>NC_134535.1:39441646-39750300 GCF_050624435.1 Tenrec ecaudatus
ACACATTTTTTAACATCTCTCTTTCTTCACCTTCCTCTACTTATCCCCAATGTGTCCCAACCAAAGACATCAATAAATGCTTTGTTCTCATTTTACTTGTCTCTATACCAGTCTCTATCCTGTCTCATTCTGTCCCTTGAAGGAAATAGAAATGTGTGTGTGTATAATTTATTTATTACAGGAGTCTTACATTAGCTTTAGACAGAGTTTAGGCAGACAAGATCATTTTACAGGTATTTCTTCATGTTGAGAAAGATTACGCAATTTAAAAAGTTAGTTGAAAAGTGAATTTTGTCAATACTGTTTTTCCTCCACTGGCTTCCATTATAAACCTGGGGATGTGTTGTTTTTAGAGAAAATAATCAGTCCTCCAGGGTAATAAGAAATGCCACAAAGGAAGTAATTTTGCGACCACAAGCATGCAATTCTTCATTGTTAAGGCAAGGATTCTCTTGGTTATTAACACGGCCATTGAGTCTGTTCAATGAAGCATTTTGTTCTGCCAGCCCTTTGCTTTGGTAACAGCTGGGAAGGATGGTATTTCAAGTACAAAACCATTTTCTTGGCTTCAGGGATGTTATGGACTTTGGTACCTATGGTTTTTCCCTGGCTCCTTGATTTTTTTTTTTTTTAATGACCATCGACATTTCAACCTGGTCTTGGCATCAGTGTGAACAGTACTGAGGCCCATCCTTGGCTCAAGTGTGGATCAGATAATGAAGCCTGGTGGAGACTAAAATAAAGAAGTACATCCACTCTATGCAACAGCGGCTTACTGAGTATTCACTGAATTCCACTAAGACCCCAATAAAATGTGCAAAAAGGGCCTTTACCGTAAACAACCAGCTATGGTGAAATATGACAAGTAGCTATACCAATTAACAGTATAAAATGCTAGTCACAGAGAGTGCAAACTAGCTTAAGGCAGAAATGAATGAATGAAAATATATGGGACTAGCCTGGGATCAGTCATGACTGAATGTAGAGACTCAATTAATAACGTATCCATTGTATTACCTATAGACTGATTTGCTTCCCCCATCCACATAATGGCTGGCTGGTTCCAGAAGCTTCTTAGTGGGGAAAGAAGCAACATCTCTGAGAAATAATCTCTTACAGAAGCATTGAGGAAATGCTGCTATAGAAGGCAATTTCCTCAAGATCCATTTAAGAACCAAAGCAAATACACTCAGTCATGCTTCTCCATGACCTATTTTTAGAGCTCTCAGGGAAGAAATAGATTCCTGTGTAAAACAAAACCATAAAACCACCATTTAAAAAATAACAATCCCTTGGCGACACCCACAATTATAGGAATACATTTAAAAAGCAGCATCTTAATATTTGAAAGTTGTAGGTCCTCCCCACCCCTTAAAAGACTAATTACTAAAATAGTTTCAAGTTTATTGCAGTGTATGATGAGGGGGTCTGGCAGAGAAGATGGGCAGGGGACAATGGACTTTTAAGTCCAAGTCAATGGGAATTCAATCTCCGCTTTCAAACATCAAACTGCCTATGCTGCATCTGTAGGTAACATATTGACAGAGACCACCAAACACCTGCAAGAACTGCCAAGACAGTTTCCTACCTCCTGCCTGCCTCTTACTTTAACCCCCCAGGTAAGACTTGGTAAAAATGAGTCGCGGCCATGATAAGAATGAAAGTTACCTTTCTTTCTAATGAAAGTCAATTCTGACCCATAGAGAGCCTACACTACACAGTGAACTGCTCTAGGTTTCCCGGTTGTCTGATCTTTATGAAAGCAGAGTGCTGCATCTTTCCTCCATGGAGAAAGTGGTCAGCAGGCAGTGTGCCACTAGACATAGGGGTTCTGTTAATCCCACCCATCTAGGAAGGAGAATCAGGGCTCTAATTGGCTAGGCACAAGCCACATGCCGGAATCACATTTCTACAAAGGGAATTCAATGCTTTGATTGGCCAGACCTGAGTCACATGTTTTACAGCCCTAGCTCCAAGGCTGAGCACAGAGGAAAGTTATTTCCCAAAGGAAACTCTCTCTCTCTCTCTTTTTTAAATTAAAAGATCATTTTATTGGGGGTTCTTATAGCTTTTATTACAATTCATACATCAATTGTATCCTGCATATTTGTATATATGTTATCATCATTTTCTACACATTTACTTTCTATTGAGCCTTGGTATCAACTCCTCTTTTTTCCCTCCCTCCATCCACACCCTTATGCCCCCCTGGTAGATTATAAATTATTATTATTTTCATATCTCCCACTGCCTCCCTTCCCCCATGGTTTTTGTTGTCCCCCCCCCCCACTAGAGGGTGTGTGTGTGATTATATATAAATCATTGCAATTGTTCCTCTTTTCCCCCTACTCTCTCCCACTTCCTGCTACCCTTCTGGTATAGCTATTCCCATTCCTGTTCCTGGGTTCTGTGTGTCATGAGCCCCCATCTCTTATCTCTACCTGTGTACATGCTCTGGTCTAGTCTGGATTGAGAAGCACTACTGGGGTCATGATAGTAGGGGGTGAGGAAGCCTCAAGGACCCAGAGGAATATTGTATGTTTCAATGGTGCTTTACTGTGCCCTGGGTGATGCATTCCTTCCCTGTACCCCTTCTGTGTGTGTGTGTGTGTTGGGGGTGTGTGTTCTATTGTCTACAGATGGTCTTTGGGGTCTCTGCTCTGACCTCTCTCATTCTCAACACTATTTTTTTGTTTGTTTTGGATCTTCTGATGCCTGTGACCCAGTTCTGATGACACCTCATAATCGCACCAGTTGGTGTACTAAGGAAATTCATTATACTGTTTTCAGAAAAGAGAGGGAGGGAGAGAGAGAGAGAGAGAGAGAGAGAGAGAGAGAGAGAGAGAGAGAGAGAGAGAAAGAATGGGCTACCGGTTGTGTGTGTGTGTGGTGGGGGTAGGGAGTGAACTTAGTGTTACATTGGTTATTTGAAAAGCATATTTAAGTACTTAGTATGTCCTAGATACAATATTAAGCACATTATGCGTCATCTCATTCATTTCTCTCAACTTGATGAGGTGGCTACAAGCATTGTCCACATTTTGTAGTTAAGGAAGGAGTCTGAGGTGCCACAGTAGAAGGAGGAAAGGCAGGAGCTGAGCTGTCCTGTCTGATGGGAGAGACGGCGCTCCCGCACACTATGAGATAAAAGCTTAAAGGGACAATCACAACAGCCACAATGGTTACCACTTGTTGACCTTTTTCTGGGCAATGTACTTTTGGTGGATTAGGAGTAAAATCCTAGGCACACAGAGAATTTAGCAGCTTATCTTTCTAAAGAAAGGCTTTACCGAGATCAAGAAGTGGACTTAAGAGTTGAGAATACTGTCAAATAAATGGCAAAGCCTGGGAAAACAGCTTGCAGTGGTGGTGTGGCAGTGTCCGGCATCAGGAAAGCTATTTTCAGTAGCGAGAGGATATAAGCATGTTTGTAAACTAAGAACAGCCTGAGACAGGCAGCACCGGATAATACAAAAGACAACCAGGACTTGTTGAAGCAGCGAAGGCAGGAGGACAGGAATAAGGTTAGGGCTTGAATGAAGAGTTTAACCTTGGGTTGGATGGACGCCGTTTCCTCTAAAAGAAAAGTAAAATACGGGAGGGAGGGACATAGAACCATGATAGCTTCTTCTTTGAAGAATAAAGCCCATCCCTTCCAGTTTATGTCAAGGCTGTTTAACCCATTACATGAAATAAATAAAATTGCACCTTTAACTCCACTCTTAGTTTCCATCTACTTCAAGGTCAAGCGTCTTTTGACAGCACCAAATCACCAGGATTTTGGATGAGTATACATAGCATCTTAAAAGCATTGGTCACGTTTCAATATGGAATTCTTGTCGTTTGCTTCCTGATTGCTCATGAACTTTGATTAGGTATGTTTTCTTTCTGTCAGCCTGGTGTTTTTATAGTGAATATCCAAAAAAGAAAAAGAAAAGAAAAACTAATTCTGCAATTTATTACTGGATAATTTCTAACCTCTTAGTCACAGATTTCATGTACACAAATTAATGTAAATAGGCAGATTATGTATTTTAATACACTGTGACCCAGTTGATGCCACTTAAAAAATCTTTTAATTGGGGCTTATCCAATTCTTATCACAATTCATACATACATCAATTGTGTAAAGCACACTTATACATTCGTTGCGCTCATCATTCTCAAAATTCGCCTTCCACTTGGGTTCCTGGAATCAGCTTCTCATTTTCCTTTTTTCCCTCCCACTCCCTCCCCGGTCCCCCCTCCCTCATGAACCCTTAATAATTTATAAATTATTATTTTATTTTATCTTACACTGCCCGGCATCTCCCTTAACCACTTTTCTGTTGCCCATTCCCTAGAGAGGAGGTTATATGTAGATCCTTGTGTCGGTTTCCCCTTTCTACCTCCCCTTCCCTCCTGGTATCGCCACTCTCACCGCTGGTCCTGAGGGGTTTATCTGTCCTAGATTCCCTGTGTTTCCAGTTCCCATCTGACCTCTGTGTAGCCTCTGGTCTAACCAGGTTTGCAAGGTAGAATTGGGATCATGATAATTGGGGGGAGGAAGCGTTTAAGAACTAGAGGAAGGTTGTGAGTTTCATTGTTGCTACACTGAACCCTGAGTGAGTCATCTCCTCCCAATACCCATCTACAAGGGATGTCAAGTTGTCTACAGATGGGCATTGGGTCCTGATCATGTGCTCCCCTCATTCACGATATGATTTTCCACCTTTCCTTTGGTCCTCGAAACCTGGTCACCTCAGCCCTTCATGATCACACATGTTGGTGTGCTACTTCCATGTGGGCTTTGTTGCTTCTGGGTTAGAGGGCCACTTGCTTGTTTTCAAGCCTTTAAGACCCCAGATGCTATATCTCTTGATAGCTGGGCACCATCAGCCTCCTTCACCACACTTACTTATGCACACCTTTGTCTTCAGTGTTTATGTGGGGAAGGTGATCACACAATGATGGTTCTGTTCTTTGGTGGCTGATACCTGATTCCTTCAACACCTCGCGTTCACACAGGCTTGTGTGCTTCTTCTCTGTGGGTTTTGTTGCTTCCGAGCTAGATGGCCACTTGTTTTCCTTCAAGCCTTTAAGATCCAGACACTATATCTTTTGATAGCCAGGAACCATTAGCTTTCTTCACCACATTTGCTTATGCACACGTCTGTCTTCAGCAATCATGACTGGAAGGTGAGTATCATGAAATGACCGTTTAGCTGAGCAAGGTGCTCTTGTATTAAGGGTATGCACGTGAGGAGGCCCAATGCCACCTGCTACCCTACTACTAAACCTATAAGTATATGCACACAGGTCTATTCCCCCATAATCATAAATATATTTACATATGTACATGTCTGTATTTAGGCTTCTATGTATGCCCTTTGCCTCCCACTCCTTTGCTCTATTTCCTTATACTTTCTTCCTGTCCCACTACCATATTCAGCCTTCATTCTGGTTTTAGTAATTCCTCTCAGTTACCTTGCCCTTGGTCACTCCCTACCAGTCCTCCCATCCCCTCCCTACCTCTGGCTTTGAATCATTCATTGTTCCCTTGTCCCTGGGTTGACCAAAATCTCCTCCCTTCTCCTACCTCCCACACTGTTATGTCCCTCCAGGACCATTGGTCCCGTTATTTTCTTCTCACATTGTTTGTCTAGCCTATCTTATCTAGGTGGACCTGCAGATATATTAATATGTGCATAAAATTGGGGATGGCTTTGAGAGCACCAAAGTGGCACATAAGAACATGGCGATGACAATAGCAACACTGACAAGCTAACAAACAAAAAAGCCACTGACATACAAAATTTAAAAGGAAAAACAGAACAAAAAGACGGAAAAAAGAAGCAAAAGTAGTTCAAGGCCTGCTTGTTAGTAGTTCAAGGTCTGCTTGTTGACCTTTAGGAGTGTTTTCCGGATAAGTCTGATGAGGGGCCACGTGCTGGCCCCAAAATCTATCCTTTATACTCCCTCTGGACCTCCTTGCTCTGCTTCTCCCAACCGCTCCATTGCATGCCCCCAGTGTTTTGCCTCAGTGTGGTGGGGTCAGCTCAGTAACACATCCTCCACTGTGGCTCAGGTGCTGTCCCGTGTAGGGCCTTGGGTCAGTGCAGGATGTCACATCTCACCCTGGGGCCGGCTATATGGTCTTCTCTGTACATTGGGCGCTCTGAGCTGGGTTATTATCCTCTGAGCTTGGCGGGCCCAGGTCTGCTCTGCTCCGTTCTTCCTCTTTCCTTTGCTTCAGCTTCCTTCTGGGTGTGGTGTGGTAGGTAAGTTCCTTTCTCACGTCTCTCTCTTTTTTTCATATATGCATTTAATGATATCAAACTACCTCTGATAACTGCCTTCACAGTGTCCCATAAGTTTTGATATGTTGTATTCTCGTTCTCGTTAGTTTCTAGAAACTTCCTAATATCCTCTCTAATCTCGGCCTGTACCCATTCATGTCGCAGGAGATCTTTGTTTGTCCTCCAATTGGTTGCCCTTGATTTTCTGGACATCCTCTTATAAATCTCCAGCTTTATGGCATGGTGATCTGAGAAAGATGTCTGGATAATATCTATGTGTTTGAATTTACTCAGCATGTGATCTATTCTTGAAAAAGATCCATGTGGACTTGAGAAGAATGCGAAATCCTCTGCATTTGGATGGAAAGCTCTATAAATGTCTATCAGGCCCTGTTGCCTGATTACATTGTTTAGCTCTGTGGCCTCTTTGCTGAGCTTCTTTCCCAGTGATCTGTCTTTCTCTGATAGAAGAGTGTTGAAATCACTTACTATGATTGTTGAGTCTGTGATTTCTTTTATCATCTTTTTAGTACTTTGATGAAATTCACTGCACCATTATTAGGAGTGTAAATATTCAATATGCTAAGTGCTTCTTGGTTTCCTGAGCCTTTGAGCGTTATGTAGTGTCCCTCTTTGTCTCTTTTATGGTTTGGATCTTGAAGTCCATTTTGTCCGAGATTAAGATAGCCACCCCTGCCTTTTTTGAGTTACAATTTGATTGGTAAACTTTCTGCCAACCCTTAATTCTTAGCATATTTTTTTCTGTGTGCTTAAGATGTGTCTCTTGCAGGCAACAGATTGATGGATTATATTTTCTAAGCCAGTCCTCAAGCCTTTTTCTTTTAATGTACGAATTGAGTCCATTGGCATTCAGAGTTATTATCACTATCTGTGGATTCATAGTTGTCATACCCTGTTTTGTGATTGGGGTCTTTACCTATCTCCCTTCACATCAGTGTGCTGTGCTTGAGTGGAGAGTTTCTATCTTGTCCTCTTTTCCATCTGAGACCCTGTTGTCCTGGTAATTGTTGATGGCATGTTGGTTTCTACATGGAGATGGGCTACATGGTGGTCTCCTGTTTGTTCTTGTTGGAGGTTGATCCTCTGGCCATAGTGAGTCATCTAGTATCTTCCTCAGGGTCGGTGTCTTGCAGTATATTCTTTGAGTCTTTCCTTGTCCTGGAAGAGCCTTTTGTCACCATCTATCTTAATGGATAACTTGGCAGGGTACAGGATTCTGGAGAAGGTGTTTTTTTCTTTCCGCTTTTGGATGATGTTGCTCCATTCTCTCCTTCTCTTCATGGTATCTGCTGATAGGTCTGAGCACATTCTTACCTGCTCTCCTTTGTTTGTGACTGTCTTCCTTTCTCTTGCTGCTCGTAAAATTTCCTCTGTTTCCTCGAGGTTGGATGTTTTTACTATGATATTTCTTGGTGTGTTCTTCTTGGGGTCTAGTCAGCTGGTGTCATTTCTGCTTCCTCTATGAGTGCCTGGTTCTCCCTTTTTAGGGTGGGAAGGTTTTCTTCCAGAAATTCCTTTGCTACCTTGGCTGTAGACTTGTGTGTTGTGTTCTGCTCCGGTAGACCGATTATTCGAATATTATTCTTTTCATAGCATCTTTCATTGATCTCAGGTTATCATCTGTTTCTTTAATTTTCCTATTTGACTGTCTTCCTCGCTTGCTTAGGTCTGTCTGAGTATCCTCAAGATCACTGATATGGTTCTCTGCCTCCTCAAGCCTAATCGTAAATTCTGTGACCGTGTAGTGTGGCTTCTGTTACCTCCTCTGTTAGCTCCTGCTGTTCCCTTTGGTGGGTGGGCTTCATCTCCTCTATAGTGTCTCTATCCCCTCTATTTTGGACTTTGTCACTTCTATCATTGCATCCTCATTCTGGGTTACTTCCCTCAGCTCCTGTATTACGATGAGCAGACTTCTGAAGATTTCCTTCTGTGGCAGATCTGTATCTGTTTCTTCTATGAGAGACGTTAGCTCGGATACTATGTCTTGTCTCTCTTTTTGTTGTTGTTGGGAGTGATGTGGTCTGTTGATTTTTCCTCAATCCTTCATAGGGCCCATGTTTCTGGGAGGCCAGAGGAACCTTATCTGTGTTACTGTTAAGGATTCTTTCAGGTGACTGCCTATGACCTACTATAAGGATGGGTCAGACTGCTGTGTAGGCAGACTTCCCCGAAGGCTTAGTGACCCACAGTGGTGAGATGTTTCAGTGCCTGGAGTGGGGGCTGGAGCTTCAGTGAGTGCCCTCAGGCTGCTTTTACCTGGTCTGTCACAGTACCCTTAGCAGTCCTTTTTTTATTTAGTAATAAAAAAGAAAAAATTTTAAAGTTAAAAATTAAAAAATAACTAACAAATATTTGGAAGACTAAAGAAAAAATGGAGAGAGAAGAAGAAGGAGAATCTAAAAAAGAGGAGAGAAAAGAAGTGATAATAGTGGGAGGAGAAAAAAATAGAAGGAAAACCTATAGAAATGGGGCAGAAGAGAAGTACCAGCAATAATGAAAAAGGAGGAAGAAAGAAGAGAGAAAAGAAGGTGCAGAAAGTAAAGGAAAGAAAAGAGAAACACCAGCACAAGATTTTCCCTCCAAGTTCTAGTGATGCCTAATAGAAGGCAGAGGTGGGCAAGGCCTCGCTGCCACGGGACGTGGTGCTGATCTGGGCTCTGGTGCCAGCCTATGTGGGGGGAAATGCTCTTCAGATCAGCAAGTGCTCCCAGGTCCATGAAGGCCTGTAGAGTTGAGCCTGTGGGCAGAGGCTACACAGGCGGGAGAAGCCCCACAGGCTACACAAGGAGAAGCGTCCTGCACCGGCTGGAAAAGACTGGGGCCACAAGGGGTGCTGAGAGCGACACAGGCAGCAGCACCCACCTCCTATGCTGGCTGGGAAGGACTGGGGCAGGCTTAGAAGTTGGCATTGGGGACCCCGCAGGACCACAGCGGTGAAGGCCCGCCAGAGGGCACAGACGACTCTGGCGGGGACCACACGGCTGCCTCCTAGGTTCCCAGGCAGGCTTTCCTTTTCGCCAGGCTCCTCAGTGACGTGACGTGGCCGGAGCTGGATCGGTCAGCTCTGATGGGAAACAGCGGGCAATGGCGCCTGCCCTCCACCCTGGGAGGGATGTGTCACCGCAGGCTCGGAGCTCAGAGCTGCAGGCTGCTGGAATCCCCGCAGCGCCCGGGAGAGCAAAGCCGCTCCAGTGGGAGTGCAAAGCCCTGTCGCTCGCGCTCCCAGTAGGCAGGAGCGCCCACTGCTGCGCCCGGGGCTGTCAGCGCTGGAAGGGGCACCCGTGGCAGGCAGGTTTAGCACTCTGGGCCACGGGCACAGGGCTCCGCGGTGGCACAGGCTAGCCTGAGTGGCTCCGGTGGAAACGCAGTGTCGGGTAGAAGCGGGATGGGCTCTGGCTGCAGGCTGGCGCCCACAGGAAGTACACAGCACAGGTTCCTGGCCCGAGTGGCTCCGGAGCTAAAGCTGACGGGGGGTGGGCGGCCTGGCAAACAGGGTGCCAGTGGAGCGGTCCCAGGCAGCAGTTGGGGTGGATGGTCCCCCGTGAGGGTCACCCAGGCAGTCCCTGGTGGCCTGCAGGTCAGTTACCCAGACCTTGGATGAATGGAGTGAGGGATGTGGGCACAAGGGCAGATTGCTGACCCGTGGAGAGAGGGGAACCATGAGAAAGGGACATTTCTTTCCTAGTGGGGTCCTGCGAGTGGGCAGCTGCTGTAGGGTGGCCTGCCACCAGTGCATGTGTCTCGGCAGAGCAGGCACGTGACTCTGGGCACGGGGTTCCGGTCTGGGGTTCCAATCTAGCTAGTGTCGACGGCGGTGTCGGCAGCCTAGTGATCTGAGATGTGCCACAAATCGGGTCCTCTATCACCGAGGACCCAGCTTAGGACAAATGCATGGGGTGGGGGTGGGGTGCTGTCCCGGGGCACTATTTCACTCACCAGACTCCTACCACTCGGCTACCTGGACACCACCAGACCTGTCTGGTGTCCCCTGGTCCGCCATCTTCCCAGAAATCCAGATTATGTGTTTTTAAGAAGATAAAATAAGCTGGCTAATTGGATATAGTTTGTGGCAGAGATAAATTGGCAACTGGAAGTGACAAAGTATTACTATATAATTAATTGACATAGCTCTTATAAAAATTAATTAGTTACCAAGCACAGCTGGGCAAAGATTGATGCGCACTTAGGCTTCAGTATTCTCATTAGAAATCAAGGTCAAGCAAGTGATTATGGCTATTCAACCTTTAAAATGCCTGATAAGCAGTAACTCAGCTGGCTGATGATTGCCAAGATTCCCCCTAATTGTCTTCTCCAGGTTTTACTGAATCTTCCAGTAAATAATGATGTTCCCTAAATATTGACTTGTCCTAATTATAGTTCCATTGTCCTGTAGACATTGAAATATAAATACTGCTGCAGAGCAATTCATGCGAGGCTTTATGGCGATTCACTTTGTTGTTGGTGAGAGGTGGTATGAGTTGATTTTCAACTCATAACCGCCAGGTTTGCACTTTATTTCATTTCCCTCCCAAGGTCCCTATAAATGTGCCTACAGTTTTGAGTCCTGGAACTCATGTAGATAGTGTCTCTTTATTAACTGACTTGATTCACACAAGAGCTCTGCCTGAAAGACGTGACCTGAGTTGAATAAGTTGTCTTTTGCACAGGAGGTAACTCAGGGACAGAGAACTTGATATTTGATAACTTTGCTTGAAGTCATGCAATCCTAGTGGGGTAATCAGGATTTAAATTCACAGACATTTTTTAATCATTTTATTGTGGGCTCGTTCATCTCTTATCACAATCCATCCAGCCATCCATTGTGTCGAGCACATTTGTACATTTGTTGCCATCATCAGTCTCAAAACATTTGCTTTCTGCTTGAGCATTTGGTGTCAGCTCCTGATTTCACACAGACCTATATTCAAGGTTTGTTGCTTTTTAAAGACGCTGCCACATTCTTTTAACCACTCAGGACTTTGGCTAACTATATATAGCATTCTTAAAGCACTGATCACATTCCATTATGGAATTCTTAACAAGCTGGCTTCCTCGATTATTTGGTTATTGCATATTCATCGAATGGAATGAGGCTCCTGGACAAAGCTGTCCCTTTACTGGTCTTCTCATTACATATGCCCGTGTCCTGGGATGCTTTGTTTCCCTTCCCAAACACAATACACACAGTCCTGCAGTGGGTGCTGATTCATAGCAAGCCTATAGAACAGAATGAACTGCCCCTTTGGGTTTTCAAGCCTATAATCTTTACAAAAGCAGAAAGTCGCATCTCCGGTGAAGCAGTTGGTAGATTCAAACCATGGACCTTGCTGTCAGCAGTCCGATATCTAACCCACTCTGCCACCAGGGCCCCTGTGCTTCCCTTACTCACTTGTTAGACACCTATCAGCTTTACAATGACCCCAGTACCAACACGGGTTTCCTCTCTGGGAAGCCTTGATTAAAGGTCTCATGATGGGGTGAGTTCTACTCTAATCCAAGAGAATCCTATGCTTATCTTTGTTATGCTCACACAGATTATACCAATCATTAAGTAAATTAGTTATTGGGGTTCTTATAAATTTTCATGAGCTAATTAACTAATTCAGGTTTTTCTCTGTTTTTTTTCCCTCTTGATTTTGTTTTTTATGTTTTCTATCTGTGTATGACATACAGGATAGATAAGTCCATAGAGTCACTGTGTTAGACAGGTTTCTCTAGAGACACAAAACAAGATTGCTAGTAATTATATATATATATGTATATGTATATATAGAAATGAACTGTTAAATTATATACAGATAGATAGATATATAATACAAGAAATGAACAGTTAAATTTTAAAGCAGTACAAATGGCTTAGTGCAACTCACCCCCGTGAGAGAGTTGTGAGACACTGACAGTCCTTTAAGTCTTGAGGGCCACCAGTTAGTCCTCTGTAGAGAGAGCTAGGCTATATCAGCACAGGCAGGTCACCAACTGCCGTCAGCCAGGTCACCAACTGTCAGTCCCCAACTCCAGAGATGTACATTCCAATCATGTGGACTTAAAAGGACCTCAATTTACAGTGACACAGTCCACAGGCTAGGTGTCCCACAGGTAGTGTACCCTGTAAATTGAGGCACAGAACAAGCAAGGCAGAAGCACACTGGTCTGATGATTAAAGAGCGAGAGACAAGATAGGTGAGGCTCCCTGAGCCATTTGTCTCTCTGCCCTTCAATTAATTCCACTTGTGTTTATCAGCCAGGCTGGCACAATAAACTAACTGTCTCAGTCAGTAATTGGATTAACAATTACCTAAGGGCATGACAGGGAGTTTGGGGAAGTGAGGGGAGAATAGCAATGATTAACAAAAAGGAGAAAATGTTATAAAATTGATTGTGTTGACGATCACAAGCTTTTCTTAATATGATTGAACCATTGAAGTGGATGGCATGTGGATTATGTGCCAATAAAAAAAAAACCTCTTAAAAAGACTCACAGATTGAAGATTTAGACAAAGAAAACATGTTACAAGAAAGATGACTTATTCAATGTAAATGTATTTTTCAACAACATATGTGGTGAATATGCATGGAATAAAAGAGCTGAACAGAAAACTTCATAAAACAGGTTAAGGAGACAGAATAAAGTTTACAATGCAATGTGCAAAGATTTGGAGTTAGAAAAACCAAAGGGATGAAAATGTTTGAGCAGAGAGAACTGAAAAAATAAATTCAAGCACCAAATTGCAATGCTGATGTACGCACACAACTCTGAATGATGCAGGAAGCGTCACAACAAGATGTGAAGAGAAATATAAAGAATCAGTCAATGTGCAATTATTCCAGGTGCAACATAGGAGCAAGAATCAATGATGTAAAAGGAAGAAGTCCAAGCTGTACTAAAGGCATTGGCAAAGTCAAGGCACCAGGAATTGACAGAAGACTGATGAAATTGTTTCACAAACTGATACAGTGCTGGAGGTACTAATCGATTCTAAAACAAATGGGAAGACAGCTACTTGGCCAAGTAACTGGAAGAGATCTATAGTTTTGCCCATTTTAAAGAAAAATGACCCATTAGCATGCAGAAATTATCAAGCAATATCATACACAGGTAAGATTTTGCTGGGAATAATTAAAAAACATTGTCAGCTGTACATTGACAGAACAATCAGAATTTCAAGCTGGATTCAGAGGAGTATGTGGCCTGAGTAACATTATTGCTGGCACCAGATGGATCTTGGCTCAAAGCAGAGAGTATAGAAAAGGTGGTTTACTTTTGTTTAATGTACTATGCAAATGCATTCAACTGTGTGGATCATAAACTATGGATAACATGTGAAGAATGACAATTTCAGAACACTTAGATTATGCTCATGTGGACCCTTTGCATAGACCAAGAGCCATTTTGAAGAGAATGTGATAATACTGACAGTTTTTAAAATTTTAATTTTTTACTTGATATTTTATTTTTATTAAAAGATCCCTTTATTGGGGACTCATAGCAATTGATAATCATTTGTATCAAGTGTACTTGTACATATGTTGCCATCCTTCTCTTCTAGACATTTACTTTCCATTGAGCCCTTGGTCTTAGCTCCTCTCAAAAATGGAAAGGTGTGTATCAGGTTTGTATCCTTTCACTCTGTTTATTGAGTCTATAGATAGAGAAAATAATAGGAGAAGTTGGCTATAAGAAGAGGAACATAGCATCAAGATTAGATGGAGGCTCATTAACAACATGCAACCAGTCGATGCTATAACCTTGAATTCTTCACAACTAGACAACTTTTAAAACATCAGGACAAGTGGAGAAAGAGTGAAATTATTAAGGAGTGTATTTCACTTGGATTCACAATCAGTGCTCATGGGAGCACCATCAGGAAATCAAAGGATGGGCATCTCTATTATATAAGACTTTTTGAAGAGGCCTGGTGGTGTCATGGTTATGTGTGGGGCTCCAATCTGCATAGTTGGCAGTTCACAACCACCAGCAACTCCACAAGAGAAAAACTGGGCTTTCTACCCCAGTGAACAGTTACAGTCACAGAAACCCACAGGGTGTCTATATGAGTTAGCATTGACTCAATGACAGTGAATCTGAGTTCTTGAATTAATAGAGTGAAGATGCCACTTGAAAGACTGCTGAATGCCTGACCCAAGCAGCCATGATATTTTCAATTACCTCATATGTATGTGGGCGCTTGACAAATGATTAAGGACGATTGCAGAAGAATTAATTCATTTGAATGATGGTGTGGCTGAAGAATATCAAAATGCCCATGAGCTGTCAGAAGAACGAAGAAATCTTATTGGAAGAAGCACAACCAAGATGCTCCTTAGAAGGGAGGATGACAAGATTTTGTCTCACCTATCTAAGATATGTTATTAGGAAGGACATCACGCTCAGTAAATAGAGGGCCAGCAAAACAAACAAAAAACCCAGAGCAGGAAGACCTAGTAGTAACGGGCTGAAACATAGCAATCGTGAGAATGGTGCATGTTTGGGCAGGGTTTTGTTCTGTTGTACACTGGGGTTTTATGAGTTGGAACTCACTGAATAATACCTCACAACAACAACGAATTGACATTAAGATGTGGTCATCACGTAGGAGCCCTGGTGGCACAGTGGTTAAAGTTCTTGGCTGCTTGCCACAAGGGCAGTTGTTCAGGAGAGCAATATGTGGTCATCTGCTTCCGTAATAATGTACATGGCTGGGAATGTTAGGCAGCTTAACCTAGGGAATTGGGATGTCCATTTACGCATGCCCAGGAGAGAGCCAGCAAAGGGCAAAGCTGGATTTTCCCGCCGGTGGGCCCAGATGGGCGTTACACCTGGAGCAGCCCACCTGGGCCAGGTGACTGCAATTCAGCCAATGGGATCGACCTGGGGTCGTTCACCACATCTCCCCCGGGAACCCTTGAAAAGGCAGGGACAGGAAGGGAGAGGAGCTTTTTGGCTGGTGATCTTCGTGGGAGGAGAGCGATCCTTGCGTGACCCGGAGCAGTCTCTGCCAGGCCGCATGGTCAAAGGAATCCTATGGGTGCCGCGTAAAACCTGAAACTTCTTTTAACTCTCATTAAATTCACTTGGATCATGAGCCTGGCTTCGGCGTGAAATCTTTCTTGCACGGAGCCAAGGACCGAGGCTGAAATTTAGGCCGGAGAGAGAAACCTAACAGGAACTCGGTGGCAGCTCTACTCTATCCCATAGTTTCCTATGATAGTTGGGCTTTGTGTCAGCTTGCTGGGCCAGGATTCTCCCATGATATGATCTAACATCATGTGGTTAACTGCTTCGGTGAAGCAGCCAAGCAGTTGTGGGAAGAATAGGATAGAGAACCACCTCCTTCATCTTGTCACAGCCTTGAATCAATTGAGAGGTTTCATGGAGGTATATGGCCTACTCTTAGTGGAGACTGACCGTGGGGAAGCTAGATCACTTCTACTGGGTCTGAATCTGGTTCATGGACCTGCCTGCCCAATCCCAAGAGACATCAGTGGACTGTCAACCTTGGATTCATTTGGCGGGCCTCAGATTCATTTAGCTCTGCATTCACCAGCCTGGGGTCTTCCTGCTTCATTTTCCTACTTCCTGTTCATCAGCCACTGCAGCCACATGAGTCAGGAGAAGCCTTCAGCTTAGATCTGACCCAGGGACATGAACTGGACGTAGCCACTTCTACAATGGTGTGAGCCCTCTCTCGATTGTAAATCTTTATACACACACACACGCACGCACGCACGCACGCACATACAAGAGTCACTGGGTTAGCTTCTCTAGAGAACACACCCTATCACAGTTCCCTAAGGAGAATTACCTGGAAGGAAGATTTACCCAAACACTTGCTTCATGGACATTGAGTGCATTCTGACTAAAATCAGCCCTGTGGTCGCAGGACTCCTCCTGGGGGTGTCACAGCAGCAGGAAGCCTCATCTTGCTCACACAGAGCAGCTGGTGATGTGGACCTGCTGATCATGCGGCTAGTAGCCCAGTGCCGCCAAAAATGTCCCGAATGTTCCTGCGTTTGGTTTAGATAGTCATTATTTGTTTACACCATTATCTCAGTTCCCTATCCTTTTTATTGGTTAGGATTAGGGTTGCCTTTCATTGTCTTTGAAACCCAAGTGTTCAGGAGACATCCGGGACTTTTCCCAATTAGCTGGAAAAAGCTTCTGAGACAAGGAAACTGTACTGCAAGCTGTTATTCGACGTTTCTCCTTTATCTGCCTCTTGTCTCCTCTTCTAGTTTCTGTTTTTTTTTTTTGGTCCTCCCTGCCTCCACGTCGATTTCTCCTCCACATTCACCTTTGCTGCCCCGCAGAATTCTAAGGAATCCAGAAGTGCAGAGACAAGAATGTACAAATCCCAGATCTGAGGTACAGAGGGGCTAGTAGTAGGTGTGAGGTCAAGATTGGAGATGAAGTAGCCCAAACAATTTTCATTTCCCTTTACCTTCCACCCTTTTTCTCAGACCACATATCATTCTATGTATCTTTATGTCATCATCTCTCAGTCTTGAGATCTTTTTGGCAAATCAGCACCATTTGGGGTGCTGATTTTAGAGGAAGAGGAAGTCAGGGGCGACACTTTGTGTTTTCCTGACCACTCAGAGGTTTTTATTGCCTGATTGCTCTTAGAGCTTGTGGTTAAAGAAAAAAAAAGACTAATTTTAATAGCTAACTACAAAGGATTCCTGGGGTTCCTCTTCTTTCATCTGATAGGCACAAGAAACAACTCCCTTGTCTTGCCTGGCAGCTTTCATCTGCTCTCTGGGAGTTGATCTTGTTTTTTAGAAGGTAGAAAAGATAACCATGAAGGAGATCAACCCTTTCCCACCTGCCAGCCATCTCTTGAGTTGCTAATGGAGTGAATCCACAAATCTGCAATCCTTGGAATTCCTTTCTCATCTTCCTTTCTCATCCTCTTCCTCCCCTTTCTTCTGCTCCCCCCTTCAGGAGTAGATTCCACCTCCAGAGAATTTGGAGTCAATTTGAAAACATAAACAAATCATCTTCTTCCCACCTGTGATCATTCTTATGGGGCAAAGAAGACTGAATCCCTCTCTCTCCCTTCTCAGACACAGAAGGCATTTCTCTGTGGCTACTTCATTCCACAGCTGCAAGTACAACTCAGCCCGGAGACCGTTTGTTGCCGCCAAATCCTGTTTGTTTAAAAAGCCTTGTTGGGGGGTTTGTTTTTAGCATTTGCTTTTTGATAGTTGTACCATCTCTATAATACCTTAACTTTCATGATTTTGAAATGGTGTGCAAAAGAATATCGATATATAAATGACTTTGTCGGTAGACTATTTTCCAGGAATCCAAAGTGCAGAGACAGTAACATACAAAGCACACGTTGGAGACCCGGAGTCAGATGGCCCGGGTCAAATGCCTGTGCAAAAGCTGGTGCCGCTCAAACCGCGGCAACTCATCGAATGTCTCTGCAGCTCTGTTGCCTTATTTTCAGATGAGAATGAGAGAGCCGTGTGGAACGTCTTAGTGCCGAGTGGGGGTTGGGGGAAGTAAATAAGTTAATGCCCATAAAGATCTGAGTCAAGTGCCAGACTCAATATAACCAAATACAGCAAGAACAAGAACAAAAACATTCATTGCCGTCAAATTGATTCGGATTCCTTGTGGCCCCACATGTACTTAAGTTTTAAAGGCTGTGACCTTTAAGAGGAGGTCACCAAGTTTGTCTTCCAAGACGTTTCTGGGCGGGTTTAAACTATCAACCTTCGGTTCGTTGTTGCACATTTTGATTTGTTTGCTCTATCCGGGATTCCACATTCAATGTACATATTTTAAAAAGATGGTGGTTATTTTAACTCTCCAAATAGATGAGTAGAAAGAGAAGAGGCAGATTATGACTAGCCAGCCATGATGCCTCTTCTAGGATGCCACCTGTCCTTGCTAGTCCCATACCCACCACGATGCCACCCTGTCCTTGCTAGTCCCACACCCACCACGATGCCACCCTGTCCTTGCTAGTCCCACGCCCACCACGATGCCACCCTGTCCTTGCTAGTCCCATGCCCACCACGATGCCACCCTGTCCTTGCTAGTCCCACACCCACCACGATGCCACCCTGTCCTTGCTAGTCCCATACCCACCACGATTCCACCCTGTCCTTGCTAGTCCCATACCCACCACGATTATTTATGCAGATGCCCTAGAGGTGCCATGAGACATGGATGTTCCACATGGAATTAACAGAAACAAAACTGAAAAGAATCCTCCAAATGTCAAGGTTATCTAATGAGGGATTAGGAGCAAAACAACATATGAAATAAGTGTGTCTAGTACTGAGTTCTCTTCGAAGATAAGGGGTGGGTGGAGACCTAGACATAGTCATTCCTCATAAACTTACAATCTTGGGGTAATAATTTAAAAACATGCAGCTCCTACTCCTATCCTCTAGTCCTTAGAAGGTCAGCGTGATGTACCCTGCAGGGACAAATGTTTCTCCCATTCACTGTGGTGGGCAGAGCTGTATATGTTTGCGAAGGTGGAAAGCAGGTGGTGGCATCTCATGCAAACAATGGGATGAACATCGTCAATTGGCTCAGAGTGAGGACTCGGGAGATAGAATGCCTGAATTAGAATGGAGACTTCCCATCTCATTAGCTGTCTGACCTTGAACAATTAATTCTCTTTCACTTGTGTGAGCTTTACTTTGCTCAGCTCTCAAGTGGCCACAAGAACAATTCTCCCACACACAGTCCTCAGCATGAAATGAGAAGGAATAAATAGGCATCAGCTCATAGAATAAGCCCAAGAACTCAATCGACGGTAGTGCTTAGTATGATTAAGACCAATATCAATTTTCCCTTTCTCTTTGTAATCTCTACTTTCTTTTGATGGTCATCACATGTGAGTGACTTCTCCCTGGACCCCTTTTAGGTGCCAAGTTTCCCAGGGAGATATATTTGGGAGAAGCATGCTACGGATTGAATTGTGTCCCCCCAAAATATGTCTCCACGATTCTCAGTATGGTGTAATTAATTAGCTCTATGTGGTGATCTGATGTAATTCTGTAAGCCCTGGTGGTACCATGGATTCAGCATTGAGAGTGCTAGCCCTCCCACCAGATCCCACACAGAGGAAAGAGGCAGCTCTGCTTCCACAAACATTTACAGGTTCAGAAACACCATGGGAACGATACTGGTAAAGACCTTACACCAGAATCAACAGAAGGGAAGGCTTCCCTGCAGCTGTCACCCTAAAGACAGATGATGTGGTAGTTACATAATTTCATGTAAACTTAATAACTAAGTGAAGGGGTGGAGTCTATCCTGGTAGGTCACACACAGCCCGATGCCTCCTTGTACATGGCCTTCTCATGAGGATGCTGGGAAATTTCCCTTTTCTCTCTGGAGCAAGGTTCTACACTCTTTCTCTCTGCCTTGGTCTTCCTGTTAACATGCAGAGACTTGCTGAGACCTGCAAGAGCTCTCTCTCTCTCTGCCTCACCTTTCGATTGAAGAGCCACACTCAGAGAGCTGAAGGAACCATGTGGAGATGTGTGGCTGGGCTGAGATGCTTCCCCTGCCACTGGATCCACAAGAGTTTGCACCCACTGACCTTTGATCTTCCTGCAGTTTACATCATTGCATGTGACTGTGTGAGTCTGAAGATGATTTTTTTGACTAGTATTGGGCTTATGGGTTAATATCAGACGTAGGGACTTGATCTGGACTGGGTTGGGACATTTTCTTAATGTAAAATTACTCTTCGATGTAAAACTCTTTCTTAAACATATATGAGTGTCTCCGTATTTGTTTCTCTAGTCAACCTGGCCTGTCACAGATGATTCGCCTCCTAAACCATGATAGAATACTTTAGTGTTTGTTCAAACCATCTGCTGGCAACATTTCTGTCATAGCAACGCCATATCATGGAGACAAAGCGCTTGACATTCTTCAACGGAAATTTTTTTTTCAGCGGGGGTGGGGGTTGAGGGGAATGAAGAGAGAACAGGACGAGGAATACTGGACGAATTTGACTTGCTCTTCAGTGTCTTGACTCCATAGCACATGAAGCTGTGAGAAGATTGAGACCGGGGATAATAATATTGTGCTAGGGAAAGCAGACAAGCAGACATCACACACTGGGAAGCCATGTCTGCTTTTGCCGCTGTCTTGCTTGGTAAGTCACCTCCCCTCAGGAAACCTGCTTTTCTCAGCTTTAAGATGAGACTAATAGGGTTCCTCTACCCACCCAGGAGGTTGAGTCATTTGATTAACTGATGTTTTCAGTATGCTGTGAGGTAAGAGGCACTGTGGAATTATAAAGGGTGTTGCAGAAGAACAAAGTGAGATATCAAAGGTGACCGAGGATGTAATAGGACTAATAGGTGAATTGGAAAATAGGACGTGAAAGTTAATGAAATCGGTGTAATGTTAAATCATAATAAGGATACTAAGATTTTGAAGGCCCTTTTTCAAAAGAATAGCTTCTAATAGATAAAGTTAAATTTTGAGTGTTGTAACAGCTTTCTTTTCCAACAAACCAGAACTCTCCAAACCCACTGCCATTGAGTCAAGACCGACTCGTAACAACCGTAACTGACTTCAAAACCAAAGCAAGGACCACGCATCTCCATCAAGCTGGAGTATCTTCCTACTCCTCCATGAATCAACATGGCGCCAAGCCTTGCTGTGCAGAATGTCACTCTGTTCATGCTGATTTTATTTCTGTGGGATTTGCTCTTTGCCAAAGATCAGAAGCGCGTCTGTTCAGCAATAATAGCTGCATAAAACTTTTAAAAGAAAACGCAAAACCATAGCAAACAAGCAAAACATGTGAAGGGTGACTTCTGAAAACTTTGAAACCATTCAATTCAACCCAGAAACCAGCCTGCTGTGTTAGCCTGTTCATGCAATGAAGGTTGTCTTGACTGAAGGCCTAATGCCTAGCCCCAGACACCTGGTTTGACAGGTGCAATCCTGAAATCTTTCTCAGCGAAGTCTTTAGAAATGCCCCCCAGAGGCAAATCAAGTGTTTGGCAGAATCAGTAAATAGAAGTATGAAAGGGCATTTCCTGCTCGTTCTCTTTCAGATGGTATTTGGAAGACACAGGTGAGGCAGTCAGAACAGCTGCTATCTGCTTGGCAGATTGATAGAGGGACCTTTTTCAGACCCAGAGGAACTTAATCTTACCTGGTTTTACAGCAAATAATGTGGTAGTACCTTGATATGTAACTGAATGCATCGGTGACTTCGGATAGTTTGGAAAGTTTTCTGAAGTCACCTTTCACAGGCAAGTGCACAGGTTAGTACTGACTCCAGGCTCTGGAGGAGTCCCAGTGTGTCCATCTTTCTTGTCACCTATAGCGGCGTTCTTTACTGAGTAATAGCCAAACCCAAGCCAAACTCATTGCTATTGAGTCCATGCCAATGCACGGTGGGCCCAGGGGTGTGCAGAGCGGAACAGCTCTCCACAGTCCACCCGCCCCTGGTGCTTTGTATGCGAGGTGGCATCCCAGAGCCCAGTGTTCAGCTCTCCTATGCCCCAGCGCTGTCCACTGCCCCAAGGAGTGTTGTCACACCAACAAACTTGAGAAAAGTGAACGACTAAGCCCTGTTCTCTTGTCTGCCGTCGAGTCTCTTCTGAAGCTCAACTTCCCTGGACCCTAAATCAAGTTTGCCTGTCAGTGACTGGAGGAACCTTGGTGGGGTAGTAGGTCACACATCTGCCAGCCTGCAAGCAAGACCAGCAGTTAGACTCCACCACTCATTCCATGGAGAAATGTCAGCCTCAGAACACACTTGGGTGTCTCTATCCTGCCCTATAGGGTCATTATATGCCCAAATGCACTGGAGGACAGGGAGTTTCATCGGCTAAAGCAGTTACAAGAAAGAAAATCCAATGGCATATGCCTTCCCGCGTCTCAGCCATCACAGCTGTCCCCTGAGATGCTGTCGTTTGGGAGTGCGTCACCATTCTGTCCTTGAGCTGCCCGTGAATCAAGACTCTGCTGGTGAGGCTGTGGGGAGGGGGAGGTGAAAGCCTGCAGATGGGCATGAGAGGGGGTGAGAGGGTAGGGAATGAGGCCTTGTCTTAGATGCTGGTTTTGACCATTTTGATTGTGTTATTAGGCTTGACTCCCAGGATGATGGTCTTGCCTCTCAGGTCTTCACAAACATCTGTACCACTGCCTGGACCGCTGAAAGCTGCCTTGAAGAGAAAAGGTCAGAGAGTTTTCAACGGCTGCTTTTCAGAAGACGGGCAGGTCTTTCTTTCCAGACCCCTCTGACTGGACTGACCTTTCTGTTAGCAGAAGATCTTGTTAACTGACTTCCCCATCCGGGGACTCCTGAAGAAAGACGTTCTACAAGTAAAGACTCATGAATGTAGCTTTGGCTGACTTGGGGTATGGGTGCCTAGTGTTAAATGTATATATAATTTGATGACATCTGTTATACTTGGATCCTGAGATACCAATTATGCCTCATTTGCCTTTTGTATAAATATGTTAGCATGACAGAGATTGTGCTGAAATCAGAGAATGATCACAATAGGAATCATTGAAATTTTATTTTCTTAAGCATCATATGATAAAAGGTGAGTGTTAGTTGGAAAACAAACGCTAGCCTTTTATCAAAGTTACTCTGGTTCATATCAGGATCGGAAGGACCCATGTGAAAAATAATCTCAGAAAGGCAGGGTTTTTGGTTGACCATATCTCTCCAGAACAGTCTATAATATATTGAATTTAAAAAATCTCCTCCCGTGAAAATACCTGTCAACTTCATGCAGATCTGAAGTTTGCCACAAAGCGGGCAGTCATTTTCAATTCTTTTAAACAATAAGCTATAAATAACACCAACAATGGCTGGATTGTGCTGTTTCCCTCCTGACGCAATAGGGCTGAGAAGGGCCTTGGTCAGAATCCTGAGGTGGAGAACAGGGATTTTGTTGGACCGTCACTAGGACCCATTGCTTTCCTCCCTCAAGGTCAACTGCAAAGTTAGAGCTTGCAGGAAGCCAGTCACTCCCTGGCGGTGGGATTTCGGAAGTATTACTACGGGAGACAGTGTCTGGATTTGAGAGCAGAGTGTGGTTCCCTAGGCCACCTGGTCTTAAAATAGATACTTATTGTCTCTCCTTTCTCACTATTTATAAACACACACAGAGAGACATACATGGCCCGAAACACACACTTTCTCACCTCTCTCCTGGTGACAAGATACAGTTACACTTAATTGCTGCTTGTTAGGAGTTGCTCTCAGGATGATGCACTTCCTCAGGGGAGGGCTTGTGTAATAGCCGATACACGATCACATTCATCAATTCATCAGGATTCACCGCAGTCCTATTACAAACGGCAAGCCCTCAGAAATTAACCTTGCATTTAAGCACAGCCGCATAACTGGAAGATTGCTTCTGGGCTTGCTGCATGGCTCAGGATTATTTCGTGTTTCTAATGACTCATTAATTATGAGCTTTTCTCTGAACCAGTTGGCTGGCAGTTAATTAACACACACTTCACCCAGCCAACTTCCAGCAACTCTTGTTTTACCCAGATTTCTTGGGTTAAGACTGCATCGTGGCCACTTCCTGTCTTCTTCCTTCTACATCCATCTCCTCAGCACACAGGTTCACAGGTTCAGCTGGCCATGGTGATAATGAAGGGCAAGTTTGCATGATCTCAGGCTCCAGGGAGATCTCAGTTGACCTCATGGGAATCTTAGTGGAATAAGAATTGTATCATGAGACCAAAGGACCTTCTGTTTGCTTCTGTTTGCACAGAGTAGGTGCTCAGTAAACACTTGTTGGCTGAGAGCTTTAATTATTGGATCTGGTTATCAGATTGGGAACTGGTGAGGTATTGGGGGAAAACATTCAGAGGAAGCTAGTCGCTGTTTTCTCAGTTGATGTCTCTGCAATCACTTAGATCAAGTTAGATCAAACATGAACCTTACCTGTGCAGGTCAATGTAGCTCAAAAGAATTTCAGGAGCATCTGTATGCTTGGAAGAGAAAGATGAAAACATGATCCCTGCTCTTCAGGGTCCCATAGACTGAAGGAGAGCCAGTCATATCAACTCATATCAACATACCATGGAAATATGCTCAGTATGTATAGGGCAGTGCTTTCTAGATTTGCCACACTTTGGTCCTGACTATGAAATGGCATTTTTACAGTGGTAATTGCTGCGGAGCTGACTTGAACTCACAGCAACCCGCGGTGGCCAAGGAGAAGCTCCCAGAGGGGTCCTGGAACTGCAATAGTTACCGAGACAGATTGCCGTGTGTTCCTCCCAGGGAGCTCCTGGGTGAGTGTGGACTCCCAGCCTCTGCATCAGCTGTCAGTTGGCAGCGAAGCATTGCACTTCCTAACCATTTGCACCATCAGGCAAGAAGGACTTGCCAGGCAGTATTGCATTGCTAGTGCTTTCTATGGAATGTCCAACTTTACTTCTCAGCAAAGGTATTTTGAGAGTGGGGACTTCCCTGCGAAGGTTGATTTTCGATTCTCAGAATTCCATCTGGGCAATTGCTTTGAGGATGCAGACCTCACAGGTAGAGACAGCCCTTAAAGAAAGAAAGGTGTGTTTACTGACTGCTGAAGCCCTATCTATTGAAAGGCTTACTTAGCCTTCTCTAGGAGGCAAATGACAATGGCTTTAGCACAGGCAACCTCCCAGGGCCTCCCTGAGTCTTCTCCCATGTGCTTTATTGGCATTCAGAGTTCATCAATCGATTATCACAGACGTCACTGTTTGCTTTGGGATTTTTTAGAGGAATTTACTGAGAGGAGAATTAGCCCACTCATTTTGTTCCCTGGAATCTCATGCATTCACCTTAGGCATCTGCCAGCCTTCAAAGATTTGGCGGCACCATTTGATAAACAAATCTTGTAATTTCCTGAAGACTTTGTAAGATCTACACAGAAAACAGAGATTTAACATGCTTTAAAATGAGGATGCCATTGGAAAAATTGTTCTACGCTGTTTTATCTGAAGTTTGAATATTAAATAATGCAACCCCAACTCCAACACCAGTTTTTTACTCTTATTCAAATCGATATCTTTGGAGCCTTTGCTACTGTCGTCTACTCCCCCTTTGGGGGAGAAAAATCTCTTAAATCCCAGAGAACAAGATATTTCCCAAAGGCTCTATACATTCTCTTTCAGCTATTGTAGCTCTTCTTCTGTTTTAGCTCTCATTTCTAATTCGAGATGGGATAAAAAGAGAGAGAAGAAATACGTACTGAGGTCTTGTAGTGTGCCAGTGGAGCAGTGGTTGATGCTCAGTCACAATGAGGTTGGGTTTTTTGTTTTGTTTTGGTGCAATGTGCTAAGCAAATACTCCTGTGCCTCTGTCTCATAGTATATGCCGTATAAGCATTATCTTCTTTATCTTTTTCTCCACTAGACTGTGAAAGCATTAAGGACAAGATCCATGGGCTTTATATATATATTTCATCTCATGTACTTTGGACACATTATTGTTTTTGTCAGGTGCCTTTCATTTCAACTCATAGCGACCCTGCGCCAAAAAGACAGAAAACTCTGCACCCTCCCACATTATAATCAACCCATCGGTCCAGCCACAGTGTCAACCTGTCCCCTTGATGGACTTCATTTTTGTCACCGGCTCTCTATTTTACCAAACATAATGTCCATTTCCAGGGACTTCTTTCTCCTAATAACAAGTCCAAAGGACATGAGACAAAATGTAGAGCTATAGAGAAAACCCCTGGAGAGTCTTCTAGGTTTTTACAGTCTAATGGTGAAAGAATTAAAGAAGATAATAGAGGAGATAAAGAAGAGACAAAAGAAACAAAGAAGACAACAGCATATACTATTAAACATATATACAGAATCAGCGAAGCTACATATTCCTTAGAACCTGGAGTGTGCGAAAGGGACAAGGAAGTTATCTTAGAAGAGGGACACTTGCAGAGAACAAGCACACCTGACTAGGGGTGCTTCGATTATAGGCGAAGGAGTCCCGGATGCCCAGCTGGACTGGGAGCCCGCAGACAAGCGATTCAAACTCCATGGGAGAAAGATGAGGCCATCTGCTCTCATAAAGATTCACATCCTCAGAAACTACGTGGAGTTGCTAGGATTTGGAATGAATGGAAAGCAGTGGATTTCATTTCGGTTTTGGTTTTAGGTCTAGAAGGAAGAGATCATTTGAATGGAAAATATTTAGAAATTTTGGCACTTGACGTCTTCCGTGTCATGGTACCGAGCCCTTGACTCTTAAAAATGTTATAGTTAAAGCAGTGTTGTCTAATCTATCATTTACACTCTTTCATTTTAAATGCTAAGTCCTTGAAATTCAGTGCCAGCTGCAAGGTCAACAGTTCAAGCCAACTAACTGCTTCCCCGGAGAAAGATGGGGCTTTCTATTCCCTTAAAGAGCTACAGTTTTAGTTTTGGAAACTCAAGGGGGCAGTGATACCCTGTTCAGTAGGGTCTCTCTGAGTCATGGACTCCATGGTAATTAATTTGTTTTTTTTATTCTATATTTTAGCACATCTCAATTGGCACTTGCTATATTTCAAGTGTTTAAAGTCACACGCGACTAGTGTTACTGGATTTAATAAGAGCATGTTAACAAGTCTTTTTATAAGCTACAAAATATCAATGAATTACTAAGTCCCCTCCCATTATTGCATCTCCTTTTCAAAACAATGCTGTCTTAGGTATCTAGTGTAGCTATAACAGAAATGCTACAAGTAGACTGATTTAACGAAGAGAAATTTATTTTCTCACAGCTTATGAGGTTAAAGGTCTGAATTCAGGGTTCAGGCTGTAGGGCAGGGCAGGGAATGTCCAGCTCACGGACACTGTATGTTGTTGGTAGGGGCCACCAAGTCGGTTCTGACCCACAGTGACATTTAGCACAACCAAATGAAATCCTGCACACTCCTGCATCCTCACCATGGTGCCTGTTTGAGCCCTATTATATATATACACACACACACACACACACACACACACACACATACATACATATATACAGTCATGTATATTATATATACACGAGTCCTATTTTATATATATATGCAGCATCTCTTTGGGGGCCTTCCTCTTTTCTACTGCCCCCCTTCTTTAACAAACATGATGTACTTCTCTAGGGACTGGTCTCACCTGACAATATGCCCAAAGTATGTAAGATGAAGTCTTGCCATCCCTGTCTCTAAGAGCACTTTGACCCTACTTCTTCCAAGACACATTGCTTTATCCTTTCAGCAGTCCATGACACTTTGAATATTCTTCTCCAGCACCACAATTCAAATGCATTGATTATTCTTTGGTTTACTTTACTGAATGTCCAACTTTATTTCTTGTGCATTGGAGTAAATGGAAAATACCATGGTTTGGATGAGGGATACTTAGTCCTCAAAATAACATACTTGTTTTTCAATATTCTAAAGAGGTCTTGTGCAATGAGATTTACCTAATGCAACACATCTTTTGATCTCTTGATTGCTGCTTCCATGAGTATCAATTGTAGATCCAAGCAAGACAAAATCCTTGACAACTTCAAACTTTTCTCCATTTATGATAATGTTACCCGTTTTCCCACTGGTGAGTATTTGGGGTTCCTAATATTGAATTGTAATATATACTGAAGTCTGCCATCCTTGATCTTCATCAGCAAGTTCTCCAAGTCCTCCTCACGTTCAGCAGGCAAGGTTGCATCAGCTGCATATTGTGGGTGTTTAATAAGTCTTCCTCTGATCCTGATGTCACATTTTCTTCATATTAGTCAGCTTCTCTGATGATTTGCTCAGCATACAGATTGGATGAGTCTGGGGAGAGGAGATAACTCTAAAGCACACCTTTCCTGATTTTAAACCACGCAGTATTCCCTTGTTTTAGTTACACTACTGCCCATCGAACCATGTGCAAATTCCCACGACCACAAGTAAGTGTCCTGGAATTCCAATTCTTCTCAAAGTTGTCTGTAGTTTTTATGATTCACATAGTTGAATACTTTGGCATAGTCAATAAAACAGAAGTAAACAACTATCTTGTATTCTCTGCTTTGAGACAAGATCTGTCTACACCAGCAATTATATCCCTTGTTCCCTGTGCTCTTCTGAATCTGGCCTGAATCTCTGGAAGTTTCTGCTCAATGGACTGTCTAACCATTGTTGGATGATTTTAAGTAAAATTTCAATTGCATGTGATATTACTGATATTTTTTCTATTACTTGAGCATTCTGTTGGTTCACTTTTCTTTGGAACAGATACAGATATGGATTTCTTCTAATCAGTTGGCCAACTAGCAGTCTTCCAGATTTCTTGTTATAGATGTGTGAATGCTCCCAGTGATTCAATTCATCAGCTTGTTGAAACATTTCAGTGTGTATTCCATCAATTCCTGGATCCTTGTTTTTGGCATATGCTTTCAGTGCAACATGAACTTTTTCCTTAAGCACCATTGGTTATGAATCAGGTCTGGGAAATAATCAACACTAGCTAACATGACATGCTTACCTAAAAGAATCAGTTCTAGCTACCGCATTGTCCTTAGGTACCACCGAGTCCATTCCAACCCTTGACAACCCTGTGAACGATCAGATAAAATGGCGCCTGGGCCTGTGCCATTCTCAAACTTTTTGTTGTATTTGAGCTCATTTTTGCAGCCACTGTCGGTCCATCACATTGATGGTTTTCCTCTTTTTCTGTTTTAGGGTGAGTAAATGAAATGTTTAACCAAATATAGTAGGCTAATTTTTAAGTTGATGATTTTGTATGACCTGCAAATAATTTTACAAATATCCAAATGCCTCTTGGAGGAAGAAAGGCTCCCCACTACTGCTCTGTGGGAAAGGTTTCTCTCTGTGTTGACCTGTTGACTATAAAGGAAGGTTGTGGTCTCTTTGGAGCTCGCTTCCAGGGTAGTCTGTCTGAGGCTTCACTTCCTGCTAGCTTGCTCACCCTAATCTGCTTCTTTTCTTAAAAAAAAAATTCTATTGGGGGCTTTTACATCTCATCACAATCCATATATATATATATATATATATATATATATATATATATATATATATATATATATATATATATCCATTGTGTCAAACACATCTGTACATATGTTCTCATCATCTTTTTCAAAGCATTTTCTTTCTACTTGAGCTCCTGGCATCAACTCCTCATTTTTTCCTCTCCCACCTCACTCCCCATGTCCCCTTGATAATTTATAAACTATTCTTTTTTTTTTTTTCATGTCTTACACTGACCGCTGTCTCATTTCACCCACTTTTCTGCTGTCTGTCTCCCGGGGAGGGGGCCTATGTCAATCATTGTGATCAGTTCCCCCTTACTCCCCCCCACCTCTTATCCTCCTAGTATTATTGCTCCCCTTATTGGTCCTGAGGGGTTTATCTGTTCTGGATTTCCTGGGTTACAAGCTCTTATCTGTACCAGTATACATGTTCTGGTCTAGCCAGATTTGTAAGATAGAATTGGGGTCATGGTAGTCAGGGGCGGGAGGTGGGGAGGGAGGGGAGAGGAAGCATTAAAGAACTAGAGGAAGGTTGTGGGTTTTGTCAGTGCTACACTGCACCCTGACTAGCATTTCTCTTTCTTGTGGCCTTCTGACAGGGATGTCCAATTGACTACTGATGGGTTGTGGGTCTGCACTCTGCCCTCCGCCTCATTCCCACTGTTATGCTTTTTCTTTGTTTGTTTGATTTGTTTTGCTGTCTTTGATGCCTGATCCCATTGATACCTCATAATCGCACGGGCTGGTGTGCTTCTTCCATGTGGGCTTTGTTGCTTCTGAGATAGATGGCCTCTTGTTTATCTTCAAGCTTTTAAGACCCCCAGATGCTATGTCTTTTGATAGCCGGGCACCATCAGCCTTCTTCGCCACATTTGGTTATACACTCATTTTGTCTTTAACGATCATGTCAGGGAAGGTGAACATCACAGAGTGCCATAGTAGTAGAAAAAAATTGTTCTTGAATTGAGGGAGTACTTGAGTGGAGGCCAAATGTCCATCTACTGCCATAATACTTCATAAATATCTATATATACCTAGACCTATTCCCCTATCATGGTATATAAATGTATTTACACCTGCACATGCCTATATTTAGACCTCTATAAATGCCCTTTGCCTCCCCATTCTTTCTTCTATTTCCTTTTACTTTCCTCCTGGCCCCACTCATGTTTGGCCTTACTCTGCTTTTTAAAAATATTTTGAAAAAGCCGGACTCCAAATACACCCTGCACTAATTGTAGCTTGTTAACATAACAAAAAAATCACTGGGATAATAACCACGGGCATAGAAATTAGAATTTGGAACATGAACTTTTTGGGTAGACACAATCTAGTACATACATTTAACCTTTGCTACTGACCCGGTTCTAGGGTTGAAAGTGGCGGTCGTTGTAGGGCACCTAGAACAGTCGCATGATGGAGAGAAGGTTAATGTTGCAATTATAGCCCCTCATCTTTTTTCATTTCTTCTCTGAAAAATCCAAAATGTAGTCATATTTTCAAAGGAATATATATGCAAGACTGATGTGGTTATAGAAGTGCTCTGACTGCGTTTAAGATCTAGCAGAAGTTTTCTAATCCAGTGTGGTGGGAAAGGAAGTCGGTTAATAACTGACCATTCAAAGTCATTTTGCTTGGGTGGGATATCCAGCGGTGGGATAGAGGATGGGAGAAGAGGAGAAATTTGTCTGCTCATTCTGAATATACTACGTTTTAAAAAATGCATTTATTTATTAACAATAATTACAACACAATATTCACTAACTAATTAGTATTGCATTACTACAAGGAATTTTCTGTCTACTAAACTGAAAACAGATTGCTCCTGGAGTCCTTGTTCTCTACCTTCTACCTCCCTTTGGATACAAATCTTACAAATTGTCTTTATAGAGTTGCTCCCATCCTCTCTCTTCTGTTTCATTTTTAATGCTGCCTTTGTGCTTCTAAGCATCATCATTGCAAAGTTTGATCAATACAGTGACTCCAAAATTATTTTTTATCTCTACATTGCTTTTCTTTCCTAATTCCCTTCACCATCAATCAAGTCCTTCAGAGACACTGCTTTAAGAGCATCTCTCTAAAGGGGGGACCGATTACAGTGATCCACATATAGCACCCCTCCCCCACCACACCACGGGACAAACAACAGAAACATGCATGAAGGGAGACGGTGGAGGGTGTGAGATATGAAAACAATAATTTATAATGTATGAAGGGGTCATGAGGTTGGGAGGGTACGGGGAGGAGAGAAAAAAGAGGAGCTGATACCAAGGGCTCAAGTAGAAAGAAAAGGTTTTGAGAATATGTACAAATGTGCTTGATACAATTGATGAATGGATTGTTATAAGAGTTGTAAGAGCCTCCAATAAAGTGATTTATATATATATATATATATACAAATCTCTCTATTTCAAATTCCTCTTCATGCAATTAAAAAAAGAAAAGAAAAGCAAACCAAAAACCTTCCAATTGTCTTAATTTAGAATGGAGTCCTTTAATTTATAAGTGGAGTACCATGGACTACCAGGAGAACAAACAAATGTATTGAAAGAAATACAGCCAGGATGCTCCTTATAAACAAGGGTGGATATGATACCAGAAGACACCAGTCCTTGATAAAGGACATCATCCTTCGTAAATTAGAAGGTCAGTGAAAAAGTGGAAGATCATCAAGGAGATTGATTGACACAGTGTGACCACAAGATAGGAATGGCACAAGACTGGGCAGTATTTTCTTGTATGTAGTGCAGTTAGCATTGGAACTGACTCAACAGCCTATAACAGCATCATAGTGAGTAGCTTTAACAGAATAACATTAAGTTATCTACTAGCACACAGTATTTAAATGGAGGATCTAGAGTAAAGTCAAAAATCTCTAATGCTTAGTCTTATACTTTTTCTGTTACATTGCCTTGCCTGTTCAGCTCTAATCTTTATTCCAGGTTTACCTGATTAAAATCCCAAATATCATGCCAATCTTCTCTCTAATTTCCATACTCAAACCCTCCAACATATTATTCTACATGAGGCATTCATCCAATCGTTCTATAAATGTTTCTCGGACGGATCCTATTTAAGGCATTGCACTAGGTGCCTAAGTGACTAACTTCGGGTTGTGGCTGTAGGAGTTAAGACATTCAAGAAAGATGGGAATAAAAGCTAAAGCACAGCAAGTGTTGAACAGTGAGCTATGATCCTGAGATTTAATTTAATAGGCAGGGTGAAACAAGAGGATATTCTAAAAAAATAATTTATTGGGAACTTGTACAACTCATCACAATCCATACATCCATCTATTGGGTCAAGCACATTTGTACATTTGTGGCCACCATCATTTTCAAAATATGTTATTTCTACTTGATCCCTTGGTAACAGCTCCTCATTTCCCCCCTCCCTTCCCCACCCTCTCTCCCTCATGAACCCTTTATAAGTTATAAATTATTATTTTTTTATGTCTTACACTGTCTGATATCTCCCTTTACCCACTTTTCTTTTGTTCATTCCCCCTGGGAGGGGGTTATATGTAGATGATTGAGATTGTTTCCCCCTTTCTCCCACCTCCTTCCTCTTACATCTCCTGGTATGGCTACTCTTAATATTGGTCCTGATGGGTTTATCTGTCCTGGATTCTCTGTGTTTCCAGCTCTTATCTGTACCCATGTACACACTCTGATCTAGCCAGATTTGTAAGGTAAAATTGGGGTCATGATAGTTGGGGGAGGAAACATTAAAGGGCTAGAGGAAAGTTGTATGTTTCATCAGTGTTATTATACTGTACCCTGACTGGCTCATCTCCTCCTTGCAACTCTTCTGTAAGGGGATGTCCAGTTGCCCACAGATGACTTTGGGTCTTCACTCCATACTACCCCTCATTCACAATGATATGATTTTTTGTTCTTGGTCTTTGATGCCTGATACCTGATCCTATCGACACCTCATGATCACACAAGCTTGTTTGCTTCTTCCTTGTGGACTCTGTTGCTTAAGCTAGATGACCACGTGTTTGTCTTTAAGCCTTTAAGACCCCAGGCACTATGTCTTTTGATAGCCAGGCACCATCAGCTTTCTTCACCATATTTACTTATGCACCTACTTTGCAACAGGACATTTTTAAGAAAGGGTGTACGATGAAAAATTGGGCAGAGTGTACAGAATGGATTAAAGTCAGTAGGCCTTGAATAAGATTGAGGTTGCAAAGTAGTAGCTCATGGAAACAATCATACTGAAAGATTATTTTTGTTTGTTTTGCTCAATGCTGTTTTTTCCATAAAAATAGAGTTAACTGCTAATATTTTAAAATTTAAAAAATTATATTAAAAATCAACATTTTAAAATTCTCTTTGAAAATTAGATAATCTGACAACACAGGGCATATATTCCTAAATGGCCAAGTTCAGCAAAAACTGATGTGATGTTGCCTAGTTTAGCTAGAACATGCTCTTGCTAGCAGATTTCACCCATGCACATTACCTGCCCAATCCCCCAGGTTTTGAGATTAAGATCCCCTTACTAGAAATAGGATATAGGACACAAGAATTCCATTAGAAGCATACATGGTGAGTGTGTCAAGAAAATAGTCGCTATTGATATGATTCACAACATTCTTGATGATTCAACTACAGTAAACTTCTTAGCCAGCGTGGTTGACTCCTTCTGTTTCCTTTGTGCTTTCTTCTACCAAACCCATTGTCCCGTTAGGACAGAATACACCTGCTCCCTAGAGCTTCGTGAGTGCAGGCAGCCTCATCTGTTCAATTCACTGCATCACCAGATCACCTCCTATATTTTTTTCTAATTATCTGTTTATGTATGCTCTCCCTCTAAATTATTTAATACATATTGCTTTCTTTGAGATAAAGTTGAGCCAAAAACACTTGAAATTGGAATTCAAGTGTAATAAATAAGACAATACAAAGATTCCAATAAATTTTAGAAAGATATTTGTGGGAAAATATTTTGGTGGAAAGAAGGCCTTTCTGCCCAACTTAAATGTCCATCAATATCAATTCATGGTATTTTCAATCAGAGCCATAAGGAAAATAAGATTTTTTTTAACTACATAAAAAGTAAAGTATAGTTTTATAGCAAAAGATACCATAAACAAAGTTCCAAATGATTGCAGAAATGTGTTTTGTAGCACATAATGTAGATAAAACATTACTCCTTTTTGAACATAAATGATCAATTGTACTATGTAAGCTTTTTCAGAAATTGGCAAAACGTTTCACTGAAGGAATGCAATCAGTAAATATGAAAAGCCGATTGTTTTGATCATTCATTCCATTAAAATAAGTACAAGGATTTTTGCTTCCACTTTATACGAAGCAGCAAAGCACAAGGAACAACTTGAATATCAATAACTGCCAATCAATGTCAATCAACAGGTAGAACAAATTAAAACACATTACTGTGGAATCTTATGCATTAGATGCCAGCTGCTGAAGGAGATAGAACTATACATAGGTAAGTAGATAGATAATGAATGATGTAATTTTGACAATTCCCAGTCATCTGTCAGTTTCTTGTACCAGGAGGCTAGTGTGCCGCTATGCTGCTGAAAGCTAGAACACCTATGTTTAAAATATCAGTGGAGCTGTCCATGGAGGATAACATTCACCAGAGCTTCCTGGTGGTGTCTTTCTGAAAATTAGCCAATGAAAACACCATGGATGGCAGCAGAACATTATATGATCTACAAGTTGCCACCAAAACTTAACTCTTACGGTGCTGGAAGATGAACCCCTAGGTTGAAAGGTGCTCAAAATACACAGTGACCTGACAATGAACTCAAACACACCAATGGTTGTGAAGATCTTGCAGGCTCAAGCAATGTTACGTTCTGCTGCATATGAGATTGCATAAAAGGACAACAGAGGAAGTTGTCACAGATTTCGTCTTGCTTGGATCCACAAACAGTAGTCAAGAGATCCAATGGCACAGTGCATTGGCTACAGCTCCTGCACGAGACCTCTTTAAAATGTTGAAAAGCAAGGGTGTTACTTTGAGGACTAAGGCGCATCTGACCTCAAACACGGTATTTTCAATCACCCCATAGAAATGTGAGTGTTGCTCATTGGATAGGGAGGACTGGCGAAGAATGAACTGATTTGGATTGTGGTGCTGGTGAAGACTATTGAAAGCAAAGAAACATGCTTAGAAGAAGTACAGCAGAATGCTCCTCCGAGGCAAGAATGGTGCGATGCAGTTTGGACATGCTATCCGCAGAGACCAGGCCCCGGGAAGCATGTAGAAAGTGGAGGGGCGCTGAACACGGGAGGGCCCTGCACAAGATGGATTGACAACACAATGACTGCAACAGTGGGCCCAGCACAAAGACAAACATGAGGATGGTGCCGGATGGGCTTTGTTCTGTTGTACGTGGAGTCGCCATGAATCTGAACTGACTTGACAGTACCTTACAACAACAACAACAAACAACAACATGGAGTTGTTATGATCCAGTCCAGCTCGATAGCAATGAGTAAAGGTTATAGAAACAAACTGTGCGCGACTATATGTGGAACATAGGAAACGCTAGAAATGAAAGACAGCATTCGACATGAAAGGCACCGCGAGCGTGGGAGTCGCGGGAGTGGGACAGATGGGAGGTGCAGAGGAGAGGGAGCTCAGCTATTTGCAGACGTTGGCGCTATGCTCACTTGTTATGTAAAGCTTCTTCGCTTGTTATGTAAAAGTGTAGCTGCACTGCATAGCGTTTGCAGAAGTAGTTTGCCAAGGTTTTACAACGACTTTTGTACATGCTTCCTTACAAAAATGAAGACAAAAACACTCTAAATGCTTCCTTTTCTACTCAGGAAGAGGTCCCCACTACTTTCCTCAGAAAGCATAAAAAGCAATGTTACCGCTGGAAGAAATTGCTCATCAGATTTACTCTCTTAAACCTTCCTATAATATCTTTTTCTCTTCAAATGATCAAGTACCTTGGAGACTATATCTGGAAGCACTTAGGATGAGGAAACATTCGCAAAGTTACCAATGGATGGTATGTGTGGGGTCACTCTTCCTTATTTATTACAATTTGCCTTGGAACAAAAGTCTCTGGAGACACCAATGATTAATGTGCTTGTCTGTTAACAGAAAGGTTAACTCTCAGAGTCTGCCCAGGGGCATTTTGGAAGAAAAGACTAGCCATCTACTTGTGAACACTATAGAGCACCGTGCGACTTTGACACGCATGGGGCTGCCATGAACTGGAACTAACTCCAACACGTGGTTTCGCTGTCATTCTTTTGTCCGTCTGTGTAGCCTTTGTGAGCTTGACTTTTTGGTCCTTATCACCTTGATAGTTTTCTTATAAACAGTGAGGGAAATCTTATTCTAACTATAGGATACCCTCATCTGATCGCTCAGTATTTTCTTATTGTTTCCAGATAACATCTTAGACGATATATTTATTTTTGCGACTCAGCTCATTTATGCGTTGTCCTTTCTTGGTTGTATTTGGAGATATTGCTGAGTGGAATATATTGATTCTGTTGTAATGTATAATGTGGGACTCTTAGTTTCAATACATTGTTTCTAGGGCAATAATCATTAGGACACTCTCCCCAAATTCTTCTTTTTCTAACCAGTAAACCAGCATTGCCTCAATCCATGATGCTGAGTCAATTCCCTTGTTTAACATATTGCTTCTCCATGATCATCAACTATCACTCGGGCTTTGTCCTCATGTTGGTTTCACCTTAGCTTTCTTCGCAGGTTTAAAATGATCTCTCTCTGCCTGCACTCTGTGCACATAAAGTTAATCAGAGATGTGGACCATTTTCGTACAGAGCATAGTGCAGATCAGCTTCTCATTCTATCATTCAGCAAGTTATTTATCGAGCACATGCTCTGTGTTAGAAGAAAGAAATAAAATTTGCCATCGAGTGGATTCCTACTCATGGACACCCCGTGTGTGTCAGAGGAGAACTATGCTCCCTGCAATTGTCAGCAACAGAGTTGGAGGACACTGATCACCAGGTACTCTGCTGAGGCACAAAGCTTTTGGCCGGCAGCTATGTGTGTTGGTCATTACATCACCCTGGGACGCTAGGGGCCAAAATATCTGCTACAAATTTCATAGGGAACAAACTGTCCCATGCTCCCTCCCTTCTCTCATGAAGCTTCTAGTGAGAAAAGATGGGCAGATATAATTGACACCAAATTAAAAATCATGAAACTTCAGATAGTGCTAAGTGCTACAAAGAAAAATAAAACTCAAACTCACTGACATTGAACCTGTGGTTTCTGAGACAAACCCTTTTTGGGGGTAGAAAAGCCTGTTTTTCTCTTGCAGAATGGCTAGTGGTTTTGAACCACTGGTTTCAAGTTAACATCCCAAAGTGGAACCACTACCCCACCGGGGCTTCTCATGAAGACAAACGAAGAGGGCCTGCAAAGGACAGGATTGTCTAGAACAGGAGTTGGCGAACTTTGGAGGCAAAAGAACAAATCCTATCCCTGATGACCATTTTAAAATTATTTGGGAGCCACAAATGTATGGTTACAAACAAGTACCTTTAGAGTGAATCTATGATGCTTTAATTTTTATTTTCCACTTGACTTCAGAGCCACTTGTACATACTCAAAGAGCCATCTATGGTTTGGCAGCTGCTGTTGGCCAACCTCTGGTCCAGAAGGCAAGAGGCGAACCCGCCTCAGTGCACTGGTTAAAGGAAACAGGAAGGCAGCCAGCTTGGGAAGAATGATCAGATCTCAGTTCATCTGGAAGAGTGGCAAGCAATATATTCCCAAATGTGCCAGAAGCCATGGGTGATGGTCCTCAGACTCTCTGTTAGTTTCTCCCTGAGAAGGCATTTCTCTCAGGCGCTGAGCTAGTGGACAGAAAAATCACTGCACAAGACTGTGGAGATACCACAGGAGTTATAAAAAGGATTATTTTCTTGCAATGTATTAAATCTCTACATATTTGCCAGGTTTCCTTCATTTCAAAATAAGGAAATATACTTGGGTCAACGGGCAGGAAGACAGCTGTAGAACAGTGGAGAAACCTCCTTTCTCCGGAGTCCGCAGAGGAGGCCGGCACAGGCCCTTCACAGGGCTGCATTCAACAGCACAATGCTGCGGCGTGTGGTTCCGCTGCTGCAATAAATTAGGGGCAGTGAAATGTTTCCAACTCTCCCACATACCTGGAAACAAAGCTGTGAAAAAAGGGAGTCTCTCAAGGAAAACGTTGCCAAAAACTCTCTAATGACCTCTCCTTTTCCACATTTACCACGAGGCAGGAGTGCTCCGTTCTGACTTGGCCATGAGATTCCCCGGAGCCACGGACATGTTACTGCGACACACTAAAGGCAAACCCAAATGCATGGCTTATTTAATTTGCAACTCTTGCCACACCACTTCACACATGAATTCCTCATCCTTTGGGCATACAAACTATAACCACAGTGCACTGGGCTAGCGTCTGCTTTTATGGGGAGCACTTTCATCTACCCACAGTTTCCGCTTTTTTTTTTTTTTTTGTAAAACTGCTTAGCTGACGGTCTCAAAATGACAGGAACCAAGCTTCTCTCTTTGTAGCTCAATTCCGCAAAGAGAAGATGGGATGCCCTCATTTCGTTCTCAGAGCTGAGCAGACGCTCCTGTGATGGGAAAACGCTTTCCAGTAGGATGTGGTTTAAAAAGGATTGACTCTCGAGAAGCCGTGGGTGCCTGGCAACTTACAAAATGTCTAATGCAATGTGCCAGCTTTCTCCCTCAGGCCCTTTCCCATTTTGAGCACATTTAGAACAGGAGGCATTGAGAGCAAGTCTATCTTTGAAAAAAATTTCCCAGATGGAATGATGGATAAGCGTCAGTTGCAGTTGTCAAAATTTGCAATGGCGGGTCTTACTGGCGTTGGCATGCTAGACAACAGCGGGACGGGCGTGTTGTTTGTATTTAAGGAATTATGTGATGAGGCAGTTGGGTTATGTTTTAAGGTTCTTCTGGTGAGAAGGTTATACTTCCAATTTCTGACTAAAAAAGGAGATTAATGCCAACCTCCAGAAGTGGAGGTAGTGAGAAGCACCTTGTAAAATCAACTTTTCAAAGCCTCAAACAGAGAGAGAGAGAGAGAGAGAGAGAAGAACTGAAAGGAAAAAGGTGGATTTTATTTTTGTATTTTAAAATCAGTTGGGTTTCTTCATCTCAAAGCATGTGCGTATAACTCTGAGAGCTATTTATTATCTATTTGACTTGAATAGAGAAAGTACAAATTGTATCTATTATATATCATCACAAATGACCATGAAGAATACATTCATGTACTTCGCTGTTAGAGTTTTCTTTACTCTGTTTCCCTGCTGTTCTGGCTTTTCATTTCTCCCCCCTAGTTCTTTATTCTCTATAGGCTTCTTGACTGCCTCTCCTCTCTGTTTCAGTTCAAATCCTTACCAGAAGCATAGATTTGTCCTATGCATAGATTCTATCAAGGCTACTTTGGTTTTTCCCGGCCTTAGCTACGAACTGGATTGTGCGTTTGGAATATTCTACCTATGAGAATCCTTCAGAGTTCTCCAGTACTTTCCATAAAGGGATGATACTTTTTTTAATCAATCCTTTGAAGGCATAACGAAGCACATTTGGGGAAAATGATCTTGAACCCTAGAAGGTCATTTCAAAGGACTGAATGTGCTATCAGAGGCCCTGCAAAATGCAAACAGTTAATGTGTTCGTGCCTACTTCTGAATCTACTTTGAATCTACTTTGGAATCTACTTCTGAAAAGTCAGTCAATGTGAAACTTGTGGGACACAGATCTATTCTACCACACATTGTGCTGCCTTGCGCTGGAATTGACACAATCACCAATTAAAAAAAAAACTTCTTTGTTATTGATAGGTGCCACTGAATCAGTTCCCACTCATAGCAACTCGATGTGCAATGGAGTGAAATACAGTCCACTCCTGGACCGTCCCTACAATTGTTCCTATGTCTGTGTCCACTGTTGTAATCACCGTGTCAGTCCATCTTGTCCAAGGCCTTCCTCTTTTTCACGGCACCTCCATGTTACCAAGCACGATGCCCTCCTCCAGGGACTGGTCTCTCTTGAAAACATGTACAAAGTATGTGAGACAAACCCTCACCAGCTGTGCGTCTCAGGAGGATTGCGACTGTACTCCCTGCAGGACAGATCTATTTGTTCTTCGGGTGGTACATGGCACCTTCCATACTCTTAGCCATCACCATAATTGAAACGTATCACTTTTGCCTGCAGTATTCTTTGTTCAAGGTCCGCATTACACATGTACATGAGCTCATTGAAAGACGCCACAGCTCGGTTTAGGCATAACGCAGTCCTCATTGCTTTTCCACACTGTAACGAGGTCTTAGGTAGCAGGTTTATCTAGTGCAAAGCAGTTTTGTTCTCTTGGCTGCTGCTTCTGTGAACATGGATTGCAGATTAAAAAAAAAAAATTACCTTCATTTCCCAGAGCAGGAGAAGTTTCTCATTTGTAAGCCAGTGGGTTGGAAAGTGTGAGTTTCAGTTGACATGTGAAGATTTAATGAGGTACACAGGAAAGAGGCATGTCTTAAGGACCGCTTAAAAACAAGTATTTTGTTCTTGCTATTGAACGTATACACAGCAAAGTATTTATGAATTAAGCTGTTTCTGCGGGTACCAATGAGTGATAATTGATTGCATTCCTTGAGTCTTACAGCCATTCTCATTATGCTTTCATAAGTTGCCGCTCTCATTAACTTACTGGCACCTAAGGTTCCTATGAATATTCTGAGTTGCTGTGATCTCCTATGGATAGTTTTTAAGGGAGCATAATATTCAATGCAGACAGTGTTAATCATTTTAATTACACTATTGTTTAGTTTTAAGATGACTTCAGGGAATATTATTGGCTTAATTTTTAAAGATGACTTCATTGCTCCAGATAAAAAGAAACAGCTACAAACATCTATGACTAATTGGATCATATAATATACAAAGTGTGAATCTAGGAAATTTGGAAATCATCATATATGAAATAGAACACATAAAGGTCGATATCTTAGATGCTAGTGAGCTTGAATGAACATTGCATGTTGTATAATCATATGATTTACACAAAAGAACATTTCAAGATCTATCTTGAAGTACATGCTGTCCGTGATTTGAAAATAGCTATATGCCTACAAGGAAAATCAGTTAACTTTTATTAAAGTTTATGCATGGACTACTAAAGCTAGTGATGAAGAAATTGAAGAACTCTGCCAACTGCTTAAGACTTAAGTTGATCAACTATGCATTGATGATGCACTGATAATTTTGGCATTAGAATTCAAAAGTTTGAAACACAGAGAAAGGAACAATTGGAAAAATCGTCTTTGTGAAATAAAGGAGGCTGGAGATTGCATGACAGAATTGTGCAAGACCAACGACTACTTTGTGGCAAATACTCTTTTCTACAACACAAATGGCAGCTATTCATATGAACTTCAATAATAAGAATACACAGGAAGTAGGTTGACTGTATTCATGGGAAGAGATATGGGCAAATTCAATATAATCAATGGACAAATTCAATATAATCAGGCAAAGCAAGGATAGTGCCAACTGTGGAATATGCCATTAATTGGTCATATGCAAGTTGAGCTTAACACTGAAGAAAATTAAAATTACAAGAAACAAAGTGTAACTTGAGTACATCACACCTGAATTTAGAGAACGTCTCGATAACGGGAAATCTGATAAGTTGTTGGTTGACAGCAAGAATATTACACATGGGGTAAGTAAAAGGTTATTAAAAAGAAAACATCAAAGTAGTTGTAAGAATAGACTCTGAAACTTGTAATTGAAAAAGCAAATGGAAGAAAAGATAAAGTGAAATCTGAACAGAAATTTTCATATGGTATATCAATAAGACAAAGTAGAGTATTAAACTGAAACGTGCAAAGATTAGAGTTAAAAAGCCAAAGGAAGAAACCAAATTCATCATATCTCAAGCTGAAAAAATTGAAGATAAAATTCAAGACTCAATTTGAAATATTTAAGGATTCCATGGGAAAATATTGAAAAATGCAGAAAGTGTCAAAAAAAACAATGATGGAAGGAATACACAGTCATTGTACCAAAAATACTTGGTCAACCTTCAACCATTTCAAAAGGTAGTGAGAGGTCTAGAAGCGGTGGTATGAAGAAGAGAGTCCAAGCTGCACAGAAGGCATTAGCGAAAGCAAAGCTCTAAGAACCCAATCGATTGAAATGATTCACCATGCTGAGGCAGAGCTGTAAGGACTCACTTGTGCCCCAAATTGGAAGACAGTCACCTGACCAACAACCGAAACAGATATGTGTTTGTGCCTGTTATAAAGAGAAGCGACTCAATGTGAAAATGATCGAACCATATATTAATCTCACATTCAAGTAAATGTTTGCTGAAGATAACTCAAAAATGGTTGTAGCCGTCCTTTGACAGGAAGCTGCCAGAAGTTCCAGCTGCAGCCGGAAGAGGATGTGGCATGAGGGACAGCAGACGAATCTTGACTGAAAGCAGAGAAGACTAGACATATGTTTACGTGTGCTTTCCTGACGACACAAAGACATTCAGTTGTGTGGATCACAAGAAACTATGGATCGCTTTGAGAAGAATGGAGAATTCCCCAACCCTGTGCTCATGCAGGACCTGTACACAGAGACGAAAGGGCAGTTTAAACTTTCCACTTTAAAGGATTCAGGAGTAAGGATGTCACTTTGAGAAATCAGGTGCTCTTGATCAAGACATGGTATTTCCCTCGGACTTTCTATTTGGAGCTGTTGAATTATTCTTAACATTTCATTTGCTTTGTCAGTGTGATAGTCTGGGTACTTTAGAGAAACAAATCCACAGAAACTCATGTATAAGAGAGAGTTTTATATAAAGGTTAAGTGCGCATCAAGAAAACATCCCAACCCAGTGGTGCCCAAGTCCACAAGTCCAACATTAACCCATATATCCAACACCAATCCACAAAGTCCTCCTCCATCTCACAAAGCAGGTGCAATGACACCGACTGCAGGAGGAAAGCCGAGTCAGTGAATGTGTAAGCATCTCAGCGCTGGCAGGGGTCTCCACACGGCTGCTCCGGCACCCAGGGCTGCATCAGGGTAGGTCTGTTCGGCTTCTCCTTCAGGGTGTCTTGCAGGAAGTCAGCCTTGTTAGCTGAAGCTGGGAACTGCTAAAGCAGCTGCACCCTGATCCGACCATCACAAAGCAAGAGACCTGTGAACTAGAAAGGTGAGACTAACCAAGCCATTTATCTCCCCGCCCTTCAATTAATTCCACATGTGTTTATCGGCCAGGTTGGCACAATTAACTAATTTAGTCAGATTGTTCTTGTAATATTTTCTTGAGTTCTTCTATCTTCTCTATTTTTGTTTATGCATGCTCAGATTTTTGCCCCACCTGTTTAAAATAACTGAATATAATTCTTCTGAACTTTCTTCTGGGTAACTAATACAGTGGTTCTCAACCTTCCTAATGCCGCAACCCTTTAATACAATTCCTCATGTTGTGGTGACCCCAACCACAACATTATTTTCATTGCTACTTCATCACTATAATTTTGCTATTGTTATGAATCGGGTAACCCCTGTGAAAGGGTCATTTGACCCCCAAAGGGGTCGAGACCCACAGGTTGAGAACCACTGCCCTAATGCCATTTCTTCATCTGTAAATTCCTTGGCATCTGTATCTGTGCTTTGGGCACTCATTTGTGCCATCTTTTTTCATTTTCTCATGTGCATTGAAATTGCCTGTTCTCAAGACACGAGGTTTTTTTCGTTTGTTGATTGGATATTGTTTGAGTGGATATTCCTTGTGTACTAGTTGTAGCTGTTCAAGGTGCAAGGGTGGCTGCGTCTGGTGGCAACAGCCCGTTTCAAGAGGGGATTGATGAAAAACCAAAGTTGGTTATGATTTCTTGTCACAGTCCCAGTCTCAAGGTCAGGGGGTGTAGGCCGATAACCTAAACACCTGCCTCCCAGATAAACTGGCTACAAAGAGATGGAAAAGATGAGGTCATAGACACAAAGCCTGTCCACCATGAACCCATCTCTGCCCTCATGGAGGGAAGGGAGCTCAGGTTTCCACTGGAGCTGAAGGTTAGAGTAGGACTCAGGGTCCGTCACTGATGGCGAGCTGACTGAGGGCTGTATCATTTTCAATCTTGGGCCTTCTGGAGGTAGGAACTTCAGCCTCTCATATATAATCCCTCATGAACTACTTTTCCCTTCCTGGGCTCAGTTCACCCTCAGCCAGCAGGGCCTTATGATCGAATTGTGCGTGTGCGTGTGGAGGAATACCATTGTCCTTTGTGGAATTAGATCAAGTCTTGGGGGCCTAGTGCATGTAGGCACAAAGGTGTTAGCTCACTTCTCTCTCTTTTTAAAATCCTCAGGACTGGGTCGTTGGGGAGGAACTGCCCAGAGGTAATTGCTCAGGCCCATCAAGAATCCACTGCTTTTCGGAAGCTTTCTAGAGAGCCCTGTGGCTGCAAATTGCCAGTCTGTATCTAATCTGCCTCCGAGGCATGGCAAAGTTGGACCTGTTGTCTATGTAAGACCACAAAGAACAGGTGCATTTGAGTTGTAGCGCTTTTCAAGAATGTTGAAAGTACCATGTACTACCAGAAAAACAAACAAAATGTCTTGGGAAAAGTACAATCAGAATCCTCCTTGGAGCAAGGATAGCAAGACTTTATGTTTTTAGAGTGTGATTAGGAGAGGCCAGTTGCTGAAGAAGGATGTCATGCTGGGTTAAAATAGAGGATAATCAATAAAGAAGATTCTCAGTGAACTAGATCAGCACAATGGCTGCAACAATGGGCTCAAATAGGAAAACGGGTGGCATAAGGGCACAGGAGCAGATAGTGCTTCATCTTGGTGTATATGGGGTCACTGAGTCAGCACCCACTCAACCGAACAACAGGGCCATACTCTCAGGGATTTATCACGCCCTCACATCTCCCGAAAATCTGGATTTCATAAGAATTTGACATTTTAGTCTGCATTTTCTTAGTTTTCGTCAGGATTCTGCTATAGGTTATTTGATCAAAAGGGTTAGCTACGGTACTCAGTTACCATCCAATTCTGGTTTCATCAGCACTGAGGCTGTCGTTCAAGGAAGCAATTAGTCACACGTTCCATTTTCTACTCCTATCCCTGGTTCTCCGTTTCCTCTGTTACTAGGCTGGGTGAAGAACACCTAACCAATTGTGGGGCTTTGGATGGCCACTTGCAAGCTTTTAAGAGCAAGATTCTGTGAGATCTCTCAGAGGAGAGATATACCTTGGTCCTTGGCTCTGCGCGAGAAAGAATTCACACCGAAGCCTGGTTTGCGATCCAAGTGAGTTTTATGAGCGTTAGAAGACGCTTCATGTTTACACAGGCACCCACAGGGCATCTCCTGAACGAACATGCAGCCTGCCTGGAAACTGCTCGGAAAGTCACACGGTCGACTCCAGGTTCCTGCCTTTTCAATTATTCTGCGGGGAGCCGTGGTGGTGGATGACCCCCGGTCGACCCCATTGACTGAGTTGAATTCACCTTTTCTAGGTGGGCCAACCAGGTGCAGCACCCACCCACGCGTACCTGGTGGGAAACCGGAACCTCTGAGCATGCGCAGTGTGCTATTCCTCTGATCCCGTAGCTCGGCCCTCTGGGCATGCGTAATGGATGCCCCAGTCCTTCGCTGGACTACCTAACAACTCTATGCAAAGTATTAGCAGGTAATGCAGAAGCAAAAACTACATTATTTAGCCAATTAACTGGGATATCCCATGAAACCATGACCCTAAACCTGCAAATCCTTAGAGAATTTTGTTTCCAAGCAGCACATAAGCAGCCTCAGTAGCTACTCATTTTGGGAGGTTGTAATTATATCAGCCACACAACCTTTACCAATTCAACTTTTCACCGGTTTACAACTTATTGAAATCCATCTCCATAATTGTGCAACTCTGTTAATCAATGCAGTTTTCCTACCCCATTTAACCCTGCCTCCATCTCTCTCTCCTACCCTGAATAATCACTAATTTACTTTGGTTTCTATACATTTGCCTTTTCTTGTCTTTTATGTAAGTGAGGTCAACATTATCTGTCCTTTTTGTGACTGACTTATTTCACTCAGCATGACATCTTCACACTCCATCAGGAGCATGCTGTTGCTAGGTGCCATTGGGTTGGTTCCCACCCAGAGCGACCCTGCGCTCAGCAGAAGGAAACTGCCCTGAACTGTGCGTATCCATGTCACAGAATGCATTACGACTTCAATTTTTCTACTGGGTGGGTAGCATTTGAGATAGTAAACCTATTCTTCAACATAAAGACTCAACATCTTTATACTTCCATGTTTTTTCTAGAGGATTCCAATGGATGGGGCGTGGGGGGGGGGAGGAGAAGCTCCCTAAAGCTTGTGAGGATTCTGAGTTGATATAGCCTTAGAATTTACAGTTTAACTCACAAACACTGGCAAGTCATTAAATGGGGTTACTTCTTGCTTGGGCTGGCTCATTTCTCAGAGGTTCCTTTGAGGTTACTGATTCCAAGAACCCGACTGGGCATAAGAATTACCTGGGGACCTCTTTAGAAAACAATAACAACGTAAAACAAAACAAAAACTATAGATTTCAAGCCATCCTCTGAGAAATTTCAGTTTGAGCTGTCTGGTAGAAGGCCAAAATATTCACATTACAGACAAGTGAAATAAAAATCTTCAGTTGACCCAAAGGCTTTCCCTAGCCAGCTTGGGGAGGCCACCCCTCTTGTCGCACTGGCCCGCTTGCATTGGAGCTGAACTCTGACCTTAGCTTCATTAGTACCACACGTCAGCTACCCCAGCTAACTGGTTCCATTTGGGAATACATAACCCCGTCTCTGATCTTGCTAGAGGGCATCGATGTGAGAAAATAACCCTTAACAGCATTTGCCAGGAGAGCTCCATGTGTGACTTTAATACTGCCCTTCGGGTCTCCAACTACACCATTTCAAAAAGCACTTTAATCTTCCAGAGAATATCCACATTGAGTGGAGAGAAAAAGGAAAAAGGAAAAACTGCCTTAAAAAATCAGGCAATAATTATCTTCCTATGGCTTTCTCCTGATAAGAAGAGTGTCACACATTTTAATGATTGAAAAGTCTGAATTTCAGTCTTCAGTTCTTTTCCCCAAGTACAAATTACACATCTTTTAATAGCTCACTAAGCTGGTAGAAATATCCTTATTATCATTTTAATTTTTCCTGGGTTCGTACGAAAGATCATAGAGATTGGTGATGGGCTGTGTGTGAAGTCCCTGTGTGTATCTGAGATCATTAAGCAATAACTGTTATTTTTTTTTCCAAAGGAGGCAGATGTGATCCAACTTTTGGCCATCTCATTGTTAGCATGCATTTTCTGCATCCTAGGTTCATGTGTGCACCTACTGACTTCTATGAATGCAGAAAGCAAAAAGTAAAAGCTCCACTATGTACTGAGATGAGAATTGAGAGAAAGGATAACAGGTCAAAAGAAAACTCAAAGTGCTATTCCTTAATGAAGACAAAATATTTCAATAGGCCAGTTGGTTTATCCAAGTCTACCTAGAAACACATTAACCAAAATGGTTTACTGAGTAATCTCTTTCTGTCTGCAGGATAGTCGGAGGCCTGAAAAGAATTTGGGAGCTCGTAAAGCTTTCTGTTAGGCAAAGCCCTGGATTCCAGATGGAAGCAATCCACAACAATTAGCATCATTGCAAAAGCAGATAAGGACCTGTCCTAGGGGCGTGTTCTGGGTCAGTGCTTCTTAAGGTTCAGTGTTTATTAGGATTCCTCTGTCTGGCTTGCTTAAAATGCACCAACCACTGAGTTCTGATTCCTTAGGTCTGAGATGATACTACAAGTAACACACGTAACACATACATAGATACTTAACCCTATCAAATTATTTTATGATCTGAATTGGTGTGGAAACTGGTATGCTTTTGTTTGTAATATAAGGAGTTTTAAGTGAAATTTTAAAAGGTGATGTTGGGGGGCCGTTATATGAATTTTGATACAATTTTTGACATTCAGTGGGACCAGACCCATTTCTTCAGATTCACAGGCTCCCACCCGGCAGTATGCACAAAAGTAGGAAAGCCGCTTCCAAGTAACCCCCAGAGGTGGTAAATGTCAGGGGATGCTTTAAGTTGCAGGGATCACGGAAAGGTAATTACCCTGCCCTGTGATTTAGGTAATCATTTTAGGCAAACTGCTCTAGATAAAGTATTTAATGAAAAATACAATCAAATAAGTATCTATTGCTTCATTTATAAATGATAACATGATTCTAGAAAACATGAAAACCTCAGTAAAAGAGAAAAAGAAAAAACCCTACACTTTAACTGCTCCAAATTTGAGCATTCAGTGAAGTTATCTACTGGCTGTGACCTGTGACCTCTTTTCTCCCCCCGCCCCCCCACAGAGGCCTTTGTGTATTGCCCTCCTTGAACTTCCTCAACCATCTCTACTTTCAAGTGACAGCGGTTCCCTCACAGTATATCTCTAATTTTCTTTGCCTGACTCCATGTAGATGCCTATAGATCTTCTCTGTAGATGACAAATCAGAATGGACTTTAAGACAATGTGTTACTATCATCTTAAATTTGACACATGTCAAAAGCCTACCCCATTTTTGCACTACTTATGGCTCTGCCAGCATATGCTACAAGCTTCTTTACTGCTTACACATTGGGCTACTGACTTCAAGGTCAGCAGATCGAAACCACCAGCTTTTCTGTAGGAGAAAGTTGAGGCTTTCTAGTCTCATAAAGTCCCCTTTTAAGGTCTTGATCTAACCCAGGAAACTGTCTTCCAAATTTCTTACATAGATAAATGAGCACATCTAGGATTACACTCATTTGTTGACGTATTTCAACTGATAATTCATCAATTTCTGGAAAATTGCTTGGAAACCCACAGGAGTGGGTTTATAGGTTCCCTGTGACATGACGTGGAATTGACTCGATGGCAGTGAGTACTGAGTAACGAACTATGGAACTATGCAAACTATCTCTTCTGGTCAAGGTGACCCTTAGGTAGTGCCCATGCATACAGTTATCCTGCTGTTAATCTATTGAAAAATTTCCTGTTGAGCCTCTAAGTATTCATCATAATCTTACTCCCCTGCCCTTCTTCTGGACCGTCCCCTATAACCTTACTAAAAGCGAGCGTCCCAAGAGCTGACACCTGCCCTTGCTGCAAGTCCCTTTAAAAGCCTTGAGCCAATCTCCAGGCAGCCTCTCTTCCAACGGGGCTGCATTTGTGTACTAGTCATGGGTTCAATCAACAACCTGTGGTTGGTAGCTCATTGTTTACCCCGCCATGCTACAGGACTCCTTCCCATGCTCCGTTGTGGCTTTCGTTGTCGTTAGGCGCCAGTGTACCACTGTTTCCGATAGCCTATCGCATTGTCTGCACCATCCTCACTCTCGTTATTCTTTTTGAGTCCATTGTAACAGCCACTAGGTCAATCCATCGCATTGAAGGTCAAAGGCCTTCCTCTTTTTTGGTTGACTTTCTACCAAGCATAATTTCTAAAGTCTTTGCATAGCAAACAAGACAAAGGTAATTTTCTTAATAGTATTATTCTACTTTTAGCCGAGACCCATGTGACAACGATACCCCTCCTTCTGCATACTTATTTGACTCCTGCTTGAGTTTCTGGAAATTCCCTGTCAATGTTATGCTGAAACCATTTTAAAAATTATCTTCAGCAAAACATCTCTTGCATACACTAGTAATGATATTGTTCAACAAGTTCTACTCTGTTGGATCACAATCTTTGCAATGGACACAAATATGGATTTTTTCCAGTGGAGGAAGCTGTTTTTTGAAATTTCTTGACATAAATATGTGAGATTATCCAAAATTGCATTCATATGTTGAAGCATTTCAATTTGTACTTGTGGTAGTTACATAATCTGGTGTCAGTTTGAGGATTAGGAGTGTAGGGTTGGAGTCTAGCCTGTCAAACAGAATACAGCCATTGAGACCTCTGTGTGGGCATGGCCTTCTCCTGAGAATTCTCGGAATTCCTGTATTTCCTCCTCGGAGGTGGGAGACACTCTCTCTCTACACTGACTGACTGCCTGAGAGATGCTTTACTGACAAGACACATGGAACTACGCTAGAGCCTCGCAGCCAGAGAAATCACATGGGGAGCCCTGGCAACACTGATATGCTTACAACGCCACTGGATCCACAAGACTTCTCACCTACTGGCCTGTGATCTTCCTGCATTCAGCGTTGTTGCATGTGTTTCATGAGTCAGAAGAGGACTTTATAACTTGGTATGGACATATGGGCTAGTTTTGGGCTTTTAGACTTGATCTGGACTGGACTGGGATGTTTTCTCAATATTCAATTGCTCTTTTATATAAAGCCCTTTCTTATACAAATGTGAGTGTCTACGACAGTGGTTATCAACCTTCCTAATGCTGTGCCCCTTTAATAGTTTCTCATGTTGTGGTGACCCCCCAACCATAAAACTATTTTTGTTGCAACTTCATAACTGTAATTTTGCTACTGTTATGAATTGGGTGACCCCTGTTGAAAGGGTCATTCGACCCCCAAAGGGGTCATGACCACAGGTTGAGAACCACTGGCCTATGGATTTGTTTCTCTAGTCTACCCAGACTAACAGTATTTCATCAATTTCTGTAACCTTGCTTTTCACAAATGCCTTCAGTAGAGTTTGTCTTTCTTCCTTTAAGGCAATTAGTTCTTGATCATGTGCTATCTCCTCAAAGGTTTAATGTCAACCAATTCTTTTGGGTCCATTGACTTTATATACTCCTCCTTCCCCTTCTCCTCCCTTTAGTGAGAAAAAAAAGTTTATTTGGCATATGCAGCAAGGAGAAAATAGAGATGAGAAACAGACGGACATATAATAAAGACTATGTCTGATTATCTCTCCCATTTTACTTTGATGCTTCTTACATAGTTTAGTATTTGACCATAGATCAATATTGCCACTTGAGACTTGAATTTTTATTTCAGTCCTTTCAGCATGATAAATTTCAAGCATGTTGGGTTAGGCAGGGTTCTCTGGAAAAACAAACCCAGGATACTTATGGATATATATATATATATATATGGATAGGTTTACATAGTGAGAAGGAATATGACAGCTAATTATTCCACAGAGCAGTACAGAGTGCTCAGTTCACATCATTTTCAAGGGACAGTTGATATACTAAAGGTCCTTCCTTCCCACATTGACTGCTGGTCCAAGGTCAAGAAAGCAGACAGCAAAGTGGCTGGTGGAAGATACAGAGTCTTCCCAAAGGCAGCTGAGAGGGCAAGATGGGGTGGCAACAACAGGAAGATGTGATGTCAGAGGTAGCAGAGGCAGGTAGTGCAGCAGCAGCTTTGTGAAACAGTTCTCGATGGAGCCTCAAGACATAGCAATGCACATGCACTGTGTCACAATCCACCTTGATCCATGGGTTGGCTCGACCCACAGGCAGTGCAGCACACAGCTGAGGCAGAGAAGCTAACTCAGGAAGCAGCTCTGGTCAGATCACCAGGGAGAAAGAGGAAGAGGCCTACCTCAATGAGTCCTTTATCTTCAAGCTGCTACCTGATTGACAAGCTAAACTCTGCCTACATGACCCTACAGGAGCCATGTTGGCACAAAAACCTATCATACATGCTCTTCTCTTTGGTTTTGCAATTCCATGTCTTTGCACATCTCATTGTAATATTTTACTTTGTCTTCTCTAGCCACCCTTTGATATTTTCTAACTCGTTTGCCTCAACATTTCTCTCATTTCCTTTAGCTACACTATGTTCAAGAGTAAGTTTCAGAGTCTCTTTTGACATCCACCCATTTTGGTGTTTTTTTTTCTTGTCTTTTCCAATAACCTTTGGTTTTCTTCAAGTATAATTTCATCTCATGCACTCTTTACTCATTATTATTCAAGCACCAAACCTATTATGAGATGACCTCCAAATTACGGTGGGATATATTCAAAATTGCATTTTGGTTCTAATGACATGTTTTTTCAATTTATTTATTTATTTATTTATTTATTATTTTAACAATTTATTAGGGGCTCATACAATTCTTATCACAATTCATACATATACATACATCAATTGTATAAAGCACATCTGTACAGTCTTTGCCCCAATCATTTTTTTCTCTTTTCTTTTTTTACATTTTATTAGGGACTCATACAACTCTTATCACCATCCATACATATACATACATCAATTGTATAAAGCACATCCATACATTCCCTGCCCCAATCATTCTCAAGGCATTTGCTCTCCACTTAAGCCCCTTGCATCAGGTCCTCTTTTTTTCCCCCCCTCCCTCCCCTTTCCCCCCTCCCTCATGTGCCCTTGGTAATTTATACCTCGTTATTTTGTCATATCTTGCCCTATCCGGAGTCTCCCTTCCCCCCTTCTCTGCTGTCCCTCTCCCAGGGAAGAGGTCACATGTGTATCCTTGTAATCAGTTCCCCCTTTCCAACCCACTCACCCTCCACTCTCTCAGCATCGTCCCTCACACCCTTGGTCCTGAAGGTATCATCCACCCTGTTTTTTCAATTTCATCTTGAACTTATATTGATGGTCAGCCTGTTTTGCCAGAAATGGTATCTGGCCTTGTTCTACTGATGACATTAAGTTTTCTTGTCCTTTCTTTCCACAGATGTAGTTAATTTGATTCCTACGTAGTCCTTCTAGTGAGATGCATGTGGATGGTCACTGTGGTAGTTACATAATCTGGTGTCAGTTTGGAACTTGATTGGATTAAGAGAGAAGGGGTGGAGTCTTGTCTGTCAATTGGATCATACCCAATGAGGTATCTGCATGGGCCTGACCTTCTCCTGAGAACTCTGGGAATTCCTGGATTTCCTCCTTGGAGGCGGGAGACAGCCAATCTCTCTCTCTCTTCTCATTCCCTTTGAGACTCTGTACTGACAACACTCACTCTATGAGAGATGCTCTCCTGACAAGAAACATGGCACTACACTGATAGACGCTATGCCCTGGGAACTGGAGAAGCCATGTGGAGACCCCTGCCAGTGCTGAGATGCTTGCAACACCACTGAATCCAAAGACATTCTCTCCACTAGTCTGTAACCATCCTGCATTCGGCATCGTTGCATGTGTTTAGTGAATCTGAAGAGGACTTTATAGATTGGGATTAGACACGTGGGCTAATATTGGACCTAGGGGCTTTGACTGGACTAGGCTGGGATGCTTTCTAAATGTAAAATTACCCTTTATATAAAACTCTCTCTTATACACACATGTTTCTATGGCTTTGTTTCTCTAGTCTATCCGGACTAACACAGTCACTTTTTATATAGCTTGCAAAAAGATATTTGCAGTGATTACATTAATGAAGCTGCAGGAAATCTACCATGGAATTTGATGTCATTACTATCACGGGGGCCATATTTTCCACTACTGTTTCTTCTTCTTCTTTATTTCTAACCTTCACAGTCTAGTCACCAGTAATTACAAATGCATCTTCATTGCATGTTTGATAGATTCTAAACTGTAGAAATTGGTAAACACCGTCAATATATTTTGTCTTTGGGGTTAGTGATTGGTGTGTGAATTTGAACAATAGTCATATTAATTATTCTTCAACAATGGGATCAACCATAGCAAAACTGGGAAAGTGGAGCAGGGCTGGGCAGCATTTCTTCCTGTTCCTACTCCATGGCACCTACAAGCAGTGACTTGCTGGTGGACGGATTTTATCTTATGACTGATAACGTGGTGTGTCAGTATAGATCTTGACATGTTCATTTTGACCATGAATGTTATTACATTGCTTTTCAATTTGTCATTCCTGGCATTTTAGACCATATGCTTGTCTCACTGAAAATGACCAATAACAATCAATTTTTGCTCATAAATGTCTAGCATAACATGCTTTATATTTTAGATTTCATTTCAATAATTTCCAACTTTCCTAGATTCAACTTTTGTGTATCCTACATTCCTATTATTAGTGGACATTTGCAGCTGTTTTTTTTTTTCATTTTGAGTCATGCCACATCAGCAAATGAAGGTCCCAGAAGTTTTATCCCATCAATGTCATTTAGGCGGATTCTATTTTGTTTGGTTTGTTTTTTATGGCTGACTCTATTTTGAAGAACAACTGTCCTCCAATTGTATTTTGAGTGTCTTATAGCCTGTGAGGCTCATCTTCTGGCACCATCTCAGAAAATGTTTTACTATTATTCATAAGATTTTCACTGACTACTTTGTAAAGAAATAGATCACCACATCCTCCTTACTGGTCTATCTTAGTTTGGAACTCTGCTGAATCATATCCACTATGAATGACACTACTGTTATTTGAAATATCAGTGACATAACTTCCAATATCATAGCCACACCTGTGCCACCCCACAGTTAGACAACCTAGTGGTGAAATAAGCGATACTGTGAAGAAGCTTAAACTATGTAAATGCCATTGGATGTGAGTTTATAAAGTGTTTGTATAGTTTAAATTTCTTCATAAATATTAAGAGTTACATTCAGAAAGATATCTTAAAATCAACTTTAATTTCTACAATTAATAAAAGAAAATGTTCATTTTACCACATTCTTTTCAAACCAGTCTTATTTTAATGCTAATTTAATAAGCAAAACTATATCTGTTTTTCTCTAATGTTCTTAAACTTGAACATTATTTTTATTTGTTTGGTAATCAGTTAGTGTCTTTTTTAGGATCTCTGTATCACTAGTACAAGTGCTAATAATTCTTCCTTGAGCCCCAAATGAAAATGAATGTCATCTGACGGGCATTTAAGAGAATAATAAAGAATTGTTCATCTACATTTGCTGGCAGGAGCTACAAGCTGAAGTTTACTGAATTTTACAAAATGCGTAAAGAAAAGGCCCATAAAGTGAGAACCTCAGAGTCTAGAGAGGGGGAGAAGTAGGAGATGAAAAACAAAAACCTGCTTGCATGTATATAGTCATAAGCACACACATATGTATAAGCACAATGTAATAAATGTTAACATAGGACTACATAAAAATATTGTGAAAGAAAAAAAGGTAGAGTAAAAATATTAACCAAGATGTGTGCATTTATTTGATAACATTGGCATTAATTCTTCATTTCAAATGGGAGATTCAAGAAGAATATTTTATTAGTGATCTATGCTTAATTTCAAGAAACAATCGTGAATACATGTCGCTTCAATTATTTACTCAGCAAATACCTTCAGTGCCTACTAAACTCAAGGAATGGAAGCAGACCTGGGATGAACAGTGGGAGCCTAGCGAGATCTCTGACTTTCGTGGAGATTAATTTCTAAGAGAAGAGATATTCATTGAACAAGGAAACAAGTCAAGGAAAAGGAATTGACAAATCGTAACAAACACCATGGAACAAATCCGTTGTCAAACAAAGTCTGCATGCCCCAGGCCTGCATGTTCTGGGTGTCTGGGTGGTGCAGTGGTTCCGTGTTTGGATGCTAAATGAAAGGTCAGAGGGTAGGACCCCGACACCCCTCTCCTCCCCGGGAGAAGGACCTGGTAGTCTGCTTTTGTAAATATTTGTAACTTTTGAAACCTGTGAGGCAGCCCTACTCTGACCCATAGCATCTTGATGAGTCAGAATTGATTTCATGACAACAAATGTGGTGTGGTTTTTTTTAAGCCCTGCTTTCAGTTCTGCTGATTTAGTGATACGTGAAAACAGTGAAGATGTGTATGGAGCATACACCCTTTTCCAGTGAAAGGTTAATTAAAGAGCAAGTAAATTTAGGTATATTGGTTACAAGAAGGACTCTATAAAGATAAATTATTTAAGATAATTGTAATAAGTGAAAACCCAAGGGAAGAGCATTTTAGGTAGGGAGGAATAGCAAATGTTCTTCCTCATGGAGGAATTGAAGGAGACCAGAAAGGTTCAAGTTCAGGGAGGGAAATGTGCTGCGATGAGATCAGAGATGTTACAGAGTCGTTCTAGCTGCTGAATAGGAACGCGTATTTGAGAGAGGGAAACATTTTAATTAATACAGCTATTGCTCTCATCTGAATGAGAAATTAGGATGAATAAACATGATGGTGGCAGGCTAGAGGGATGAATTTAAGATATATTGGGGGCACTAAATTATGAGGGTTTTGAAAAGTTTGTGGACAAATGGAATGAAAAAATACTGGAAATATTAAAATGAAAACAAATCCAAAATGTGTCAAGTTTTAAATATTTCTTGTTTTTATTTTTTTACTTGAGAGTGATTTTTTTCTGGTTTATTTTGATATTACTGGTAGCACACCTCTCTCTCTCTCTCTCTCTCTCTCTCTCTCTCTCTCTCTATATATATATATATATATATATATATATATATATTACTATCTTTATGTGTGTGTATGTGTCCCAGTTTTTGAAGCCCAGAGGTAGATGTATAGGAACAATAATTGGGATATAAGGAAAAGGAGGTTGGAGGGAAATGGGGAACAAATAATGAATATAAGAGGGGAAAGAATGCTCTAGAACTGATTGTGTGATTTATATACAACTAGTTAAAAATATGACTGGACTAAAGAAGTGCATGATATGTGAATTATATCTCAATAAAACTCCCTGAGAGAAAGAAAAAAAGATCCTAGAATTTCTCCATGAACTTTTTGAAGTTTCAGAATTTGAAGTAATTATAGAGGACAATATGTCCTCCACTTTTGAATGGAGCACCCGATACTGATGTCATTTAGTGAGTTTCTAAAGACTGATAAGGATAGGAGATCTATGGAAGAGTCAAGAACACTATTTGAACATATTAAATTTAGTATGCCTATGAACATAGACAAGAAAATTCCACGTAAGCCACCGGAGCCCCGTGTCTCTGTCTTGCAGGAGAGAGTGCATTGGGAAACATAACTGAGGAGTTATCATCTTCCTCAGTAAATTGGAAGATTTAGGAGAATGTTAGCTAACAGCTGACAAGACAGGATGGAGCTGAGGAGAGAAGCCAGAGTTACTCTGATCTTGGAGTTGAAGCCAACGGAAGAGACTGAAAAAGGACAGGCAAGGAGATAAGAAGAAAGAAAGGAGAGAAAGACATGTTACATAAGTCAGGGCATATGTTCCTGTGTAGGATGAACATTCCCACCTTCACCATAATCCACATATTTCAGTTGGGATTGCTTCTTTCCCAACTCCTGCAACCCTCCACCTCCTTCTTGGTTGGGCATGGGATCCAGCTTGCTCCGTGTCTTTGTACATAGGAACGGAATTTATTTCCCAATTAAGACCCAAAAAACAACAACAAAAGAGGTGATAGATCCAAATCTGAAAATGTCAATAGCCTTCTTTGTTACCACCTGAGGCAACCTTGCTAACAATCACAATCACAGGGAGGACATGTGAGTTGAGAAGAGAGAAAAGTAAATAGTTTCTGATAATATTGTCGGACCCTCTAGATCCGTGGTGTCTTGAGTTAGCATTATCCCTTCGATATCCGGGGTAGAAGAGTCAATACATTCCTTTTGTGTTTCCAATGTGCCAGATATCATGTAAAGTTTAAGGGAAAGATGGGGTTTCCCAATCCCTTAAATAGGTGCCATCTCAGAAACTCACAGGGGTACTTCTATCTTGTCCTCTACGATCTCTATGAATCAAAATTGCCTTGATAGCAGTGTGCTTGTTTTTGTGTATTTGGTCATGCAATGTTTGTTGTTGTTAGCTACTGTCCAATCAGTTTTGACTCATAGCAACCATTTGAACAACCGAATAATGCCAGGTAGGTGCTGTCCAAACAATCACCATTATGTTTGATCCCGTTGTCGGTGACCCTCTTCTTTATCAAGTAAGGTTTCCTTTCCCGGGTGAAGAGCACCCCTCTGGCAACATGCTCAAAATATGTAAGACAGTGTTTCAGGAGTCCTACCTCTAAGATACATTCCTGTTATACATCTTCCAAAACATGTTTGTTTGTTCTTCAAACAGTTCATTGTGTATTCAATATGATTCACCAAGGTAATGAGACCAAAAGTAATGGTATCTAACAACTTAATATCCACTATGATGACAAATACTGAGAATTTTAGAAATATATTAAGAATCTTGGGAGGGGTACTGAGGTTAAGTGAAATTTCATAATCTGACCTTCTATCCATGCCACTGTAATTCTTACCACATGAAGGGTGGGACTATGCAAATATGGCCTGCGTAACAATCACAGAGGGGACTGGTCAGTTTTAGTTGCCATGGTCCCAGCTATCAGAAGGGTCCATTTCAGAAGCAGAAACTGATAGAGATCCCAGGACCATCCAGGAAGGCAAATCACCAGTGGAACACATTTGAAATATCTGTGTCTGAAGTGGTAAGGCTAAGACCTAAGGTACCAGAAGCTGCAGCACAGAGACTGTGGGACAAGCAAGGCTGAGACTGGAGACTAAGGTGAGGAAACCATGAGAAAGAACAGAGGAACCGTGCTGAGACAGACACTTCGAGGTGGTGTAGTACACTGGACCAAATTCCTCACCCATAGAAGTAGAAGTCAACAGACCGTGTGGCTCACAGACTGAGCACTAGAAGAGACTTGGCTGCTGGTTTAAGAGATGTATTGCTGTGAATCAACGACTGCATTTTTAATGTTTTCTGATCCAGGCTCTTGTACCCTGTTAACTTCCTTAATAAACCTCTTTAATCATGAGTACTGTCAAAGGGCAGCTCCAGAAGACCGTCAACTATTATAATGAAATATGTCAACTATGAAATGAAAGTCAACTATTATAATGAAAGACCTAGAGTTAGAAAACCAACAAGGAAGAACATGCGCAGAATATCTTAAATGGAAAGAACTCAAGAGAATATTCAAGCCTCAGCCCGTGTGGTAGTTACATACTCTGTTGTCAATTAGAGAGGATTAAGATGGACGGGGTGGAGTTTAGCCTGTCAATCAGGTTGCTGATCTCATTTGGAGGTGCTAAGGAGATAAATAGCTCACTTGAGGTGGGCCGCATCCCTACTCCCTGGGAGACATTGCAGCTGACAAGCCACATGGAGGCAGGCTGATGGCAGCCAGAGCCTCAGAGCTGAAAAACCCACGTGGAGACCCCTGCCAGAATGATATGCTTACAACGCCACTGTTTCCACAAAACTTCCCACCCACTGCCTGTGATTTTCTTGCATTTAGCATCATTGCATGTGTTTCATGAGTCTGAAGAGGAATTTATAGATTGATGTCAGACATATGGCCTAATACTGGACTTATGGGTTTGGACTGGACTGGGTTGGGGTATTTTCTCAATATTAAATTGCTCTTTGAAATAAAACTCTCTCTTAGACACATATGAGTGTCCATGAATTTGTTTATGTAGTCTACCCTGGATTAACACAGCCTACAATATTGAAAGATTTCTGTGAGCAAAGTAGAAGCATAAAAAGAAGATGGAAGGAATAGAGAGAGTCGCTGTACCAAAAAGAACTAGTCGGCGCTGAATCATTTCCAGAGGTAGCATCTCAGCAAGAACCACTGGTGCTGGAGGAAGAAGTACAAGCTGCATCAAAAGCATTAGCCAAAAATAAGACTCCAGGAATTGATAGAATACCAATTGAAATGTTTCAACAAGTTTATGAAGCACTGGAAGCACTCACTCACCGATGCCAAGAAATTTGGAAGACAGCTATTTGGACAAATGACAGGAAGAGATCCATAATTGTACCTATTCCAAAGAAAGGTGACCCAAAGGAACGCACAAATCACAGAACAGTATCATTAATATCACATGCAAGTAAAAGTTTACTGATGACCATTCAACAATAGTTGCAGCCGTGCACTGATAGGGAACTGTCCGAGATTCAGGTTATATTAAGAAGAGAATCTGGAAAAAGGGATATCATGGCTGATGTCAGATGGATCTTGGCTGAAAGCAGAGATTACCAGAAAGCTGTCAACTTGTGTTTCATTAAATTATGCCAAGACTGTGTAGATCATAACAAACAATGGCCGGTCTTGAGAAGAATAGGAATCGCAGGACACTTCACTGTGCTCATGCTACACCTGTCCATGATTCAAGAGGCAGTGTGCAGACAGAACAATGGGATACTGTGTTGTTTCCAATCAGGAAAGATGTGCATCAGGATTGCGTCCTCTCACTCACTTAATCAATCTGTATGCTGAACATATAATTAGAGGAGCTGCCTTATATAAAGAAGAGTGTGACATTAGGATTGGGAAAAGTCTAGTTGACAATCTTTCATATGCAGGTGAAACCATCTTGCTTGCTGAAAATGAGAAAGACTTGAAGTATTTGCTAATGAAGGTCAAGGATTGCAGCCTTCATTATTGATTACAACTCATGGCAAGAAGACCAAGATCCTCACAAATGGACCAATAGGTAACAATATTAAATGAGGAAACGATTGAACTTGTCAAAGACTTCATTTTGCTTGGATCCACAATCTACTGCTCACGATAGCAGCAGTCGAGAGATCAGAGGAATTATTACATTGATTAAATCTGCTGGATATGTTCTCTTTGAAGCGTTGAAAAGCAAGGAGTTTCCAGTGAGGGGCAAGGTGTTTCTGACCTAAGCCATGGTACTTTCAGTTGCTTTATATGCAAAGTTGGACATGGGAATAAGGAAGGCCAAAGAATCAATGCACTTGAATTATGGTGCTGGGGAAGACTATTGAAAGGACCACGGACTCCCAGAAGAACAGACAAGTTTGCTTGGAAGAAGTACATCCAGAAGGCTCCTTATGGGTAAGTGTAACTAGACTTAATTGCATGTACTTTGGACGTGTGAGGAGAGAACAGTCCCCGTAGTTGCATATCATCCTTGATAACATAGTAGGGCAGCAAAAGAAAGGAAGGCTTTTGAAAAAATGGATTGACACAGTGGCTGCATCGATGGGCTCGAATTGAAGCACAATTGTGAGCATGGCAAAGGACGGGGCTGTATTTCATTCTGCGGTACATAGGATTATGATGAGTCCGGACTGAGCAGACTCTAATGCACCTAACAGCAGCAACACCATGGTCTGTGCATGCTGTGTGGCCCTTGCATGAGATATGGAACTCAGCAGAAACACAATGCTGTGCAAAGAACGGTTAGTGTCCAAATAGAGTACAAGAAGGATGGAGGGTGGAGGCGTGTCTGATCTATGGCTTGGGTAGTTAGGAATTTGATTTTCTTTCCTGGGATAGCCAGGGGAGGTCAGCTAGAGCTCTGGGTCCGTTTTGCAGGCATGCCCATTAGACTGAAGAGTCAGTTAATCTTTCCAAAAAGAATTGGAGGCCAAAGAGAATCTGCAATAGTCATTCAAACTTGACAGGCCAGCTGACTTCCCTGACATAGCAACACATTTACTTCTCACAGGATGATGAGGGTGTTTTCATGCCTAGGACACATGGTGTGTGCTCAGTAACTGTTGGCTTAACTAGTAGTAAGAGTAGGTTTTTTGAATCTCTATATCATGATCCATAAGTATTAAATTAATATTGCTTGAGAAGAGGAGGGACATTACTAAAATTTTCTAAAAAGAGGGCAGCCTTGGAATTTTGCAGCTCAAACCGGAAGTTCAACCCATCAACTTACTCTGTGACCTTGGAAACTGCTCGTTGGCTTCAGCGGCCTTGTCTATGTAAATGAAAGGAGCAGGTTGACCTAGCAGATCTCCGGATTGGTTTCAGAACTTGGCTCTTTGCAGAGCCAGTTGGCTGGTGAGCGTTCCTGGTTTCTTCTGGCAGAAATTGCAATGCCTTCCTATTTTCTGGCAAGATATAAAAAGAACAGGTTTCTTGTTTGTTTGGCTTGATTGGAGCATTTTATCTTGAGAGTCAGGAAGGAGCTGAAAGCCAGCGTTCCCTTGAACAAATATGAAATCCTGACAGAGAAGGGTTGGAGTGATTTTATTTTATTTTTTTAATGGGACTCTGATTATGGTCAGGATTCATTTGAGACCTAACGCAGCACTGTGGAAAGAGCTAATAGTCTTCCCACTTTTACAAGTAATACAATGGCTATTTCATTTTCATTAAGTTCCTATTTATTAATCAGCTTTGCTGACTAGTTTTGACTTTAAAAAAACAAATTTCAGTGATTCATAAAAACAAATACAAGTCACATGTCAGTGTTTATGAGTCTGCTTCAGTTTCTATGGCTCTTTAACTGGTTGGCTTGTTTTCTTGGCACGTCATTCAAAAAAGCCAAACCAAAGTCATTGCCACTGAGTGGATGCTGACTCCTAACAACGCTCTAGTACAGAGTAGAAATGCCCTTGTGAGTTTCCGAAACTGTGACTCTTTACTGGAGTAGAAAACCTCATTCTTCTCTCAAGGCAAGGCTGGTAGTTTCAAACTGCTGACTTTGTAGTTAGCAGCCCAAGCATGACCACTATGACATCAAAACTCCTTGGCACTGCATAGGACAGCGGTTCTCAATCCTCCTGATGCTGCGACCCTTTCAGACAGTTCTTCATGTGGTGGTGACCCCCCAACCATAAAATTATTTTAGTTGCTACTTCATCACTGTCATTTTGCTACTGTGATGAATCTGGTGACCCCTGGGAAAGGGTCGTTCGACCCCCAAATGGGTCATGACCCACAGGTTGAGAACCGCTGCCATAGGCCATGCATGAGGGAATGAGAGCTAGAAACCAGCAGGAACCTGCCAAAGCTAATGCTCACATATAGTCAGTTGCATGTCTGCTCATAGACCACTGACCAACGCAGGCCTCACGGCCAACCCCAATGCTAAAGAGAAGGGAAGAATTGAGATACCTGTGTGGAGGACTGCAAGTCTCATGGAAATAAAATAAGATATAAAAGTCAAAAAAAGAATAATTCAAACAGTAATACAATCTACCATGTGCTACTGCTTGCAGCTCATTTGAAAACAAGACAAAACAAAAACCTAGCTGTTGTTCACATAGCTAACATGAAGAATTATACTAGGCTCGGTATTTTCACTGTCGTTCAAAGCTCTGTAAGCGGTTGAGATTTTCATAGAAGCAGAAATTTCTAATCACTCTGCAAAGTCGTCGTCGTCTTCAGGACCAATGTCACATTTACAGCGCAGTTCAAATATACGCCTCACTATGGAAAGAGAAACTTTATACGAAGATGTGAGTCAAAACCAATCAGATTGGCAGCACATATTTATATGAGAGTAGTTTATTGCATTGGGATTTGATACATAAAACATTTAGATGTACTCTTTTAAAATTAGGTGTTCTAGAGAGGTGAAGGAAACACTGAGTTGGATTTTCAAAGGTTGATGTCACTAAATATTTTACTATATAAGGAAGGTCCCCTTCATCATTTAAATATTCACCATGAAAACTTCTCACTTATCTACTTCTCTTGTTCATTCATTCTTTTAGTCATTTTGGTTGTCAAATGGCTATTAAAAAGCAATTATGTAACATATTTGGCATTACACCGACAAAGAAGAATAATCATGCTACAACTTGGAAGGGATACAGCTATGCAGCAAATAATTATTACAGTATGTAAGACTAGTGAAAAGGTTGGAAAGGCAGTTAGGGCGATGGAAAAAGAATGTGTTCTATAGAGCCAGACAGATTAACCTCAACACACAAACCTCAACAATTAGCAGGTATGCAACCGCAGGCTCTTTACAAAATCGCCCTGTCCCCATATTTTTAATCTATAAAATAAATATTTTTGTGCCTACCATATTGGTTTTTATGAGGATTAGGAATAAAATGAACTATGAAACAAGTTGATTTTTAGAACAATAATTATTTAATAGAGTGAATTTTTTTTTGTAATATGGTCTTTATTGAAGGAGTTATAACAGCTCACAGTTTGGAGAGTGGAGATAGCAGCTGGCTTAAAAACCTTCCTGGGAATATCCCACTATCGTTTCCTTCAATTTTTTTTCTCAAACTTTTTGTAGCCATCTTGTGCATCTGGCTATTTATCTCCAAAAAGCTAATAGTTGAGGGGAAGTGTAGTCAAGGTAAAGAGGATGGTATACGGAGAAGGACGGATGTGGGAGATGTAATCAGCCTGTGAGATGTGTATATGTCATGGGAAAGAATTTGAATTTATGGACTCTTTATTTATAAGATACAAAGCTCTGGGATCTCTCCCCCTCCTGTCTCCTTTTCACCTTGCCACTTATAATCAATGGCAAGTCTCTCTCAATTATCTTCCTGTGGCTCATTTGGAGATGAAATGTTACTGTTTTTCTTGCCCCCCCTCCCCCAGTCCCTCTTTTCCCCAGTTTCTCTTTGGGTCATTTCTGCACACTTCTCTGAAAGCTTAGCCTGCCTCTCACCAGCAGCCTGACTTGAGAGACATTCCTGGTAATTTTTCTGCTTTTCTTATAGTTTCTATTTCCAGAATTTATATAAGTATATTTTAATGAGGTCAACCTCAAGTCCAATTAATTTAATGTTGGAAATAAAATCTTCCTTTGAAAATGCTTTCCAAAATATCTGCCGGATTCATTTGTTCTTCCCTTCCATTCTACCATCTCTTTTACCGCATCCTATTTTAAAATATTTTCTTCACTTCTTTCTCTTCAGCAGAGTATACCAGTCCTCCAGCTCTTCAGTTGGGGCAGTGCCATCTGGGGCTTGCCCTTCTGCATCATTCCTTGTCCTGAATTCTGAAACACCCACAGAAACCCATTCAGCTGCAACACAATTAAGCATTGTTCCGGCTTTGTTCCCTTTCTGCCAGCGAAGATAGAAGAAGTGCCCTTTCATGTTTCCACTGTGGTCTCAGGGAATCACAAGGACTTTCCATATAAAAAGCAGTCTCTATCCTGCCTGGACATCCACAGGTATAAGATGCCAAAAAAGAAAGAGGCTTTAGAAGCGGTTTTGAAAATTTCACTGTCATCTTGTAACAAGATCCAGATCCTGCATATTCACTTTCCCTTCCTTCCCTTCTTTCTATTGTTTAGTCTAGCTTTCCGTTGCTCGGCCAATATTTCTATGGTTCCGTTGCTTTCCCAGGGTCCCTGGGTGGTGAAGATGACTAGCAAGTTCGGCTGCTACCTGAATCTGCCCACATGCCCTTGAGGGGGTTTAAAAAAAGGTGGGCTACCGATGTCTAAGCTGTCGGCCACTGAAAACCTGACATACACAGAGTTGCCACTAGCCAGATCTGAACTGCTAGACAGTGGCTATTACTTGTGTTCCCTCCCTCATTATTTTCTAATCTTATTTCATTCATCAAAACTGCTGAAACTCCCTCTTTGTTGACTTCACAGTTATAACGTCCCATTTCACATGTGCAATTCCTCTTTTCATGTTCCGTGTTTTATGATTTCTCCATTTTTATATTATTTTAAATATTATCAGACCTCACAGAATAAAATTCAACAAGTATATAATTTGACGACTTTGGGCAAATACAGGTGTGACATCATCAGTCTCACCAATTTATGAACATTTCCTTCAGCCCAGAAACTTGTCTTCTGTCCTTCTACAATCAGTCCTTCTCCCTCCAAACCAATCCTGCCATCGCTGTTGTCTGTCTCCATAATTTTACCTGCTTTTGAGTTTCATAGAAATAGAACCGTACATGATGTAATCTTGTGTCATTTTGGCTTTTCTTGGGCAGTGGCTGATATTTGAAGGGTGTCTGTCATGTGATAGTTCAGCCTCAGAATTGTCTTCTGCCCACCCTCAGTCAGAAAATTGAGGGGTCACCAAGATAGTGATCTTCCTGCTTTTACGTGTTGATGGAGCGGTGGTTTTTGCCTTCTGAAGCAAAACATTTAAGTCGACATGATGTTGGTCCCTTCTACACCTGACTGGAAAATCTGATCAGGTTTTAGCTGGTTCTACAGCTCCACTGCTCCCTATTCACATAATAAAGGAACTAAATATCACAGCTTCCTCTCAAAATGTCCTCTTACAGCTCTGTCTCACATATCTTTAATTCCTCCTAGGTAAATACCTAACAGTGAGACTGCTGGGTCATATGGAAAGCACGGTGACTATAACATTGGTATTCCAATACCAATGCATCAGACTTCTAGATCTTTGCCCAAACGTGGCATTGCTATTTTAAATTGCTGATATTTCATTATTTTTTAAAATTTCCATGTGACTAATGGTATGAGCCATGTTCCATATATTACTTATTGTCCATTCTTGTATCTCTTTGGTTTTCTGTCTGTTTTCATATTTTTGCTGCTTTTCTGTGTGTGTTCTTTTGTGTTTGGTTTATAGGATTTATTATATATTCCGGATGCCACAATTTGAATTGTTTATATTTAAATGAGATGACAAGTGCTACCCCAATCTGTGACTTGTCTTTTAATTTTTTTATATTATGAAGAGATATTATACACTTTTGATGAAATGTGGCTTATTGATTTATTTTTTAGGATTATGCTATTTGTCTTGTTTTTGTTTAAAATTGTCTAATCATGTTTCACATAGATTTTTTGCTTGTGTGTTCTGTTTTACAGTCTTTCTTCTTGTATTTATATCTATGATGCATTTTGAGATCTCATTCTCTAAGCAAGGTGAGATAAGATTTAGAATTCATTATTTTTTGCAGGCGAATACAAAATTGTTGCAACAGTATTTATTGAAAAGACTGTCCTTTCACCACTGCACTTTCTTGTCATATTTGTAAAATATCAATTGATTCCATATTTACATATCTATTTCTGGACTGTGTATCTTGCCAATACTAGATTGTCTTGATTGCAGTGGTATTTATATTGAGCCTTGACACAAGTTAAATTTTTGAAACTTTGTTCTGTTTTCCTAATTATTTCAGCTAATCCAGATGCTTTGCCTTTCTGTATGAACTTTAGAATTATCATTAAAAGATATTCTATACTCATGTTAAGTCTCTTCAAGTAACCTGCCATTGAGAAAATATTATTTACCATTCCTTCAGGCTTATCTGGTTTTCTCAATATAAAAATATCTAAACTACAGACTTAATATAACAACTAAAAAAAGAGGACCTGATACCAAGGGCTTGGGTGGAGAGCAAATGCTTTGAGAATGATTGGGGCAAAGAATGTACGGATGTGCTTTATACAATTGATGTATGTATATGTATGGATTGTGATAAGAGTTGTATGAGCCCCCAATAAAATGTAAAAAAAAAAAAAGGGAAAGAAAAAGAAAATGATTAGGGCAAAGAATGTACAGATGTGCTTTATACAATTGATGTATGTATATGTATACAATTGATACATATACAATTGATGTATGTATATGTATGGATTGTGATGAGAGTTGTATGAGCCCCTAATAAAATGTTAAAAAACAAAACAAAACAAAAAAACAACTAATCCTTGAACTCATTGCTATTGCACCAATTCCAACTCACAGCAACGTTGCTGAGCAGGGTAGAACTGCCCCTGCGGGTTTCTGAGACGGTAACTCTTTATATGAGTAGAGTCTCATTTTCCTCCTGAGGAGCCGTTAATGATTTCTAACTGCTGACCTAATGGTTAGTAACCCAGCGCCTAATTACTATACTACCAGGGCTCCTAAAAATAACGTATTTCTAAATACTATTTTCTTTTAGATTTTCTTGTTGATATATATATTCAGATATCTGATAATGTCCCAACCTTGAGTTCACCCAAATTGACCTACATATTATCTCTGTATCTTTCAAAAAGCTAACTATAAATCCAGAAATGTAAAAATTTCACATGTAATATCATGCCTTGTCTTCTTTTAGCTTTACTTTCTTCCCATAATTGTGAAGTGCATTTGGATATGACCCTTCAAGTAATTTTTAAGATTTTAAAAAATTGTTAAATCAAAATAATTGAATGGATTTGGAATGAAAGCAAAATCCAACTCTAAGCATTGAGTTCATTTTATTGGAAACCACTGTTACTTTTATCAATTCTGAAGAGATTATAAGTTGCATGACCTTCATATAGGTTAATATATTGAGAGAGAGAGAGAGAGAGAGAGAGAGAGAGAGAGAGTGTGTGTGTAAATATCCTAATGATGCTGTTGCATTGAAGTTCTATCTAAATTTATGATTAGTTCTCCCCTGATGGACTCAATTCATTTGAAAAACCTCTATGATCTTATTTGTGATAGTGAGGTGGGTCTGACCAACAGAAGGAATTTTGTAAAGTGGAAACTGGAACAAAGATATTTTTCTCAGTTTTTCATTGCTGAAGAGAATTTAGCTAGTAGAAGAATGATAGATATTTGGATTTTCAGGGAATAATAGAAAAGCTGAAAGATATTATTATCACAGAATGGATTGTGTGTCAATTTTGCTTCTCACTACAAAGGCAGATGTGAGAGCGTGGTTTGCTAACTTTAATACCCCGCAGCCTCTGACGGCCTCTGCTCTGAGCCCCAGAGGGTTTGTGGTACGCATCTCACAGACGCTGAGGCCTGAGTGATCATGACATGAAAATGGTTCTTTCATTTTTTGCTCCATTATACTAGATTTTCTGGAACAAACCACTGACACAAATGAACTACAATAAGTTTTTTTAATGCAAAATGCAGTTTTCATTGCTGCTGTGTGCGTTAATTTTACAAAATTCATTTTAAGTCTTGATAGTCATCTGTATCTATAACTATATACATATGCATCTACCTATAACTGAATCTATTTCAAATCACTCACCACAAATGAACCTGCTTCACAATTGATACCTATATCTCAATCATGTTCATGAGTGGCATGCGGGATTTTTTTCCTTCAAGTTACATTTCTTACAACTCCAGCACTGTTTTTCTTAGAAACTGTGGGACCATAATGTATATTTTATTTCTGAGACACAAGTTGCATGCTATTTAGTCCACATTTAAAGTAACTCTTTATTGGGTTTGTTTTCTTTTGAAGGAGAGATCTCAGGCGACACAATTAGCTTATATTCTGCTATCAGAGTCTAGGTCAGTGATGAGCACCTCACAAGCCAGCTAGCATATGATAATCACAATCTTTCATTTCTTTCTTTAAAGAGAAGGATTGGTAATTCAAGATGGTACAATAAAAATGTGCAGGTATCAACATTAGGCTATTTCTCAGAGGATGAAGGCTGAGAGCATCATCAGGTAGATGAGCCAGCTCCACATCGAGTCCTGTCGCGTGCTAGAAATTCACTCGGTCAAGCTTAGGGTGAAACAACTTTGGTCCCCAGCCATCTGGGCACATAGTAGTCCTTTGTGATATTTGGGGTTTAGAGTTCCCTTATTCAGTTTGAGCAAAGCATGGAAAAACCCTAAAGCAATAGGACAAAAACAAAAAGGGGGGAAGATAGCAGTCCATATCTTATCAATCCTTGGACTATCTTTGTTTCACAGGGCCTAATGCATTATAAGCATTTCATTAAAGTGTATGGAATAAAGAAATTATAATCCACTTCTGCCAGAATTATATTGCTTCAATAGAGTGTGGAAAATTAACTGTAGCTTACTGAAACCTATTTTTACTGCAATAATTGAAAAACAAATCATTTCTACCACCTTTCCTGATTGAAAGCCACGCAGCAGTCCCTTGTTCTGTTCACACAACTCCCTCTCGATCCACGCACAAGTTCTGTATGAGCAAGATGAAGTGTTACAGAATTCCCATTCTTCTCAAGGCGATCCATAGTTTGTATGTCTTGGCATGCTCAATAAAACAAAGTAAAAATCTTTGTGGTATTCTCTGCTTTCAGCCAAGATCCATCTGACGCCATGTTCCATGTCCCCTTCTGAATGTGACCCGAATCTCTAGCAGCTCTCTACCAGTCTAACCATTGTTGGATAATCTTCAGCAAAATTTTACTTGTTCTGTAATTTATGCTTTCTGTTGGGTCACCTTTATTTGGAATGGGCATAAATATGGATTTCTCCCAGTTGGTTGGCCAAGGATCTGTCTTCTCAATGTCGTGGCATGACCAGTGAGTGCTTCCAGTACTTTGATATCTCGTTGAAACATTTCAATGCCTGGAATCTTTTCTGAATGCCTGGAATCTTCAGTGAAGCTTGGATTTCTTCCTTCAGAACCATTGATCCTTGCTCATATGTTACCTTTTGAAATGGTTGAATGTTCTAGTGCTTTTTGGTACAGTGACTGCATTATTTTCAACCGATCTTGATGTTTCCTGAATCATTCAATATTTTACCCACAAAGTCTTTCGATATGGCAACTTGAGGCTTCAATCGTTTCTTCAGTTCTTTCAGTTTAAGATATGAGGAGCGCACCCTTCCTTTTTAGTTTTCTAACTCAAAGTCTGTGCACATTTCATTTTACTAGATTATTTTGTTTTCTTGAGCTATCTTTTGAAAATTTCAGATCAGCTTTTAGACTTTGCCGATTTTTTTGATTTGCCTTATATACTCTGATAAAGAGCAAGTTTCAGTTGTTATCTTTTCTTTCATTCACATCTTTTTAAACGACGTTTGTGTGATATTTCTGATTTCACCCCACAGCTTATCAAGTCTTCTGTCATGAGCACTCAATGCATCACATGTATTCTTGAGACGTTCTGCGCACTCCGGTGGGACAGACTCGAGGTTATATTTTGGGCCTCTTGGACTGGTGTTCATTTTCTTCAGCTTCATTCTGAACCCACTTAGAAGCAGTTGTTAGTGTTGCACAGTAGGTCCCTGGCTTCATTTTCGCTACTACATTTTCTCACAGATGTAGTCCATTTCAATTTTATGTATTCCAGCTGGGTAAGTCCACATACACACTCGCTATTTATGTTGTTGAAACAAAAAACCACATTTATGATGAAGAAGTCATTGCAAAATTCTATCATTCATTCTCCAGCTTAGTTTCCATCACCAATGCCACATTTTCCTATTCTTGTTTGTTCCTCTTTGCCTCTACTTTTTTCATTCCAGTTACCAATAATTATCAATGCATCATTGTAGTAGGCCAGATTGACTTGAGAGACAAATCCAGTGACAGTCATATATGTATAAGAGAGAGCTTTATATCAAGAAGTAAGTATATATAAGTCAAAACAACCATGAGACATCATCTAACACCTATAACTGTAATCTAATGGAAAAAAACTGAGAACAACAAATGCTGGGGAGGGTGTAGTGATATTGGAACTCTTATCCACTGATCCTGGGCTTGTAAATACATACAGCCACTGTGGAAGGTGATATGATAATACTTAAAACAAATGGCAATTGAACTACCATATGACCCATTACTGGGTATATAAGCCAAAGAAATAAGAAACAGACCACAAACAGACATATGCTCCCCCATGTCCATTGCAGCACCCTTCACAGTAGTAAAAATTTGAAAACAGCCTACATTCCTATCCGTGGAAGACTGGTTTTTAAAAACTCTGGCATATACACACAATAGAATGCTATACATACCTGAAAAGCAGCAATGAAACTATGAAACACCTCAAGACATGGAGGGATCTGGGAGATATTATGCTGAGGGAAGTGAGGTAATCCAAAAAGATCAAATACTGTATGAGTCCAAGGAGGAACAAGCAGCATTGGAGAGGTGAGTTCAGAACTTCAAAGGGATAAACCTGACTTGACCAGTTAAAACATTTGTCAGTTGATCCCCCTTCTGATGAACGTTGGGTCTGATCTGGTTTTCAACATTTTCTGTATTTTTGTTTTGTTCGTATTAGGGTGTATTGCAGAGATGTTATGTCATTGGGGATCACCCTCTTGAAGTTTTGCTATATGTTTCTGGTTTTTGGAAACCAAGGATTGATGAACCTATAGGGACAGCAAGTAGAATAAGGGTTTGGGGTGGTGGTGCTGGGGTTGTACAGTGGTGGTGTTGTGGGGGTAAAATGGAGATAATATTGAGTCCTGGAAGGAAAAGAATATTTGGAAACTGATTGCAGTAGCAATTGTACAATACTATTGGATGTTATTAAATTATGGAATAATATAATACTTGTATTAATTCCCAATTAATAATAAATTTTAAAAAGAAGTAATTATATATCAAGCAAACCTCCCAGCCCAGTGAAGATCAAACCCAAAAGCCCAATAGTAGCCCCTAAGTCCTATTCTAGGCCATAGTCCCTCTTCAGACTCAGTCACATGCAATGAAGCAGAATGCAATGCCGGCGGCTGCATCACAGGGCTGACAGCAACCAAGGTACCTTGCCGAGCAGGAAGGTGAAGGCAGAGAGACGGGAAGTCACTGCAGGAGGGTCCCAGAGGCCTCCTCCTGAGAAGGCCGTTCCCACAAGAGGCACCATCAGGCTGTGACGCTATGGGACAGGTTGAATAACCCCCCACCGACACTATTATACATCCTCAAGTTGACGTGAACTTTTGTAAATATCACAGTCTTGACTGCAAGTGTAATCAATTTCAGACCGAAGGGAGTAGTAAGATTTTTAATTTCATCAGTAGCTTCAATGGTCGGTGCATAAATCTGAATAGTATTTGTACGCACTGTACTTCCTTGTATAAAAATAGACTTTTTCCTGTCACAATCGTATACTTCAAGATAGAGTGTGAAATGTCCTTCTCGACAGTGAATGCAACACCATCCTTTTGAATTTGTCATTCCCAGTCTAGTAAGCAAGGTGATTTTCTGATTCAAATTGTCCTTAACAAAATAAAATAGGGAGAATCCCCTCTTGGAAAGAAAACGGACAATATTAACAACCAGAAGAACTTAAAAATGGGTCAAAGGGGAGATCAAATGAGGTGTTAGGTTTTCACCTATCTCCAACTGCCACAAAACACTTTCCCATACCTTCTGTGTGATAGCAAGGCAAATCACACGCCTCGTCTATGTTCACTGGAATTCTTATTTATATGTATTTCCCCATCACTCTTTTAATGGCTCAAAGGGGAATCAAATCAGAGTTACATGTTACCTTGTCTTAATCTACTATAATATTCTAAAACTGATTGTGGTAATGATGGAACAATGCCTTTCTATGATTAAACTATTGAAATGTGTGATATTTGGATAATGTTCCACTAAAACTGATTATATAAAGAAAAAGAATTTACAAAGCTTCTTTGGATAGAATTATTGGGGTTATTTTCACTAACACTCCACTGCCAGATTATAGGGAATCAAAACCTGAATGCACCTGACTCAACCAAAGAGAAGTCCAATGCTTTTCTGGATTGTTTAACTGACTGAAGAGTTTAAACTAAAATTCAGACACCCCTGTAGCCACAGACACAAGCAGACAACCTCTGAAGCAGACTGTTGACCCAGACACTGAATCGTGTCTGAAAGTTACACCTCTTTGCCTGGATTGGACAAATCCTTAAATTAACCATTTTCCCACTTTTTAAAAGATCCTTTTACTGGGGCCCTTACAGCTCTTGTTATAATGCGTGCATCAATTGAATCAGACATATTTGTACTTACATTGTCATAGTTCTTTTCTAGACATTTACTTTCTATTGATCTCTTGGGATCAGCTCCTCTTTTCTTCCCTCCTTCCTCCCAGCCCCACCCTCATGGCCCTTTGATAGATTATAAATTGTTATTATTTTTATATCACACCAACTGCTGTCTCCCCTCTGGTTTCTGTTGTTCTTCCCCCCTCCCCCTCCACCCACCTGGAGGGGGGTGTGTGTGTGGCTATGTGCTGATCATTGCGATCAGTTCCCTCTTCCTCCTGTTCTCTGCCCCCACTTACCCCTACATTTTTGGTATCGCTATTCCCATTCCTGTTCTTGGGTTTTGTGTGTCGTGAGCTTTATCTCTTGTCTGTAACTGTGTACATGTTTCTATCCAGTCCAGAGTGGGAAGCAACACTTGGGTCATGACAGTGGGGGCTGAGGAAACCTCAGGGAACCCGAGGTGTACTGTGTGATCCATAAAAGGATTAGTAGTTGACTATGTGATGTTTTCTCAGCCTCAAGTTAATCTGGCCTTCCCTGGTGTGTCTCTCCACTGCACCACATTCTCCCCACTCCTGCGTGGTAGTCAGAACAATATAGAAGTCGGAAACCAGTGTTACGAGGCTTTTCCCCACTGTTAAATGACTCTGGGATCTGAACAAAACCCAGGCCATAACAAACATTTTATCTTAAAACAATCCTGAATTTACCTCAGCAAGCAAGCCCCCCCTTTTTTTTTCTCAAAAAGAATTCACTGACAAGTATTTCCAACCTACAAACAATATTCTCCATACTACTGTACGTCCATATCAACAAGTGAGGACTGAATTCATCTGATTAACTCCCTAAGCAAGAGACTAATTCATGTTGTTCCCCTTTGCGGAGAGCAATCTGATCACAGGTATATGAATAACTCCTCCTTCATCAAACCTATGGAATGCCTATGACTATCTGAAAGCTCACCAAATCACAAACTACAAGATTCAAGGTTAGGGTCCATACATAGCGAGATGAAGAGCTAACTAATTCCAAACAGAAAGATTGTGATCAATGAATTTCTATAGACATTCCTCATCAGAAGTGGGAATCGTAAAGGAATTCAAAAGCACTAGCTTCTTACCATAAGCAGAGCTGTCTTCCAAAGATGCAGGTCAGGTTCTATTTTTATTTTTTCTGTTACTGTTTATTCTGAGCTGACTTTTAACGGAGAGCCAGCATTCCTCAGGAAGCTTCTAATTTTCTCCTCCTTCCTTTTATAGCATGCTCCCAGGAAGAATGTTTATTCCTGCTGACCCTTGAAATATACAGAATTAAAAAATTAGCAAAATAATGTTTAAAGATGCCATTAAGCTCTGTGACATTTTCTTTGACCTCAAGTGCTTTGGTGAGTCCATACAAGGTTCAGCCCAATCCTAAATAGTTCCTTCAATAAAAGTTTCAATTTTAACAGAAACTCCAGTTTGCTCATCAATACTTAGCTTTTCTATTTCTAATCCCAATCCTATCCACAAAGGTACACACCACTGAATTTGGCTGAGTTACTTTCAGCTTCAGGAAAGCTTCCTTCTACACACATACCCACACATGCACCCAGTATCTTGTTGCTTGTCTAATTCCTCCACCCAAACCAAACTCACTGCTGTTCAGTTGATGTCGACTCATAAAGATTCTATAAGGTAGGGTTGAATGGAGTTCTGAAATTGTAATTTGTGGGAGTATCAAGCTTTATCTTTCTCCCACGGAGCAGCTGGTGATTTCGAACTGTTGACCAGGGTTCCCTTAGATAACTCCTACTCATCCCCAAATTCCAGTTCACATTTTACTTCCCACCGAAATCCTTGGCAAGGATTGAGCTATATGTCATTTTGTGTGCTTCCATAATTCACTCTATCTGCCTCTATTACAGCCTACTGGTTGCATAGCATTGTCAGTTTAATCGCCATCTTCTTTCTGAAATGCAATCTCTCTGAAGGTAGTGGTTATTTCTTATTCATAATCGTATTCTAAAAGCCCAGCACACGTTTCCGGATTCCTGTTAATACTTAATTCACATTGTGTAATGGATGTGTGGCTGAATGCAATAGTTTAATTCTTGGAAAATAATGCTTATATGTTAACAAAAATTAGAGGCTATTTTAAATAACTTTATAACACTTCAAAAGTTGCATAGAAGCTACTATTCTGGTTTATTTGAAAAATAATTTCACATTTTGGCAAAAAAATCTCTGAATGTTTACTTAATCTTCCAGAAGATGTTGCTGAACCTCTTATACAGCTTGTCTGGATATACAGAATCTATGTTAATGGTGATCTTCTGTCTGAAATGTGATCTGAATTGATAAATCAGCAAAGAATTATATATGTGTTTGGTCAGGTTTAGTTGAGAAGCAAATTCAGAGATACTCATATATGTGTAAGAGAGAGGTTTGTTTGAGAGCAATTCTGTATGTAGAAAACATCCAAGCCCAGTCCAGATGAAGCCTATAAGTCTGTATTAGCTGATAAGTCTGATACTAACTACTCCATAAATCTCTCTTCAGACTCATGCATCCACAGGCAATGATGCAGAATGCAGGAAGATCCTAGGTTGGTGGGTGAAAAGTCTTGTGGATCCAATGATGGTGGAAGCACCAGAGGGTTGCCTTAGGTCTCCACCACATGGCTCACTCAGGTGTCAGCATGGCTCCTCATGGCTTGTCAACAGGAAGAAAAGGCAGAGAGAGAGGAAGTTCCCAGAATCCTCATGAGAAGGGCCGTGCCAATAGGGAGGCATCATCAGGCTATGACCAGATTGACAGGCTAGACTCCACCCCTTCCCTCTGAATACCTTCAAGTTTACATGAGTTTATGGAAGTACCGCAATATAAAACTTGAGTAAATGTAAATGTACTCAATGAAAACTTCTTTCCTTCCATGTTCTTTTTCCATACAATTAAAGGGATCTATAATATTTATTGGATAGAACTCTAGATTTTACAGCTAGATTATTTGGAATTGAATTAGATTAAAACACTTCACGTGGAAGTTAGGACATTCTTATACTTTATGGAATAACCAAACTGATAAATACCATTTCTCAAAAGAAGTAAAGAAAGAAAATAGGGGTTATTATGCAGTGAGTTCTACTTTAGAGCAATAGAAATTTTGGACTGTCTAAGGGTAGGGTTGCATAACTGATTCATGTAAGTGCCATCAATTAGCAGCACATGTTTAAAAAGTTGAATTGGCAAATGTGTGTGATATATAGCAACTGAAACAACAACAGAAAAAGCGGCTGCTGTGGTTGCTGCTGAGGTTTCTTTTGAACAAAACATGACATGATATATTGTGTGTGTGTGTGCGCGCGCTATCTTTTTTGATTGCTTGGAGTTTTGGGGCCATAGTTTCTAGGACCATCCTAGTTAATTTACCTAATATGTTCAGTACTTCTGTTCTAGCCCTCAGTTCTTTGTGAGGCACAACAAGTAGAGTGTATGTGCCTGGAGCAACTGAGGATGAGGAGACTCAGAAGCAGGAGGGACAAATGCAAGGGGCGGCGAATGGCCTCCATGAACAACTCCCTCCTTTACCACGATGACAGAAACACTGCAATGATCTACAGCGAACATCTGCTGAACATTTGGATCCAAGGCTTTATAGAAGAATCCAGGTCAAAGAGGAGAAAATACAGAATAGAATTTCAAAGTCTCATGAAATCCAGATTCCAAGACCCATGGAGTTTGAACAAACTCCTAAAACTCTTGCACCTGAAACGATCTTTAAAACTCAAGTTTAAAATAGTCCCTAAATAATTCTTGAAGCCAAACGATAGTTTAACTTAACTAGTAAAGATTGCATGATTTGAGAATAGTGCTTTTATAAGAATGATCTATATTGTCTGTTGTCATGACCAAATTGACAACACAAATGAACCAGATTAGGTATTCGAAAGGCAGTGAGTTTATGTTAAGGAAGATAAATAATTCAGTACAATAGGGTGAGAATGGTTGTACAACTTGAAGAATTTAATCAATGTCTTAAATTGTACATGTAGAAATCGTTGGATTTGTACATGTTCCTCTGTGTGTGTTCTTAAGAACAACAAAGTAAAATAAATTACTTAAGAAAATATGATTGGCACATCAAGATATTTAAATCTAAGGAAGTTATGTAAGCAAATCATTACTGGGCACATGTTTGAGTATATTGCAAAAATTGTAGTCAGCAGATGGAAACCAGCAGCTCCTTGAGAGAGAGACTGGGCTGTCTACCCCAGTAAACAGTTCCAGTCTCAGAAACACATTGGGTCACGATGGGCCAACAGTGACGTGATGGTCTGGGCTTGTGAAAATGATTCAATTGCAATGACCTGTCTCATAGAAGAGATTTAAAAATTCTCCAGGAAATGACAGCTCAGTGGTAGCTTTGTCCATAAGAGCACAGCTGGGAACTAGAGCCAAACAGAGCACTATTCCTTGGGAACATCAGCCTAAGGTGAAGAATATTCAATATTCATATTCAACATTCAATATTCAATTCATATTCAATATTCATATTCAATGAATTAATTCCGTTACAGAATCGAAGATAACCCCATTTGGCCCCCGATGAGAGAAGAAAATCATCATGCAAGTTTGGTTTACTTCGCAATTTGCCGATTGGGTGCCTCGAAACACAGATACACCGAGACTCCTGTCGTGCATCTGTTGGTGTATATGTAGTCCTGTAGCGGCTTATGTGCTACCGCCAACACCAGGAGCTGTGCCACGGGTGTTCCAAAGACAAGCAGAGTCGCCCACGGTGGGCAGGTTGCAGGATAGCTTACAGACAAACCCAGGCTAACATGACAAGCCTGGCGATCCACCTCCAAAATTTAACCCATGAAAAGCCTACAATCACAGAGGAATGTTGTGTTATAGAGTTCTGGAAGACGAGCCCCTATTGAAAGGGACTCAAACTGCATGGTGACTGCACCGGAAAGTGTGAGCACCGCAGCACAGTGAGAGTGATGCAGGATTGGTAATCAGGGGATCTGTTCATCACGACGGCACGCGGGGTCAGGGACCGCTCACTAAACAAGCACAGCAAATACACTGTTAGTGCCGCTATGGCAAAGTCCAGAAATCAGTCCTCTGGGCAGAATCGGTATGTTCAAGTCAAGGTAAAGACGCACTAGCAAACTGCTTTAATGGGAAGAGCTAAGGCGCTTTTGTTGGGAAGCAAGTTGTCTGCTCTGCTCATTGCTGGTTATTGCAGTCATCACAATGTTTCCTGACCGGAATATGAAATCTCCTAGAGATCCTACTTTAAGGATGGCCACCGCTTGAAGATGAACTTAAGGTTGGTATTTCAAGACATCTTATCAAGAGCGGCAGCTCCCTGGACAGGGAGAGTGTGCTTGGTAAAGTGAAGGGGCAGAGAGAGAGGGAGACTCTGGATAAGGTTGCCTGACACCGAAGCTGCAACAATGTGCTCCAAGATAAGTACAATGATGAGCATGGCTCAGGACGGCGTTTCCTTCTCTTGTTCCCGGGCTTGCTGTGCGTCATGACTGACCAAAGGGCGCCTGACAGCAACCACGTTTCAAGAGAACTCTCTCTAGTTCAAGAAAAGGCAACAGACGCTTCCGACATGTCAAACAGTGACAGTCACATTTCATCGAGTCACATGGCGTTTTACTTGCTAGGTATCAAGTCACATGGCGTTTTACTTGCTAGGAATATGACAATTCCTATCTCTGAAATTTCACAATGATTACAGCAGAAGACATGTAAATTAGATCAGGGAACTTATATTTTTCCAGAATGCCCAACGTTTAAATAATTATGTCCGTATGCTGACACACTTTAGCAAGCATAACAACAACATGTTTGGCAGCTACTTGGGCCGTTTAGTTGTTGGCGTTCGTCAATAAGGAATGAATAAGGGAGACAGAAGAAGAACTGATGCGTTTGAATTGCGGTGAGGGAGACGACTATCGAAAGTAGCACGGACTGCTACAAAGACAAATACATCCCTCTCGGAAGAAGCACAGCCAGAGTGTGTCTTAGAGACGAGGATGGCAAGCCTTCATCTTGCACACTCCGGACACGCTGTCAGGAGAGACCAGCCCCTGGAGAAAGGCATGCTTGGTAAAGTGGAGGGGCGGCTAAAAACAGGAAGGCCTGCAAGGAGATCAATCGATTGACACCGTGGCTGCAACCCCGGGCTCCCACGTAACGATGGTGAGGGCGGTGCAGGCCCGGGCAATGCTGGGTCTGTGGCTTACAGGTGACTCGATGGCACCGAAGAACACCATCCATCAGGGATTCCATTATTAATTGAGTAGGTTTCTTCCTCATTCTGATGCCTTTTGATAAAAATAAGCTCAAAAATACCAACTGCTCTGACAGGGAAAGATGAGGCTTTCTTCTCCCAGAAGAACTTACACTAACAGAAACCCACAGGGACAGTTCGACTCCATCCTAGAGGGTGACCATGAGCCAGAATTGTCTCAAGAGCAGTGAGTTGGTTTGGTGGGTTGGCTGGTTTGGGGTTTGCGTGGCCTCAGGTAAGGTACATTTCCTTCCTCTACTGCTTATCTTTTATCAAGTGCAGTGAATGGGCTTATCAGTCTCCAAAGCTTTCTCTCACCACTTTGTGTGCGTGTGTCTTGTTTGTTTTAGATTACTTTTTACTATTTGCGAAAAATCTACATGCTGTTTACCTCAAATGATTTCAAATGTATTTAATCTTTATTTTTAGGTTTCCTTAGGGACAGGAAGATGACATAGAACTCATTGCAGTGTATATATATATAGGCTCATGATGACATCATAATTTCTCTACCTTAGTTGCTGTATCAAATGCCTGTGGGATTTTATTCTTCCAACGACCTTTTTTCAGTTTATTGTGAATACATAAAGGTCTGCAGAGTAGGTCTTCAAGTTTGCATTCAGCAAATCATATACATTTTGTTTCCGCTTATCCGCTGCAGTCCCTTCAATGGACCACTTCTCCTTTTTGTGTGTGCTGTTTTTGTTTTCCAAAACCATTTTACTGGGAGGTAATACATATATTATATTGGTCCATAGCTCAATCACATCAAGCAGTATTGTGCAATTGCTACCACCATCAGTTTCAAAACACCCTCTTCCTTCTCGAACTCCTGATACCCACTCAACCCCCAGGGTACCCCCAGGAACCTTTATTCTGTTTGGATCTCAATCTACTTTCTCCCTGTTTCTGGTTTCCATTCCACCTTCTTTCCTAAACACCTTAGAGTTAGCCTTGGTTAAATACTGTCCTTTTGGTATTACATGGTTGATTACTCCAGAATGGGGCTGAATTCAGTTCTAGTCCTAAAGGTGACTACGGCCCATCATTTGGGGGGTCACAACAGTCTCTACCCAACCTGGACTCTCTTATTCTTTTGAGTTCTGATCTGTTTTGCCCACTCTTTCAGTAGCTTCTAATCTGTAATCCTTTTCAGAGCAGTTGTACAGGTAGCCAATACCTAGCTCTAGGCTCAAGCGTGTGAAGATGGATTGTGTGGTCCATGATTCCATTAGACTAATGGTTGCCATGACATCCATTTCCATGTCCATCGCTCTTTTGTCCTCTGGAAGGGAGAAGCCAATATCTGTAACCTAGATTGCTATTCAGGAGTTTTAAAGAAGTAGTTGTATTCAATTTTTTTAAATTATGAACAGTTTTGAGGATATATAATTTGCATGTCATACAATTCAATGGCTTAGACATATTAAAAAGTATTGGGCAATCATTACTACAATCAATTTTAGAACATTTTCTTTCTTTTTATACTTAATGTAATTAGCTCATCTCCCTCCAAGATCCCTACCATAACCCTAAGAAGTTATTAATCCAGTTACTCTCACTACAGATTTACCTCTACTATGGATTTCATATAAAGACATACCAAAAAGGTTAGATAAATAGAAACATTAAACAGAGAAAAACCCCAATCTAAAAGAAAACAATAAAAACCAAAACAAATTTTAAGTGAGACAGAAAGGAGAATAAATGATGAAGTGTTACATTTTAACCTAACAACATCTGCATTAATCCACTTTCCAAATCATTCAGTCTGGTAGTAAGCCTATTCACACCCCTCCTCAATGATCACAGGGAATTCCCTGGGGGCTTAATACACATGGGACCCCACAAATGGATTTGAGGCTTTCATTTTCATTCACAGCTGTCTACAAACTGGGTGCTCAGGATTTAAACTCTAGTACAGTTCCTCTTCCAGTCTTGGATTTCATTTGTGTCCCATAGGCTAATGTGCTGCATCTCTATGGATTTAGCTGATACCTCACATAAATGGCTGCTTGTTTTAAGTCAAGCCTTTAAGACCCTAGACACTAGTCCTTCTGATAGCTGGCCAGCATCTGATTTCCAGAAGCAGTCCTTGATAGGTCAGATGCTGGCTGAGGTCAGGGTGCTTGTTCCCAGAAGAAATTCTTTTGGGCCCAGAGGACAGTTGGAAGAAGGGCAGTTAGTTATGGAAGGAGTTTCTGTTCATCCATAGGTCACTAGGGACCCAATACCTGCTGTTTTATCGATCCCAGGATGGTGAATTCATATGCCTTCAGGTGTGTGGTTTATGTACACAGCACCTAATACTTTACTCTGAGCTAAAGCAGAGAAGTGATTGTGCAGGGCCAGGTGTAACCGGTTCTTTGTGTGGTTTATGGGGAACTGACCGCATTTATGGTCACCATCAAGGTGTGGGCAACAAAGGCTGTTGGAAAATATAATTAAAGATCATGTCATTTTCCATTACCTTTAACACCCCCCCCCCGTGTGTGTGCTACACTTTAAAAACAATCATAATGTCAGCGGCCGACGTTGCTCTTGTCATGGTTGCTGTCAGATGCCGTCCAGTTAGTTCTGACTGGTGGTGACCCTGTGCACAATGGTGTGAAGTACTGCTCGGTCCTCTGCCAGCCTCCCCGTCCGTACCATGCCTGAGCTCATCGGTGCAGCCACCGTAACTATCTCCCTCATGGAGCATCGTTCTCGTTTTCACTTTACAAACATCCTTCTCCAGGGTCTCCTATCTCCTGATAACTCATCCCAAGTACACACGACAAAGTCTTGCCATCCTTGTTCCTCAGGAACGTTCTGGCTGTAAATTGACAAGTGATAGAAATGTCAACAGTCATCGAATTGTGTTGGTATTCCCTTTCAGATACATTTTTGGGGTACATATCTATTATCCTACATTTTAAAATATATATTTGTGGGTAATTTATTACGTGTGCCAAGTAGTCTTTTAGCCTCTAAGGAAAATATGGTGTCCATTTAGCAAAATGTCTTGTCTTGTGACATTTTGTGGAGAGAGTTAGACAATAAGAACCTAACACATAAATTACCAAGGTGGTATTATGACATGAGATTCTGGGAGACCGCAGAAAAGAAACGAAATGAATGATATACTAGAGTTAGGCTGGTGAGCAACCATGGGCTCTCTGAGGATCAGCAATCTGAGCTGAGTTCTGCAGCATGAGAAGCTATCATACAAAGAACCAGAGCTCGTGCGGTAGGAATACATTTGTCCCAGTTAAAGACAAGGCAAGAGGGCATGAAATCGAAGAGTTAAGAGCAAGTAATATTGTTTTTTTTATACTTTATCCTGAACAATATCCTGTAAAAGACTGTTTAACAATCTACACATATTTATATATATATCACTTTTATCTACCACAAAATCTATGTACCCCTTGTCTGTCGGTTTGTCAGACTGAGCTGTTTCCGTGATGATGGGTAACTACGGCATCAGTATTAAAAATACTCGCGGTCTCAATGAGGGCGGATAGATGTCGGTGGAGTTTCTAGACTACAGAGGGATTGGATGATTGTCCACTGAGTGCTTCGTGAACAGCAGTAGAAAATGACTGGAGAGAGTGCTGGAGGGTAAGCTCCTCGAGTCGGAAGGCACTCAAAATACAAAAGCTGCCTCCTCAAAGTAGACCTGAAGTCAAGTGGACCCCAGGGGTCCAGGTGGACCCCAAACTTGAAGAAATGCTCACAATCACTAGTCATCCAAGAAATGTAAACCAACATGACAATGTCCTACCACCTTACACCAAAATTGACACCAGAGTTCACACAACAGAAATTAACAAATTCTGGAGGAAGCGTGGGGAGATAGGAAGCCTCATACACTGCTAGTGGGACAGTAAACATGTTCTAACATGGGGGGGGGACCAATATGGTGGAACCTAAAACCTTCACTGGGTTTGTTGTTAGGTCCCATCGGGTCAGGTCAAACCCACAGAGATCGTGTGCACAGCAGAACAAAATGCTGCATGGTCCTGCTCCAGCTTTACCATCGCTCTTGTGCTTGACCTTGTGGTTGCATCCTCAGTGTCAGTCCCTCGCATTGAGGGCTCTGCTCTCTTTTGCCGCCCATCTACTTTACAAAGTATGATGTATTTCCACATCCTTCTCTGAATCTGGTCTGAATATTTTCCCCTTAGACTCTCCATATTGCAACTCAGGGCTTGATTTTTTTCCCCTGGAGTTCTGAAATACGCTGAATGTGTTCTTCACTTTTGGTTCTCTAATTCTAGGTCATCATACATTTAGTTATATTGCTGTTTATCATCAGGTGCTGCCTTTATAAATTTTCAGTTCAACTCATTTACTTCACCGCTTCTCCCATTTGCCTAGCTACTTTATGATTAAGAGCAAATTTTACAGTCTCTTCTGACATCCACCTTGTTATTTCCTTTTTCCTTTATTTTTAAATCATCCTTTCCTTTCTTAATGCATGGTCTTATTGCCCTCTCCAAGCTCCTCGGGTCTTCTGTCATTCATGTTCAATACCTCTACTCTATTTCCGAGATCTTCTATAAAGTCAAATCTTGAGATATAACCATATTTTGGCTCTTGTGAATTGTTTTAATTATATGGGCCATTGATGGTCTGTTTCACAGTCGATCCTATCCCCCTTCTGGCTACAGATCATGAGCTTTTCTGCCCACACATGTAGTTCATGTTATGCCTGCGTTTTCCATCTGGTGAGGTCTGTGTGCAAAGTCTCCTTTTATGTTGTTGAAAAGGAGTATCTGCAACGGAGAAGTTGTCGGTCTTGTAAAATTCTGACTTGCAGTATTCAGCTCCATTACTATCGCCAAAACTACTGCCTTGTGTGCAACATTCACATTTCAATCCCCAGTGATTGTGAATGTGTTTGGATCGGATGTTTGCTCAGTTTCAAACTTGAAATTTTGGTAGAATTCTTTAATTTCTTCCTTATTTGCTTTAATGATTGGTGCAGAAAAATTTTAAATTAGCTGTTTTTCTCCGTAGGTTATGATTATTATCCTATCACATACAGCATGGTACTTCAAGATAAACTTGAAAATTTTTTTGAGTATTACTGCAATACCATTCATCTTTTTAAAATGATAATTTAAATTGTGAATTAGATGGGAATTTTTATTTCAGATCATTAATTTCATATTCAACAACTTAACCAATGTACCCAAATCCCACAATAGCCTTCCCATCCTCTCATGATTTCTTTTCTTCCTCTTATGGAACACTGAGATGTAAGCAATTAATATGGATCTTCTAGGCATTATAGCCATGTGATGTATTACAACTCTGGACTCCATTCTGTGGCCATGACCCAATTTTAGAGGCATTCTCTGCTGTGCTAACAGACAGGATTAAAGTAGCCTTAACAGTCTCATGTCGTAGAGGGTGTGAACCAACTTATCCCCCTTGTTTCCTCGTGAGCCTGGTCTGTGGCAAGACAGAGGCCACACTTCACACCTTTCCTTGGTGTGCAGGAGCCATCCGAGACAGCCAATGCCTGGGACTGTGGGAAGGAGAGCGCATCCAGGCCTCTGTCTGACACGGCAGATCCACCAGAGACCGTGGCACAGAGACTGTGGGGCAGGACCCAGGGGCCAGGCTGAAACCAGAGCCCATGGCAAGAAAACCACGAGACAAAACAGAAGAGCAGTGTGAAGACCAGGGGACTGTGAGGCAGAGTGACAGGTGTGCTTCCTGGTCCATGGAGGAAAAGCCCAGTCACCATGGAGCTCAATGGCTCAGGATCAGACAGAGATGGCTGCCGGCCGATGAAAGATGTTGCTGTACAGCAGTGGGTCTCAACCTGCCTCATGCCACGACCTTTCACACAATTCCTCATGTGGTGGGGACCCCCAACCATAACATTATTTTCATTGCTACTTCATCACTGTCATTTTTCTACTGTTATGAATCCTAATGTAAATATATGATATGCAGGATGTATTTTCATTGTTACAAATTGAACATAATGAAAGCATAGTAATGAATCACAAAAACAATACGTAATTATATATTGTGAAATATTTACTTCTAATTATAAATAAATGAAATTTTATCCTGCAGCATGGTGTAACATGGGTAACAGTCTTCACATGTGGTACTCATATTGTGGGCATATCTGCATGTAAGCGGACCCACCTGGAGATGGATAGAGGAGCGGTCTCGGTTCCTAAGACCATCAGAAATAAGTGTTTTGCAATGGTCTTAGGCGACCCCTGTGAAAGGGTCATTTGACCCCCAAAGGGGTGGCAACCCACAGGTTGAGAAGCACTGCTATAGACCAATGATTGAATCTTTACCATTTGCTGATCCCGACTTGTGGTAACCTATTAATTTCTCCAACAAAAACCCCTTAATCATTAATGTTGGCTATAAGGGTTGTGTAGTCATTGCAAAAGAGTGCTGACCCCAACACTGATACAGAATGCTGTGACCGGAATGGTTCGTGTCAGAACAGTAAGTAAAGATGGCAGGTGGGAGCATGTTTGGCCTCTGCTGCACGGCAGTAGGGAAGTCGGAGGAGGTCAGAAATTGGGAAGTCAGAGGTCACATATTGCAGAAGAGAGCTACACAAACTCTCGCCCCCTGTACGTGGTAATGCTTGTCAACCCTTTAGCCTATTGCTTCATTTTTTCTCCCTTGCCCTCTACTCCCATGGGACCACTGAAGTTTGCTTCCTTGCCTATAAAAATTTTTGTCTTAATTTTTATAACACTGGTCTCATACAATATTTGTCCTTTTGTTAATTGGCTAATTTTGTTCTGCATAATTTTCAACAGCTTCAACCTTGCCATTAAACACTTCAATTTATCATTCTTAGGTGATGCAATACTGTGTGCATATCAGAGCTTATTTATCTATTCTACTGATGCCACTTGGATTGTCTCCCTTTTTTCTCAATAGAATAGTCCTGTGGTGACTATGAAAGTACATATGTCCATCTGTGTCATGATGACTCTTACTACTTCAGGGTATAAACAGGGCTCACATGTAAGTTTAGGTTTAAACTGGAGAAAATTAAATCACAAGACCCAAAATATGGCCTTGAGTCTCTCCCACCTGCATGTTGAGAGGATCTCAAGGACAGATTTGACACACTGAACACTAATGACAGAAGAGCTGAGTGTGGATGGACGTCAAGATCATCATTCATGAAGAAAGTAAAAGGTCATTCTAGAGATGGGAGCGAGAACACGAAGTTCCTGAGGAACCCCGATTGTGGGCTTTTGTTTGGGGGGCAGCACTGGGCACTCCTCCAGAACTGGTTGGGGGTTACTCACAAGCGGGTCACCCTGAAAGTCTAAGGTGTAAACAGTGGTGGGAAAGGGGGTGATAGCATGAGACCGCTTCATTCCGGGCTGTGGGAATAGCAACATGAACCTATGGGACACTTACTTTCTGGACAGAATGTGCCACTAAACCATAATCCCTGTTAGCCTGGTGGTTATCTAGATGTTGTTGTGTTTTTGTTTTTTTATCTTTATTATTATTTTGATTTTGGTTTTTGGCATTGATCTATACAAGAAAAGTAGAATGGGCAGACTTAGGGAAACAGCGGCTGGACCAGTTCCTGGGGTACATATGAAGGGAGAAGATGGGGGGGGGGAGAGCAGGCGGTGAGTGGGGAGTTAATGAAGACTGGTATTGGCAAAATGGACTATGAGGAGGGGGTAGCTTTTCTGGGTGTGTTTGATCCATCAAATTACAAGCATTATAGTGGGGGAGGAGGAAGCAGATGGACTTTGAGCCGCTACTTAAATCTTACCTCTGTAAAAGAATGGTTCATTTTAATAGTGTGGCACTGTGTGATACCCACCTCCCTGACTTGATCACTGAGAACAAAGCGGGTGCATAAGCAAATGTGGTGAAGAAAGCTGATGGTGCCTGGCTATAAAAAGCTATTGCATCTGGGATCTTAAAGGCTTGGAGTTAAGCAAGCAGTCATCTAGCAGGGAAGCAACAAGGCCCACAAGGAAAAAGCACACTAGAGTGTGTGATCATGAGGTGTCAATGGTAAGAGGTACCAGAAGTTCAAAAAACATGTATTGAAATTAACATGAAGGGGACTGGATGCAATGGAGATCCAAAGTCCACCAGCAAGACAATTGGACAGTCCCTCTTGGAAGGGCCTCAAGGAACGGAGGACAAATCCACGGTGTGATGTGGCAGTGATGAACCACATAATTATCTTCTAGTTCTTTAAGATTTCCTCCCCTTACTATTGTGGTCCATATGTGCTATTCCTCATTGGTCATGCTAGACTTGTGTATATTCATTTGTACATTTAAGATTTCTTGGTACATGGTATTCAAGATAAACGACCGCTAAGAGACAGTGACAGGAGTAAGGCTTCCCTGAGGGTATGGGAAGTGGAGGGTGGCGGGAACAAGGAGGCAGTGGTGGTGGTAGTTGACAACATTGATGATTGTATAATCCCACCCGATGGGATTGAACAACAGAATTGTATGGGAAGGGAAGGGATGTACTGGAATGAATAAGATATAGCAATAAAAATATTATTCGGGGGAAAAAGGAAGTAAAATGTCATTAAGAAGACAAAAAAAGAAAGAAAATATCAAAGTGGCTGTCAGGAAAGACTGGAACTTGCTCTCAGTAATAGAGTAGACACAGCAAATGGAAGAAAGGATTGTGTCAAACAGGTGAATAGAACATTTCAAATGGCATTTCAAGAAAACAAAGTCATGAAACATGCAAAGACCTAGAGTTAAAAAACCAATAGACCAGAGCACACTCAACATATATTAAACTGAAAGAATTCAAGAAACAATTCAAGCTTTGAGTTGCAATATAGAAAAATTCTCTGAGGAAAATCAGGAAATATCAAAAGAAGATGCAAAGAATGCAAAGTCACTGTACCAAAAGATATGGTTGATATTCCACCCTTGAGGTAACATGAGCCAGAACCAATGATGTTGAAGGAAGTTCATGCAGCACTGAAAGCATCAGCCAAAAACAATGCTCCAGGAATTTATGGAACATTGAATGAAATGATTCAATAGGTTGATGAAACACTGGAAGCACTTACCTCATCTATGCCAAGAAATTTAGAAGACAGCTACTTAGCCAACTGACCAGAATGGGTCTCTATTTGTGCCTACTCCAGATAAAAGTGACCCAATAGAATGCTCAAATCATAGGGAAATATCATTAATATCACATGCAAGTAAAATATGCTGAACATCACCCGATAATGGCTTCACTGGTACCTTGACAGGGAGCTTCCAGAGATCCAAACCAGATTCACAATGGGATGTGGAACAAGAGATGTCATTATTGATGTCAAATGGACCTTGGCTCAAAGAAGAAAATACAAGAAAGATGTTTCCTTGTGCTTTCTTGATTATGTCAAGGCATTTGACAGTTGGGATCATAACAAACTATAGACAACCTTCAGAAGAATAGCAATTCCAGGACACTTCATTGTGCTCATGTGGAACTTATACATGGACCGAGAAGCAGTTGTATAAACAAGGACATACTGCATGGTAAAATCAGAAATGATGTGTGTCAGGGTTTTAGCCCCTCACCATACTTATTCAGGCTGTAAGATCAGCAAACAATCAGAGAAACTGGATGATATGAAGACCGTGGCATCAGGATTGTAGGAACGGTTATTAGCAACATGCAGATGGCACAACATTACTTGCTGAGAGCAAGGAGGACTTGAAGCACTTGCTGATGAAGATCAAGGATGGCAGCCTTCAGTCTGGGTTGCAATTCAATGTAAAGATGGTCAAAATTTACAACTGGACCAATAGGTAGCAGCATAGTAAATGGAGAAAGTTTGAGGTTATCAAGGGTTTTATCTTGCTTGGACCCACAGAAAATGCTCAGGGAAGCAGCAGTCAAGAGCTCAAAATATTTAGTGCCTCAGGTAAATCTACTGGACAAGACCTCTTCAGGGTGTTGAAAAGTGAGGATATCCCCTGGAGGAATGTGCTTGGCCCAAACTATGGAATTTTCAATTGCTCCATGTGCATGTGAAAATTGGACACTGAATAAAGACCAAAGAAAAAATGATGCATTTGAATTGTGGTGCTTTGGAAGAATATTGAAAGTACCATGAAATGCTAAAAGGACAAACTGATCTGTGCAGGAAGTAAGGCCAAGATACTTCTGAAAGAGGTAAGGGTGGCCAGACTTCGTCTTACTTTGGACATATTACTAGGAGAGACCAGTCTCTGGAGAAGGAATGCCTGTTTGGAAGAGGGGCAGTAAGAAAGATGAAGGCCCTCAACAAGATGGACTGGCACAGTGGCTGGAGCAATGGGTTCAAGCATGGGTACAAATGCGAAGTTGGTGCAGGTCCAGCGGTGTTTCCTTCTGTCGTGTACAGGGTTGCTATGAGTCCTAGCTAATTTGATGGCACCTAATATCAACAACGTCCATTTCTGTCTGACATTCACCAAAAGACTGTGTGGAACAGGTATAGCACTGATAGATGAGCCATTGTTCAAGCAGCAACGAGAGAGAGAGTTCCCAAGATCATCAGAACACTTCCATATCTCCGTCTGAAGGGTCGGAGGCCAAGACCAGAGGCACTGCGGCATGGGGATGAAGGGGCAGAGCAAGAGGAGCAGAATCAAGACTGCGCAGCGGTGAGGACAAGTGTCGAGTTGGCTTCTGGCCCATGGAGGCGAAGGTCAAGGGACCAAGTGATGGAGAGGCTGAGGACCAGAGAGAGATTTGGCTGTCGATTGAGAGGAGGTATTGCTGTGGACCAATAGCTGCATCCTTACTGTCTGCTGATTCTGATTTGTGATCACCTATTAACCTCGCTAACAAATTCCCGTGATTGCAATTCTGGTGAGTTTGGTGTGCCCACTGCAACAAGTTAAATCATATTAATATTTTAGAACCCAATGAACCAACTGTATATTTACCCATTCGACACTTTGTATGGAAAACTCTGCTATTTCCAAGTTAATCTGAGATCAGAGTAATTCATTTCTGTATGTTTTAGCCATTCACTTTATCATTCTTTACTATAGATTGTATCTCATTACCAATATTGCCTTTAAAAAAACTATATCACCAGGTAGAAGATTTCTTTGACTCCACTTTTAAAAATGTTTGTCTGACCCAGAAGATTTGTAAAATACATTGCTGGGTAAGTAATGCTTTAGGCTAAGTAATAGCACCCTTAGATGCCCATAGGAGCTCTAGTGACATGATGGGTTGAACATTAAATTGCTAATTTCAAGGTCAGCAGTTCGAACCCACCAGGTATTACATGAGAGAAAGATGTCTTTCTGCTCCAATAAATATTTAGTCACTGAAATCCACAAAGTTCTAATCTGTCCTATATGATCACTATGAGTCAGAACCAATGAGTTGGCTGTGTTTTTTTAAGGTAGTGATTTGTTTTAATTAATATATTCATATCCAAATCACTAAAATAGGAGTTTTTTTAATAGGCAATTAACTTAAGGATTTTGAAGTGGTGAGAATATGTGCTGTTATATGGGTGAGTCAGACGTAATCACATATATTCTTATATGAGACAATCAGGGTATTAGAGGAAGTAGTAGTAGGTAAAATGAAAGAAGAGCTCAAAATGATGTGAATGTGAATCAATGATGGCAGGCAGTCTCTACAGCTGGAAACACCAAGGGGATTCTTCTTTTGAAGTCGCTGGCCTGCTGTCATTCATGAGCTCAGCAACACACACTGATCAACACAGCTTCTAAGTGAAACGAAGAAGTCGTGATACTAGCCAATTTGCATCTGTTTGGCCACTGGATAAAGCACTTAGCAATTTAAAATGGACATTTTCAAAATGTTTCCAAATTTGCTCTTTAATAATCATTTTAATATATCTCAAATTTTTATGTATAATAACTGCATCATTTAAAAATTATTCACCTTTTTTGTTTGAATCTCTATCTGGCTTGAGAGAAACACCTTATATTTTTGTGAGAACTATGTGTCTGAATCTGAATTCTGTGGACGACAAACTGGCTGTCCCCTTCAATGTCTCAGGCAAGAAGACCGTAATAACACCTATTTTCCTTAGAAGATAAAAAATAATAACTTATTATAAGTGTTTTACAGAGATGATGCACCTTGGATTTTTAAAAAAATCCAAGCTCTCTTCCTTTGATATTTTCCCTTGGCTTTGCCCCTAAATCCTAGTATTTTATGATCTCTTTTGCTAACTGTAGTCGTGATCAATGCACCGTAAAACAGAAAAATCTCGAAGCTCCTTCTCACCCTCTCAGACACAGCTGCTCCTCGGTGATGCCATATTTCCTTCCTGACATGGGCTACAGCATTTAGAAGCAACGGTGGCCCTGGAATGAAAAGCACCACAGCCACTGGACTTGATGTCGTGCTACCAAAATAGTCCATGGAACTATGCTTTCCAGCTTAGTTACGTCATTATGCATCATCTCTTCTCCTCAGGAGCGTGCTGATGACTTTTCCTCACCTTTATCAAGTTCAGTACGAACGTGTCCCCGGCAAAGGCCTCAGGAGGGGACTACGGAAATCCTACAGGCGAACAATGACAGGAAAGTGACCCCGGCATGACGAAGTCTGGAAAAATGAACTTAGAAGAAAATTGGGCTTGGCTTATTGCCATCTTAAAAAAAAAAAGAAATTAAGTGTAGGGTAGAACAGTTTTTAAGAGGGAAACAGAACTTAGAATAAGCAAGATCTGGGTGAAGTGTGTCGAAATAAAGGTTAAAACATTGAGAAAAAAGGAAAACGTTAGAAAGCTACTCTTGTTTGTGAGATTAGGTGTGTATGTCATAACCATTGTAAATTGAGATTTTAAAAATTTTTTAATTTTGCCTTTTTAAAGGAAAAGGTTTTGCTTGGTCTGAGATCAAGTAATGGCCAGACTTCTGAGGGAAAAAAAAATCCCTTAATTGGGGAGCCAGTGAAAGGAAAGTTTTGTTTTTTATAAAAAGCATCTGTCGGGAAATGTGTTGCTAAATATTTACAGGTTTAGAGAGCAGTCTATAATTACAAATCTCAGATAAATAAATGCAGTGTGGTAGGACCTTGGAAAAAATTACCTCACTCAGCGTGTGATACAATGGGAAGGATTTTTTACATTTATTTTAGAGGAAATTAATCAATGATTATTTTGACCTCATCTGCACACATCAGAACCCCAGACCTAGAGTCAATTAGGGAAATGAGTAATGAAATAAAATGGCCATGAATGACTGGATGAGTCATGAGCGCTCACTCCCAAATTTATCCTTGTGTTGGAAATTTTCTTACCTCTGCTGTTGATCTTGAACTATGTCCTTCCAAGCTGGAGAAGGTTGCATGATGCAAAGCTTGAATTTGCTGAAGGATCACCTGACAGAATAAACTGGAAAATGGTTCCTTCATAGCAAATAACCCTTTCATTACACAGCTAGGAAACTGAGGCTCAGAGCACCTAACTGACTAATCGGAGGTTACATGTCACTAGAAGAGACAGGCCTAACCCCCAGGTTGACTGAATCTCAGTGCCAGGGAAAGTTTATTTGATCAATGAATCCTTCCTTTTATGGAGTCGAGAGTGTTGACAGTCATAGAATGAATCAAATGGACTAGAACATCATACTCAATATTATAATAAAATAGTAGACATGATAAATAAATTTCCATATGCTGAGTTTCACTTTGTAGGGACTGCTAACCCTGGCATGGACACACTGACAGCTAAGAGGATGCGGCCATGCTCCTGTCACTTTGCTTCCGTGGGCACTGGGGCGGTCTGCTTGTTTGGGTCACTGGACCTGCCATTAGTCAAATGCATATTTAGATCTCAAGCATTCATAATACAAGTAAAGGGGCCATTTGAAGCCCACACTAAAGCATAAGAGTCCTGAAATATGAACTGAGTAGCCCCACTTGAGAGGGCAAGGGCAGGGCCATTCTTCTGATTTGTAGTGTGTGACAAAGGAATTCTGAGGGAGCTTTATGAGCTGAAGAGACTCTGAAACTGACTCTTGAATGTAGACTAGCTAAAACAAATGAAAGAAGTGATAGAGGAGCTTGCGATGTAGTCAATTAATATGGCTCTTCTAGTGATAACTCCTTATGAGATGTATTCTAAGTTTGCACACTAAAGATCTCTTTAAAGTGTTGAAAAGCAAGAATGCTGCATTGAGAATTCAAACTCACTGCCGGCGAGCCGATTTGACTCCTAGTCACCCCAGAGGACAGGGTGGAACTACCCCTGTGGGGTCCCAAGATGATGACGTTTTCCAGCAATAGAAAGGCTCATCTTTCTCCCTTGGAGCAGCTGGTGGCCTGATGTGTAATGGCAATGCCCACAGGGCTCCTCCACATGATGCTAAGCTGTGGTATTTTTAATAGCCTCATATGCATGTGAAAGTTGGATGTTAAATAAGGAAAATTGAAGAAGAAAGAATACTTTTAAATTGTAGTTCTGATGAAAAATATCAGAAGTGCCATAGACTGCCGATACAACAAACAAATCAGCCTTGGACTAACGATAGCCATAATGCTCCTTAGAGGCAAGGATGGTGAAAAGTCATGCCCTTTAGACATGTTATCAGGAAAGACCAGTTGCTGGAGAAAGACATTATGCTTGATAAAGTAGAGGGACAAAGAAAAACAGTAAGACCCTTTTGAAGATGCATTGACACAGCAAGAATCGGCTCAAACATAAGAATATAGAAGAGACAGGGGGGAAAAAGACACACAGAAAGAATTAGTCCAATGGACAAATGAACCATGTGAATCTCTTTACAACTCTGAGACCAGAATACGTAGATGGTGCCTATCTACCACTACCATCTATTTGGGAAGAGATCACATTAGAAGGTCCTGGATAGAGTAAGAGAAAAAGGTGAAACAATACACTAAATACATAAAAAGGACCAGTTCTCCTGGTTGGATATAGGCAGGTAGAGCAGCTGAGGCTGTGGATCTTAGTCACCCTTCAGGTCCAGAAAGGAACTCATCCCCATTGCTCATTTTTAGTAGACAAACAATAGAGGTACACCCACCTTAGAACAATCCACTACTCAAGATCTAAGGGCCAGCATTTATGCAATGGCAGTGTTCAGTGTTGAGAAAGAAGGGAACAGAAAGAAAGACACAAGCAGGAAGCAGGGTAAGTGATGTCTAACTGCAGGGATTGCAAGCATGATATGAAACAAAATGTAGGTATATGATTTGTTGAATGAAAAACTGATCTGCTCTGTAAACTTTCACCCAAATCACAAATACAATTAAAGAAAATAATTTATGGAGCTAAGAAAAGGGAAATAGAATGGATGGATGATAGAGATAGTTAGAATATATCTCCCATGACAAGACTTGTTAGGGTGAAAGCAGGGAATGTGTATGTATGTGTGTAGTTTTAAAAGGTAGAAGGGTGTTAAAAATAAAACCTCAACCTGAGCAATTTGATAAGTGACAGTGATGCTTACTTTAGGCAGCAAGGTGGAAATAGAAGCATCGGAGCCTAGAAAGAAATGACAAGGTTCATTTGAGACTTGTTGGCTTTTAAGTCTTTAAAGAGAACTTGAGTAGTCATGTGAGTTTGAAGCATAAGTGTGAGTTTTGTTGACTGCAGTTACAGATTCAATATTCATCGCTCTCAATTGGTGTTTGACCCCGAGGATTGAATAGGATTACCTAGGAAGAGATAGTAAAAAGGTGCGCGAACCTAGGGCCACTAACTCAAAGGATGGGGAAAAGAGTTCACAAAGGGTATTGCTAGCGAGAAGGAGAATTAAAAGAGTGGGGATCATGGAAGTTAAGGAAAGTCAATATTTCAAGCAAGGGTGTCAAATATTATTGAGAGGTCAAATGGGATAAGACTCCAAAAAATATATTGTGTTCAGCCACAAGAGAATTACAGGTTATCTCAGTGAAAATTATCTCAGTGGGATATTGAGGGCAAACACTATTTGGAATGTGTTGAAGAATGTGTTGTTGGGGGAAAACTTGAGAAAATCATCTGGTGTGGCTGGTATCCTTCACCATGAAAGTTAGGATATTTATATTCAGAAAGTCCTAGGGGAAAGGCTCCTAGCACCTATTGTTTCTCCACAAACTGATTGAACCACCAGAGAACAGCTTTAAAGGCATCTCACACTCTTTTCTTTCCCTCTAAACAGTGAGTAAAATGTGCGGTTGTTGTTCTTTTAGTGGATTGACTTAAACATTAACTCGACTTTTGATGTATTGTAGCTTTACATCTGGATTAAGAGCTCTTTTGTAGGAGTGGAAATAATGTGTATATACGTGTATACGGGTAAGTGAGCTTTCTCCTCTGATAGCTTCACAGAAACTGATGGGGGGCACTGAGGATTTCTAAATCAGCTGATGATAGAGGTCTCACTGTACTTAAGCAAACATGCCAAGTATTTGCTAAAGCAATTCCAAGCAGTCTCAGGAAAGAGTTCTAGATTGTAAATTCTTAAAAACCATTTATTTCTCTGAAGGCTTACTGTTTTTGTTAGTGACAGCTTGTTGATTTTATTGCTTAATGTTGGAGATCATGTTCCCAGATTAACATTGGCTGCTTTTAAACATATCTATATATCACTTTCTGATTAGTAAAATTCTTTTAGTTTGCTATTTATTTCATTCAACAATCATGAAAAGTAGATATTATCTGTAGTAATTTCTGGTACATTTCACTCATTGTAAGTGGAGCTAGGATAAAAATCCGACTCTTGTCATTTCAAGACTTCTAATGTCCAATTTGGAACACCTGGATTTTAATTTTTTATGCATTTTCTTATAAGCTTTGTCCTAATAGGTTTTAGATGGCTCAGAAGCATGCAGCAAATTCAAGATAACATAATTTAGAATAAGTATTAACGAAGAAAGGGAAAATAAAGACACAAGTACTTACTGAGGTTAAGGAATTAACATACAAAATGCAAGCTACAGACTCATGAAAACTACCCAAGTAAAGGTCCGTATGCCATTTATCTGTTTATTTGTTTCCTTATATTTAGAAGGACTTGGAGCTTAGGAGAATTATGCACATAGAGCAATCCAGCAATTTCATGCTGTCAACTAACTATGGACAATTTGTTTCACCATTTAAGAAGCCTGGTGAGGCTACCTTCCAGCATAAAAAGCTATTAATATTTGCTGGAACATGAATATATTCATCACAAAAATATGTATTGATTATAGAACATTTATAGTATAAATGAAAGGAAAAGGAAAATAATCAAGTTATGATCCCATAACGAACGGCAGTCCTTGCTGCGTGATTCGTTTCTGCCTGGTCTTTCTCTATGCACACTATGTAGATCACAAAAAAAATCACGTACAGTCCCAAAGGCACCACCGCTTAATGCTTATGAGAAGAGATTCTGGAAGTAGACCACATGGGCACAAATCCCAGTTTCTCTATTCCTAAGGCTCTCCCCTCAACGGATGCTAGGGGTCACATGGTACTTAAACAAACATGCCAAGAATTTTTTACAAGCTACTCCAAGCAACCTCAGGACACAATTCTAAACTGTAAATTCTTTAAAAAAAAACAAAAAAAACATTTATTTCTCTGGATGGTTCATTCCCAACATATACTCACTAACATGCATACATCTCTCTATAGGAGCTCATGTGAATTTCCATCATTAAAGACAAGGACACGACAGTCAGTCCAGGGCTCTTTAGCAATGTCCCCAAGAAGACACTGCAAAGAAAGAGGGGGGAGAGAGTAAAGAGGGTCGTCCTAAATAGAGGAAGTCTTCAACAAAGGGTAGGGATTTAAAAAATCTTAACAACCCTTTTCATTGTGGAATAATTCTCACTTTGTAGAAAATTTGAAGAATTCCAGGATTCTCCTTACCCAGCTCCTCCCAATATTAATATTTCATATTACTATGCAACATTCATCAAGAATAATAAAACATTATGGCACCTTACTATCTAAGGATTTCTCCAGGTTTCCCCCAATGTCCTTTTTCTGTCCCAGAATCCAACTCAAAATACCACATTACACATAATTGGACGGAGTTTTTAAGGCAGATTAATATGTGAACATGCAAAGAGAGAGCGCGCCGAGGAGAATAAAGTCGCTGTGGATTTTTGTAGTTAAGGTATTGAGGCAGCACGGAGCCGCTAGATATGGTGTATAATGAGCAAGCTGACTTATCTTGAATAGGCAGAGTGGTGGGCAGTAAGAACTGGAAAGATTTAGAAAATAATTTGGGGTAATGAAGGAACTGCAGAATCAGTCATTTTACAATTCTACACTCTTCCTTATTCAGTGTTCACCTTTCACATGGATGTGATGCGAACGAGAATAGAGTATGTTTTTCCAGCCCTACCTGCCCACATCTGCTTCCCGACAAAATAGAGCCAAGAGCTCAAGCAAAAGAAAACCAAGTGGGAAAGGGCCCTGAGACTAGCCCCATTGTCCCTGCCGCTGTGGAAGACGGCCTATCATTTATGAGCATCTTAGGATCTGTCTTGCGTGCAAGATAAGTCACTGTGCATGCATTATCTCATTTAATCTCCTCAGCAATCTTCTAGGTAGGCCATCTCATTTGCATAGGACAAACTACCAAGTGGTGGAGTTGAAAACAGAACCAACTTCGGACTGGCTCCTAGTTCAATCTGAAACTGTCTGAATGATACTTATCAGCATCCACACTATGATTCTATGCCCTGTTCAAGTGGTTGCTGAGCATCAGACATTTGTGTTTCATCAGCACTTTCTGAAGGCAGCCACTGGACTCTGCTGGCCTGAAGCACCACGTTAACACCCGGAGAAGGCCCACCCTTTCATGGTAGGGCTACTCAACAAGGACATCATCTAAGGGGATCAGTCAAGTGAGTAATGGGTTCAGTTTAACCTAGGTGGGTAATGATATATGTTCACAGTTCAACTCATTTAGGTGGTTATGTCATGACCCACAGTACTCTCTAGGATTCAGGCCTCCACAGTTTGGTTTGGGCTCTGAGCCAGGACGAAGACAGGCAGCCAGAGGAGTCTCAGGAAGGCGCGATTGGCAGTGATGTTAGGGGTTTTCAAAATGCAACTGAGATGAAAAGGAAGCGGCACGATCCTTTCCCCTGCTTTGATTCTCCTCTGAGGACCGGTGTCCCTGAGAGAAAAAATACTATCGGCAAAATCGTCAAAAATACTTCTCTTTCTAATCCATATCTTCCTTCATTCCTCCCTCTTCTCCCACACCATTTCCTTTCAGGGGTCTAGGCTTTCTGCCAGGCATTTAGGAGTAAGTAATATTCATCAGAGGGATGTTGTCTCAACCTGGAAAAATCATTTTAAAAATTCAGTATTGGTTTTATCACAACATTGACCCTCAAAACTGAAGAGCTGACATTTTTTTGGCATTGTGTCGGGATTGTACTCAGCAATTTTTTTAAGAGAGTGGATTTATTTTATTAATTTATTTGATTGCTTATTATCTTTCAGTCTGGCTTGGTTTTCCTGAAATTCTTTTCCAGATTCTCAAATTGAATCCTCTTCTTGGCAATTGATAAATGCTAGAAATTATAGTGCTCAGTCTCTGGCTTTTATATTTTCTATATGTATTCTTAGACGGACTCATCCAGGCCTCTATTATTAAACACTGTATCTGAGGGCTTCAGTTTGTGGAAAACTCCATTGTCTTTTAATTCTATTTGTCCATGAGTTTTTTTAAGTTCTTTCATGCATGTTGACGAATAACATGCGTGTTGATGAATAATTTATATCTGAACTTTTGAATTCTCCTCTATGCCAAGTCATTATCTAAATGCTTATTCAGCAACATCTCTTCCTGCATGTCAAGTAATCATCTCCACCTTACTAAATTCAAAGCTGAATATATAAGTCTACTTTCCATTTATTCTTTCAGCCCTTAAAAAATAAGTAGCTTACTCTTCCTGTTGGTAAAGTTTCTGCTTAAATAAAAATTTCTTACATAGGTCTTTCTGCATGACTGAATCTGTACCAGATCCTTTGTATATGACCTACAAGTATGTCCATATGTACCAGCACCATTGGGATGTAGACTTCACAAGGACAAGGACCCCTCTGCCTTGGTTCATCACGGAAACTCACAATGTTTGGTTATTTAAAAATGTCAGTCTCTTCCTTGCTAAATGTTCTTTCCAAATCTAAAATTCTAATAATTTCTTAATTCTATAAGAATTCTGTAATTCTTATATTTTTCACATATTCATTTTGTGTGTTATTTATAAATATTAATAATTTTTATGAAAATAGAGACCCACAGAAAAGCAACAAAGGCTTTGCTTTTGAGGCCTCTATTTAAAGTTACACTTATGAACACCTCTTTAAAAACAAACAAAAATCACATAAAAGTTATTGTATGATTATATATTATATTAAACCTGAAAGTCCATAAATGCCTCTTCTCACTGATACAGTTGATATAAAGATGAAGGAAAAATAAAAGGTAGATAAGGGTACCAGCAAGAAGAAGAAAAATTTTTTAAAAATTAAAAAAAAAAAGAAGAAGAAAAATTATCAGACCCTTGTAACTTGGAAGTCCATTAAAAAGCATACTTGCAAAGTGTGCTTTCTATATATGATTGAACACTGTTTAATAATTTGCCTGTGGTCACTTGGGTAGTTACTAGGGGAATTAAAGATACCAAGTTTGTTCATTTCAAAAGCTTAAACATTTTCACTATATTGCTTTGCATACATGGAATTATACAGAATATTCGACTGTTTTACCTGCTGAAATGAGTGTTAGTACATTTTGAAAGTGACTCCAGGAGTACTTGCTTCGTGTCTTACTTGCAGACCCAATGGAGGCAACTGCTATTTTATCTAGAGCCATAGGTTCCCAAACTTATTTGACTTACTTTCCTTTTTTCATTAAAAAAAAAAATTACTCAGGGTCCTCCTGAAAGTTAAAAAGTTTTGTGGTAATCCAATATAAAACATAGCTATTTGTATTTGCAGACCCCTTGGGTTGCTCCAGCACACCTCAGGGGTGGTATTGCCCACTTTGGGAAGCACCACTAGATCCACCAGTCCTTTGCTAATGGGTGGTCGCTTTGTAACTGGGGTGGTCTGGTGTTCTGAAACCTGGCAACTCCAAACCCAACTCACCGCTATTTAGTTGACACTGACCCATAACGACCCCTCAGGGGAAGAACTGCCCCTGTGAGTTTCAGAGACTGTAACTCTTTACAAGAGTAAAAGCCCCATGTCGCTCCCTTGGAAAGGGCTAGTGGTTTCTAGCTGCTGACCTTGAGGCTAGTAGCCCAACTCCGAATCACTATGCCATCGGAGCTCTCTAAAAAGTAAGTCGTATGAAAGAAGACAGTTTAGGAAGAAAACAAAACAAAACAAAAACTATTGCAGTAAACAGAGATGCAAAAGAGACATTATTCCTAGGAAAATCTTTAAATATGGTCTTCAGAATTACATCATGGAAATTATCCCTACAATTACTGCCATAGTAACTTTTATGAAGCATATAATACATACTTGGGGTGAGAGAGGGAAAAGAAGAAATAAAAGAAGATAATTCTACCTAATATATGAAAAAGTAAATGCTCATTCTCTTATTTTTCTTTCTCTCTATCTGTTGAAATCAACTCTACAGCACCTAACAACCACAAGAATATATATAGATACAGCACAGCCTTATAAATATACACAAATTGAGTGTATTGTAAGAACTATTAAGTTGGTTCTGACTCTTACTGACCTTATGTCTGACAGAATGATATGCCACCTGGTGCTGAGCCAATTTTACAATTGTTTGACGTGTGAGACCTCGTCACAATCACTGTGTCAATCCACCTTGTCAAGGGGCCCATGTGATAACTTGAGTAGACCCTACCTGCATTACCAGAACAGCTCCAGAGCAAATAGGACACAATGAGCGATGACAACTGAAGACCTGATGAGTTGTTGGATCGCATCAGGAACTTAAGAAAAGGAAATAGGTTATTAAAAAGGTAAGAATGAATGAATGAATGAACTGACCAAAGTGGATATCAGATGAGACTCTGAAACTTTCTGTTGAAGTTACACTAGCTAAGGTCAATGACACGAGGAGATAAAAGTACGGAACAGGACGTTTCAAAAATCAGCAATTAAGACAAAGTAGAGAGTATTGGAATGAAATATACAAAGGCCTGGAGTTAGAACCAAATACAATAGAATTCAACTAGCATAACACAAGTAGAATATTTTAAAGAAAAATGAATCAAGCCTTGAGGTGCAATATCGAAGGATTCCACAGGCAAAGTGCTGCCTCAGTGGGTTCAAGCATGTGAACAATTATGAGGATGCCCCAGGGCCAGACAGTATTTTGTTCCATCGTGTCTAGGGATCAAAATGGACTCATTGGCACCCAACAACATAGGTTAAACCATAAAAAGAAGATTTAAGGAATATACAGGCAGCATACCAGGAAGAATTGATCGACAATCTGTCATTTAAAGAGATCGCATATGATCCAGAACCAAAGTTAGTGCATTAGCTAAATTAATGACACTATTAATAGATTTACATACTGTCCCAAGGGTATGATTTGTAATGTTTTCGATCATAAAATGGTAATTATGTCTTTAAAAAAGTAGCCATCTAAGCCAAGTGTCAGCTATGTCCTCGGGAGAAACACACCAACTGAGTGTGATCCAAGGACTGTGAATAATATAATCCAAATCAGAAGGAAAGAATCATAGCAGAGCTTAAAATGTGAACGCGCAGTTTGAAGGGTAGAAGGCCAAAATCCATTTGCAAGGTCCTCACAAGGATGAATCCTCCGGTGAATCCCCTGTGAACATTGTACAGCATGTGAATAACTTTTCTATCGGACAGGGGGCATTGCAAAGTCAGTTAGGACTGATGTAGTTAGGTTGACGTGGAATATCTTATTATTTGATCTCCCTTTTGACACTTTAAAGTTGTTTACAATTTTATTATTTTCTGCTTTCTCTTTGAGGTTTTTCTGTGTTTGTTTAGGCATTGTTCGTGGGTGTTTTGTTTGTTTGCTTCCTTTTTTGTGTTTTGTATGATTTTCTGCACATGAAATCCAGGATATTAGCTTGGTAGGGGCCATTGAGTTGGCACTGGGCCACAGCTACTCTGCACAACAGCACGGAACACGGCACGGTCCTGCACCATCCTCGCTTAATTGTTCCTTTGCCTGAGCCCATTGATGCAGCCACTTGTTGAGGGCCTTCCTCTTTTCACCGTTCCTCCACTTTACCAAACATGATGTCCTTCTCCAGGGACTGGTTTCTCCCGACAATATGTTCAGAGAATGTAAGATGAAGTCTTGTCGTCCTTGGGGAACTCTGGCCTTCTCTCTTCCATACAGATTTGTCCTTTTTGCAGTCCTTTATACTTTCAATATTCTTCTCCAAATCCACGATTCAAACGCAATGATTCTTCTGCAGTCTTCCTCATTGAATGCACAGCCTTCACAAGATATGATGAAATAAAGAACACCATGTCTTGGGTTGGTTGTACTTTAGTCCTCAAAGTAACATGTTTGCTCTTAAATACGCTAAAAGAGGTCTTGTGCAGAACTTTGGAAAATGGCTACTTGGCCAACTGACTGGAAGAGATCCATATTGGTACTCATTCCAAAGAAGGGTGACCCAACAGAATCGATGCACTTGAATGACAGCGTTCACGAATATCGAATGGACCGTCAGTTGCCAGAACAAACAAAAGCATCTTGGAATAAGTAAAGTCAGAAGTCCCCTTAGATACAAGGATGGCACAACCTTGTCTCCTGTACTTTGGTTATCAGGAGAAACCAGACCCCAGAAAAAACCAGCAGCCTTGTTGAAGTAGGCAGTCATCATAAAAAGAATGCCCTCAATGAGGTGGATGGACCCAGTGGCTGTAGCAATGGGCTCAAGCAAAATAATGACAATTGTGATGACACAGAATCTGACAGTATTTCATTCTGTTATATGTAGCATTATTATGAGTCAGGACAACTCATCGGTACCTAACAACAAGAATCATGGCTTAGTCAGGTTGACACATATTTTTGGAATATACTATTGAATCCCTAACAGAATGAATTCAAAAATTAACAATAACAGTTTTGTATTAGAAATTTGGACTCCAACCTCAAAATAGGAATCAGCTACTCTCTTCAGAGTTGTGACCTACTTTTTCCATATGGAGTGGGAGCCCCAAGGAAAAGCTACTCCATTGAGGGATTTCATTGTGCGCCCTACTAACAGGTGTTAACATCCATCATATCTCAGTGTGTCCAACACACCAACAGTTAACTGGAATCACTGTTTATTCAACATAGTAATAATTTTCACTAATATTGTCTTTGAAAAACCTAATGACAACTATATGCACAGAATATTATATGCTATGATTTGCTTTCATATTAGTTTATGTGCATAATGCAATATGTTCTCTTACATATAAAGACAATAAGATCCGAATTTCATTGGCTTCCACAAGTTCATACAAGCTTTTATCCCCACCATAGAGTACATAGAAAATGGGTCGAACATCCTGGCTCACCAAGCCCCGAGGATGATATTCCTGCTCAGAACAGTCAATGCACACAAAAGACTATAGTATTGGCCCCACCATGAGACCCAACAACTCTCATTGACCTATAGTGCTACAGGGGACAACACTGGAGGCACGGTGTGGGAATTATGCCCAACTGACCCCGCCACACTGGGTGAAATGCTAAGGATGTACAACAGAGCAGCAAGGGGAGCAAAGCATGGAGTCCCAAGGAATACCAAAAATAGACATTGGGTCCAGGGCATAGACCCAAAAATAGACTTTGTACTCCATCAGACTTGACCAGATAACACTCCTAAAGGTCAACAGACAGACCTGGAAATATTTATAGGCTTTTCATCCATTTTTGTTGTAGTAGTATTTTTGTTTTCTTTTGTTGTTTTGTTTTGCTCTGTTTTGTTTTTGTGCATATTATTATCTCTATATGTCTATCTATATGAAGGAAGTGGAACAAACAATCCAGAAAAGAAAAAAACCAGAACTGACAATTCTGGGGGGGACATGGGAGAGGGAGAGGCAGGGGAAAGGAAGTGGGTATTAAACACAGGGACAAGGGAACAACAAGTGATCTAAAATCAATGCCTGGTAAGGCTTGATCAAGGGTGATGTAACTGAGAGGAATTAATGAAACCCAAAAGAAGAGCTGGAAACACAGGGAATCCAGGACAGATAAACAACTCAGGACCAATAATGAAAGTAGCTATTCCAGAATGGTAAGGGGAAGGGGAAAAGAGAAAGGGGGAACAGATAACAATGATCTACATATAACCCCCTCCCAGGGGGAAGGACAACAGAAAAGTGGGTGAAGGAAGACATCGGTCAGTGTAAGATGTGAAAAAATTTTTTAATAAATTATCAGGGTTCATGAGGGAGGGCGGGTGGTATAGGGAGGGGTAAAATGAGGAGCTAATACCAAGGACTCAAGTAGAAAGAAAAATGTTTTGAAAATGATGATGGCAACCTATGCACAAATGTGCTTGACACAATAGAGGGATGTATGGATTGTGATAAGCTGTATGAGGCCCCAATAAAGAAAATAGGTTCAGTCATTTTTATTTCTGAGTCTAGATTTTTTTTGTCTGTAAACTGGCTATAGTAAACACCTAACTAGTCCATATATATTTTGAGGATTAACTCAAATAATACATAAGATGAACCAAGACAGACACAAAATTCAATCCAAACCAAATCACTGCCATCAAGTTGATTCCAACGTAGAGTGCCCACAGAGCAGAGCAGAATTGTACCCTGGAGACTTTGAGACTTTAAGTCTGTGTAGGAGCAGACACCTAAGTGTTAATATAGGTGTCTACATGGTAACTATATTGTCCAATTCTGGATCAATAAGAGAAAATTATACCTTTCATGTCCATTAAACAATAAGTACATGGCCTTTATAAATTAAGCCATGGTTGTGTTTTTAAAAGAATGCAGTGCTTTTAAAAATATTGCACTCACTGTATCCATGAGCTTTAATTACGATTTTTTTCTTAATTTTGTTTTCCAGAATTATTAGCATTTATAAATGATTTGTGTCTTCATAGTTTAAAAGTGACTTTTGAAACCCCAAACAAGCTCAAACACACACACACACACACACACACACACACTGACCTATAGTAACCTGAGATTATGACAGAATTCACGAGGTGAATTTCCTTCTTTTGGGGAAAACCGGTTTGAAGGGAGATCACAGAGCACTTCCTTCCTTCAAGGAAGTAACAATAGACCCAGATTTGTAATACACTGCATATTGCATTGAGTGCAAAAAGTGTCAAATACGATCTGGAGCTTTCTTAGCAAGATGTGACTTGATGATTCAAAGATAAAAGGTGTAAATGACTTAGAAAATGGTTTACAGGGATTGTTGAGCATCAAAGAATTATTGCTAAGTAAAGTTTGATATAAATGAATCAGAAATGTCAGAGCTAAGTTTTCCTTAAAATGGACAGTGGTATGAAATAAAAAAAGGCAATGATAGAAATGAACTTTTATGATACTAAAATTTTTGAACAAATTTAACCTTGTCCTATCTACATGAGAAATGATCTCATTTTCCACAGGTAGCAGACAGCGGAGCACAGAATAGAATATTGGATTGTGATTCTGTCTTTGACCTTGGCTACCTTGTGCTCTTGGATAAACGTGGTGCTCTGAGTTTAATATCCGCATGAGAATTATTATGACCTCTTCTATGTCTTCATGATACATAGTACATTTAAATACCAAAGGAGTAGATAAAACATATATATTATGCACACTTTAAGACATTCTACAGGGGTTGGATCCCCATGAGAAAGAACAATGAACTGAGACTACAGGTTCAAAAATCATAATGCGTTGTCTACTTTTATTTAAAATAAAATAAGGAGAAGCTGCTGTTTCTCTTTGGAATGCCATGTGCATTATCTATTGCTGAATCACTAACTCTTTATGGAAGTAAACAGTGCTGTCTTTCTCTCAAGGAACTGCAGCTGGTTTCAAATGCTTATTTCCTACCAAGCGGTGTGCGGATTTACCAACCAATCCCCTTCCCCCAAGTATTTACAATCACAATTAATCTGGTTAGCAATCACTTGCAACTGAATCAGGAAATCCTATCAACAACTTCTACTGCCTTCTCTCAATCAGATGAAGAAAAGGGGGACTACAACCAATCCTTTGGAGGGAACTACAAAGGTTACAGCTTAGCAGTCAATCAAAATCACCACTGTCAAGTCCATTCTAACGCAGAGAGACCCCCATAGGGTGGGGCAGAACTGCCCCTGTGGGCTTGTGAGACTGTAACTTCTCACAGGAGTAGAAAGCCTCGTCTTTCTCCTGTGGATCGGCTGGTGGTTTCCAACTGTTGACCTTGTGGTTACCGGCCCAATGCTTGAACACACCACAAGGTACATTCTACATACAAGAAATCTTGGAGTACTTTGCTCTTAAGATTATAATTGCTAAAATAACAAATGTTATCAACTACTAAATATTTTATGCTATGTATTCTTTGGGTGTTTTATATATACTCGTTAGTCTTGAAAAACTAATAGACTAGATCATGATTATTTTACTGGATACAAGCACATACATGCATATCAGACTGGTTAGCAGAGGATGCTCTGCCACCAAACGCAGCTCTCTTTTCTAGAGTCAACTGCATACTTTTGCTTCATGTTTATCAGAGATATTTGGATTCAAATATTTTTATATGGTTGAGTCACTGTGGGAGGAGGTCAGATCCCCCCTGGAGGCAGACTGCTGTCTCCCCACACCACAGGGGTGGGCCCGCTCCCTGCTGATGCAGACAATGGATTACTTCTCCCTGAAGCTTGCAACCATTAGCTTGGTTCCTGTAGGTGGGGTTTACACCCTACTGATAATGGTTCCTATGGAGATCCAGAGAACTGGTCAAAGTTAAGCTGCCATCCTGACTCTAAGATACATCCATCTTGCCACATGTATACCCCCAATCCCTCCTTTTCCTATTGCATGTATGCCCCTAGACCACCCCCTCTCATTGCTGTATAACCTATAGAGCAACCCCTTCTTGTGACACAAGTCTACCTGTAATTAGTGGGCTTGCATGCCCCCCAAAAGGTATATAGGCCTGGGTTAGCAATAGAGATCTCTCTTCCTCTCGCCCCCTTGCTTGCTCTTTTCCCTCTCTCCTGTCTGTCCTCTGTTCCCCTTGCCCTCCTTCCCTTCCCCCTCTCTCCACGTGGACCACCAAGTGGGGCTGAGGTGAGCAATGCTACCATCTAATGTGTCTGACTCCATTACTTCTATCTCTAATGCTCTTGATGACTTTAATATAATATTTATATATCGCAACCATACAATTGTGCTTACTGAACCTGTGGGTAATGGTCGGAGGCTGGCCATCCCAATTCTAATACTATAAGTCACCCTTTAAAAAATTAAAATTTAGATTTTTATTATGAAATAAAAATAAAATGGACATTCCTCATATTACCCAAATTCAATTTCTCATCTCTCCAATTTCTAAAATTGAGATTAGGGATCAACTGGAGTTAGATACCATCTCGTGTGTCCTATTTATAGTTCTTGCTACTCTTAGTTTCTAAGCTGTGCACACAGCTTTCAGGAAGGATGTGTATCAGGTTTGTATCCTTTTACCAGACATGTTCAATCTGTATGCTGAGCAAATAATCAGAGAACCTGGCTTATATGAATAATAATGTGGCACCAGGATTGGAGGGAGACTTATGAACAACTTGTAATATGCAGATGACACAACCTTGCTTACTGAAAGTGAAGAGGCATGAGATTATGAACAACAAGGATTGTAGTTTTCCTTATAGATTACAACTTAATGTAGAGAAGACCACAATCCTCACAACTGGACCAGGTAAATGGAAAAAAGATTGATGTAGTCAAGGATTTTGTTTTGCTTGGATCAATAATCAATGCTCATGGAAGCACCACTCAAGAGATCAAAAGAGATATTGCATTAGGTAATGGAATTACCTAATTGACAAGCAAAGGTATCACTTGGAGGCCTAAGGTGTGCCTGACTCAAGCCATGGCATTCCCCCATTGCATCAAATACATGTGAGAGTTGGACATTGATCTCAGCTGTTTATTCTCTGAAAGTGTATGCTTATGTCATGCATTAATGACTTCTCAAAATCTCTAATTTTTAGTGAGAAAATACTAACCACATTAATTTAATCAATAAGAAGGAGTGGCTCTTTAAAACATTTTTCACTTGAAAATGAAATGCAGTTTCTCCACAGGGATAAGCGTATTTCAGGTTACTCATTATTACACTTTTAAGTTTTAAAAAAGAAAAATGTACCTATTGTTTTTCCAATATGAGCACTAGAAAGTAGAGCATCTTTAAAATGTCTGTACTGGTGTGGAGATTTAAATAATATTGTTCTGAGAAAGTTTGGAGAAGAGGATAACTATGCCTATGTAGGATTTTTGGCACATGGAGTGGATAAACTTAAATACAGAGAGAGGGAGGGAGCGAAAGAGAGAGAGAGAGAATCCATGCTTTAAAGCAAAAACAAACAAACAGTTATCCTTTAGAAAGAATGAGCATGCTTCTTTTGATACTTTCTGGTCTGCTTATTGTACTACATTAGGGATTAAATGGCAGGATCAGTGAGAATAGGGTAGATATATTTGAGTCACGATCTAGAAACATTTTAATACATAACATTTGCAGGAAATCTTTCAAAATGAGAATAAAGAAATCAAAATGAGTTTGAATTAAGCTGGCCTATTTGGTGAATAAGAAGCCTTAAAAAGGTTTTCATAAAGATAAATGTATACTTTTTACTTTTTTTAGTCTTCAACAGCTCGATATCAACAACTTTAAAGAGACCCTTATGACTGTCAGTGAATTCAGTTCCCATTTCAAAGTTTATTTCAGAAGCATTTTAACACAGACTACCCCTGACATTCGCAGTATACTTGATTAGAATTGGGGAAAAGATCTGCATAGTCCACATATGCAAACACAGACATCCAAGTTAGCATTCTGCATCCCACAAGCTAACAGCATCAGAAAATTTCTTCATTTTTTGTTGCTTGTGAACAAGCACCTCTCCCAGTGAGAGCATCCCCTTTGTTCTCCTAGTGAAAACCATCCATTTTACCTGAGCCACCACATGTGGCATTGGCAGGTACCACTGAGTCGGTTCTGACTCTTAGGGACACAATATACAACAGAACGAAACACAGCCGGATTCTGTACCATCCTCACAATTGTTCTTATGCTCGAGCCCATTGTTGCAGCTGCCATGTCCAATCCGCCTTGCCAAGTGCCTACCTCTTTGTCACTACACCTCTCCTTCGCCAAGCATGATGTGAGCCACCAAAGACAGGTTGTTAGATTGTATGATGCTCATCTCCGGTTCCAAGTCTTATTATAAGCAGAGCAGTTGGTGGAAATCTGGAGAAAAAAATATTATGGAGCCAATAGAGTTGACTGATTTAATGTTTCCCTTAAGAAAATATGGCAAAATGTGTATTGGCTTTCTGTCTCTTTGCTTTTTCACTTTTAAATAATTTTATTGGGGACTCATACAATTCTTATCACAATCCACACATAAATTCATTGTGTCAAGCACATTTGTATATTTGTTGCCATCATCATTCTCCAAACTTTTTTGTACTTGAGCCCTTGATATCAGCTCCTCATTTAACCCCCTCCCTCCCCGGTCCACCCTCCCTCATGAACCCTTGATAATTTATAAATTATTATTTTGTCATATCTTACACTGCCTGACGTCTCCCTTCACCCACTTTTTTGTTGTCCATCCCCCAGTGAGGAGGTTATATGTAGATTCTTATAATCCATTCCCCCTTTCTACCCCACCTTCCCTCGACCCTCCAGCTATTGCCACTCTCAGCACTGGTCCTGAAGGGATCATGTGTTCTGGATTCCCTGTGTTTCCAGTTCCTGTCTGTCCCAGTGTGCATCCTCTGCTCTAGGTAGATTTGTAGAATTGGGATCATGGTAGTGGGGGAAGAAGCACCTAGGAACTAGAGGAAAGCTGCATATTTCATTGCTGATACCCTGCACCCTGACAGGATCATCTCCTCCCTGAGACCCTTCAAATGGGCTTTGGGTCCCCATTCCATACGCCCCCTCATTCACAATGATATGATTGTTTTTGTTCTTTGATGCCTCATACCTGATCCCTTCAACACCTCATGTCACACAGGCTGGTGTGCTTCTTCCATGTGGCCTTTGTTGCTTCTGATCTAGATGGCTGCTTGTTTATCTTTAAGTCTTTAAGACCCCAGATGCTACATCTTTCGATAGCCGGGCACCATCAACTTTCTTCACCACATTTGCTATGCACCCATTTGTCTTCATCAATCGTGTCTGGAAAGTGTGCATCATGGAATGCCAGTTTAATAGAACAAAGTGTTCTTGCATTGAGGAAGTACTTGAGCGGAGGTCCAATGTCCATCTGTTGCCTTAATACTAAACCTATAAATATATGCACGTAGACCTATTTTCCCATCATCCTATATAAATATATTTACATATGTACATGCCCGTATTTAGACCTCTATAAATACTCTTTGCCTCCTAGTTATTTCCTCTATTTCCTTTTACTGGCCTCTTGTCTCACTCTCATGCTCAGCCTTTGTTTGGGTTTCAGTCATTTCTCTCGGTTACATTACCCTTGCTGAATCCCTACCAGGCCTCTCACACCCTCCTTGCCACTGAAGGAAACTTACACATAAGATGGACGTCTGAGTTTAAGAACCTCATGGTGATGAAAATAACATGGGCAAGCATTGTCAAAATATGCTACAATTTAAGCAAGATGTGAATCATTTCACAAACTGCCTTTCACATCTCATAGATTCTACAGTGGGCAGCAGAAGCTTGAGGATCAGCAGGCATAAGCAGACAACAAAGATTCTATAGTTGTTACTATGAATATCATAATTTTTGTCATTGATCCAATATGCCCATGACTATTTCCAGGATGACTTTTTTTAAAAACTGCACTTCTACAGAATGACAGTCTTTTTAAAAGGAATGAAGGATAAAGGTTATTGTTGCTGTTGTTTTCACTTGAGTAATATGACATAAGCAAACATAACACTTGCCAAGAGAATGACCAAATTGTTTTGTTGTACTTAATTGTTTCTGAGAACTATCAAGAAAGAAATAATAGTCTGTGAATTCATTTTGACCATTGATTCACCATGATATTTCCCCTGGAGTGAATGGGTAATCAAAGGAGTCCTGGAGGCACTGTGCTGCTGACGGCACAACTGGCAGCTCGAATTCCTGGGAGAGGTGAAGCTACTTGTTCTCATAAAGATGTACAGTCTGCTAAGTGCTCTTTCTGGTTGCTATAAACCAGACTTGCCTTGATGAGCGTGGTTTGGTGTGGCTGGAAAATGGGTGAAGGAAGGGTAGAGTTTGGCTACTGGGACATTAAAAATGCTAAGAATTCCAAAACATTTTGAAATATTATCCATTCAAGAATACACAGTCTTTTGGATGAAATAAACAGCAACATTGCCCTCAATTTACAAAGGAGCAAAGTTAAAATTCAGTAAGTACACAGAGAAGACTTTACCCTTATCTCAGTCCCATGACTGCTATAGTGGATGCCGGGTTACTCCACAAAACCCTGATTCCAGGCACGCCCCTCCTCCCCATGTACTCCATTTCATTTACCTCTTTGTTGCCAGCATTGGCTTCTAAGGGCTGATATTATGCCCCTCTCTTGCCCTTGGTTGAGAAAACCACTTAACCAGACAATTCCTGGGAGATGTGCAGCCACAGACCGATGTAACAAGAGTATAACAGCCCAGCCCTTTAGCCTTTCAAAAGGACAGCCTCTATGATGCAATCTAAGAACCAGAATTCCCGACAGCACTAAGAGGTTAGGCTTTTCATGAAAGTCTATCTTTGCCTATTTTTTGCCCTGCCTAATTTTGTTCCACTCATACCCTTATGTTGTCACAGCACCCAAACCTCAAAACCAAACTCACTGCCATCAAGTCAATGGAGACTCACAACGATGCTACAGGACTGGGTCCAACTGCCTCTGGGAGTTTCCCAGACTCTAGCTCTTGAAGGGAGCAGAAGGCCCGTCTTCTCTTGAGGAGCCGCTTGTAGGAAAAGAACGTTTTGAAACTGCTTGTGGCAGCAATTGCAGAATACTGTTTGATGTGATTGAACTCTGAAATGACATGATATATGTATTAGCTCCCAACAAAATGGTTTTGAAGAAAGATAAACCTGACTCGAAGAGTTAACAGTTCAAACCTTACCCGTTGAACCCTGCTCTGATACATATTGGCCCTGATCTGGTTTTCAATATTTCGTGTGTTTTTTATTTTCATATTGGGGTTGATTTCAGATGCATTTTGCCATTGGGGTCAATCCTCTTGAATTTTGGTTATGTGGTTTTCTGTTTTTCAGCATATGAAACCCAGGACTGATGAACCTATAGAGACAGCAAGTAGAACGAGGGTTCCTGGGGGGGAGGGGGAGAGAGGGGAGGAGAAGGGCAAACGGGAGCTGATGTGAAGGAGTTCAAGTAGAAAGAGGATGGTTTTAAACAGATTGTAGTAGCAATTGTATAGCACTGCTTGATGTCATTGACCTATGAAATGATATGATGATATGATATGATATGGGTATTAGCCACCAATAAAATGGTTTTGGAAAAAATAAAATAAAACATTTAACAGGAAAGATACTACTGCTAAAATGTAAGCAGTCCTTCTTATAAATTAAAAGCAGATGTCACAATTACGTAAATATTTTTATTATAAAATAAAGTGGGCCAAACATACCCATGCCATCCTAAAAAGAAGAAAGAGAACCAGACTTGCAGTCTTTATTGATATCCCATATTTTCTTGATTGTGTAGAGAACAATTTTTTGTGTGCATATCAGAAAGTTTTATATACAAGAGGAATTGAACATTGAGAAAACACCCCAGCCCAGTCTAGATCAAGTCCATAAATCTTATATTAGCCCATATGTCCGAAACCAATCCATAAGTCCTCTTCTGACTCATGAAACACATGCAATGAAGCCGAATGCAGGACGATCACAAGCCAGTGGGTAGAAAGTCTTTGAATCCAGTGGCGTTGGAAGCATCTCAGAGCTGGCAGGGGTCTCCATGTGGCTTCTGCAGGTCCAGGGTTCTGTCTGCATCAGGGTAGGTCCATGTGGCTTCTCCTCAGGGATGTCTCACAAGGAGTTAGCCTTGTCAGTAGAGAGTCTCCAAGGAAGTGAGCAGAGTGAGAGCAAGAACAATTTTAAAATGCCAGTGATGAGACTGTTTTCTAGAATTGCTCATGACATAGGCATAGCTAAGTAGGCTCTCTGTCACTGGGGGTCGTTTACGATCTGCTGAGTGTGGCCTCTTGGTTTTTCTAATTGCGGTTCTTCACACATTTCACGATGATTTTGACTTTGTCTTCTGCAGCTTCCCCTTGACATTTTCTGCTCAGCTCTTTAACGCCATCCGTTTTTCTATTTGCCTGAGCTACCCTATGAGTACAGCACGTTTCAGAGGCCCTTCTGATGTCTACTCGGATCACGCTTTCTTCCTGTGTTTTAGTGACCTTTTGCTTTCTTCATGTATGGTGGTCTTTCCATCATCCCACAGTTCAGCAGGTCTTCTGATGACTCAAGACACGGTATTTTCAATCAGCTCATCTGCATATGAAAGTTGAATGTTGAATAGGACGACTGAAGAAGACCCATGTACTTGAATTTAGTGTTGGTGAAGAATATTTAGAGGACAGACGAAAGAACAGACAAACAAATCGATCTTGCAAGAAATACAGCCAGAGTTCTTCTCAGAAGCAAGAATGATGAGACTTTGTCTCACGTACATTTGACAGTTCTTAGGAGAGGCCCAGTCCCTGGAAAAGGACACCGTGCTTGGTAAGGTGAAAAAGAGGGGGGCCCTCAACAGGATGGATGGACACCTTGCTGCAACAACGGACTCAAACATAAGCCCAACAGGGATGATGGTGCAGTGTTTCCCTCTGTTGTACATGGGGTCACGACACATCAGAACGGATTCAATGCCACCCTACAACAATGGTTACTTTATTCTTTGAATTTATTAACTTATTTATAGACACTTTCTTTCAAGGAGAACGTAGAGAGTTGGGGACAGCATATTTCTATAAGGGAAAATAACTAAGTTTTGAAACTGTTAAACGTTATCTTACAAAGGGTATGATGGAGCATGGGGGCTGGAGCACAGATTTGGAATCAGACTCATGTGCCATCTGGCTCCATCATGCATGTAGTCATGTGAAATGGAAAATTTTATGCCAATGCTACATCATTGATCTGGTGACCTACATCATGGTTAACATAGATTAAATGCTTTGGCCAGTGCCTGGTCCATGATAAGTACCCAGTAACAACTCGTTAGCAATGGAAAGCCTTCCAATGCCCATGTTAGCAAATATGCTAGTGAAGTTTGCTTGCGATGCATCATCGCGGGTCACTGGGGCAGTTGTGTTAACGGATGGATGCTCACTTTAGAAGCTTCTCAATGTGATATTTGTAGTATGCAGCCATGGTTTCCATGGGACTATCTGACGTACAGCCAAGGAGTCCAAATGATGGCAGCAGGAAAGACTAAACGGAAAGCCTCAAACGATAGAAGTCCTTGTGCAAATCAATCAGTGGAAGTTGGTGGCCCACAGATCATCTGTCAATTCTGGCACATTCTGTTTGTTGTACAAAGTGAATAAAAAGTAAAGCCAGTTGAACTAATACACAGACTGGGAAGTTGTCACTAAAATCCCGATCAGGCTTTTTTTTTTAGCAAAAGTACTCAGTTGTTATCCCCACATGACGGCTCTTGGCCAGAGCCAAACAGAGTTTACCTTCCTCAGGTGAATCTGTGCGCTACAGCTTTGCATTGCAGGGTGGTGATAGACATAATTTATTGTCCAAACAGGGGTCTGTTCTAGAATGGTGAAAGCAACATTGAAAAGTACGCCAAAACAGGCTTAGATCGGTCTGGCCGAGGCAACCTGGACTAAGTGCGTTCATAACTGAAGCTCATAGGATTTCCATTGATGGATTTTAAAAAGTACACTGCCAGGCCTTCATTCCAAGGCACTTCTGAGTGGAACTCCAACTCCGATGTGGGGGTGAGCAGTCAAGTGCTTTAACCATTTATATACCACCTTGGGACATGAGTCAGATCTGACGTATCAACAGCTCGCTAGCTGGAATTCCTTTTGCCCCGCTCTTTTTCCCTCTCAGCTCCCTCTTGCTACTAGGGGACTGTTTTCAGAGGCATCTCAGCATTTGAGTGGCCCCAGGAAACACTTTCTTAGATCCAGTATTTTCATAAGTGAATTTCTATTGAGTAAATAATACTATAAATAAAATTGGACTAATCCTTCCCAGATGATTTTCAGTGTTTGAACGTTTTATTTTTTTCCAAACCTTTTTTTTTTTTGAAATTTTTTTTTATTTTAACAATTTATTGGGGCTGATACAATTCTTTTCACAGTTCATACATATACATACATCAATTGTATATGTATCAATTGTATACATATACATACATCAATTGTATAAAGCACATCTGTACAGTTTTTGCCCTAATCATTTTTTTCTTTTCTTCTTTTACATTTTATTAGGGACTCAAACAACTCTTACCACAATCCATACATATACTTACATCAATTGTATAAAGCACATCCATACATTCCCTGCCCCAATCATTCTCAAGGCATTGGCTCTCCACTTAAGCCCCTTGCATCAGGTCCTCTTTTTTTTCCCCTCCCTCCCCATTCCCCCCTCCCTCATATGCCCTTGGTAATTTATACATCGTTATTTTGTCATATATTGCCCTATCCGGAGTCTCCCTTCCCCCCTTCTCTGCTGTCCCTCTCCCAGGGAAGAGGTCACATGTGGATCCTTGTAATCAGTTCTCCCTTTCCAACCCAGTCACCCTCCACTCTCCCAGCATCGTCCCTCACACCCTTGGTCCTGAAGGTATCATCCATCCTGAATTCCCTGTACCTCCAACCCTCATATGTACCAGTGTACAGCCTCTGTCCTATCCAGCCCTGCAAGGTAGAATTCGGATCATGGTAGTTGGGGGGAGGAAGCATCCAGGATCTGGGGGAAAGCTGTGTTCTTCATCGATACTACCTCAGACCCTAATTAATAACCCATCTCCTCTCCTAAACCCCTCTATGAGGGGATCTCCATTGGTCGACACTTGGGCCTTGGATCTCCACTCTGCACTTCCCCCTTCATTTAATATGATATATATACATATATACACATACATATATACATATACACATATATACACATACATACACACACTTATATCTTTTTTTTTTTTTGCATGATGCCTTATACCTGGTCCCTTGGGCACCTCGTGATCGCACTGGCCGGTGTGCTTCTTCCATGTGGGCTTATTTGCTTCTGAGCTAGATGGCCGCTTGTTCGCCTTCAAGCCTTTAAGACCCCAGACACTATCTCTTTTGATAGCCGGGCACTATCAGCCCTTTTTTTTTTTAATGAGGCTATTTTATAATTTAAACAATCATTTTAAAGATATACAGATTAAGGCTTAAGGAAAACTGTGAGGAAAAAATAGTATGATTTTCTAATTAATGGGATGCCAATAGTTTCTATGACTCCCACAGCTTGGTGACTTTCATGTAAAAGACACATTTGCTGTGAGCGGCACAATATCTTTGAAAGGAGTGCCTGGCGGTTGGCGATCAGAGAAAAAGGACACACGTGAAAGACAGTGCGGAGGAGACGAACATGCTGGGCTGAGGAGATTAAGCGCACAGCAGCTTTGGGATGGAGAGCAGGCTGAGCAATCTGCTGCAGTGGGGTTTTAGGGACTTACCGCAGACGGTGTTTGTGTTGCAGAACGTTGTGCTTCCCAAGAGGAAGAAAGATTATCCAAAAGAAATACAACATTAAAAAAGTACACAGATGACGCGGCAAAATAAAACCCTAGATTAGAAACCACCAATGGCCCAATATATTTGCTTGGGAATCACTGAAGTGGCCCACAGATTTAATGCCTCCATCCTGAGGATGTTTATAGAAGTACAGAATTGAGTAATCCTTGCCTTCGCCTTTTGGCAATCCCCCCTACGATGGCTCCCCACAAACCCTACTCTCCTGCGGCTTCCTGGACTTCTGAAATTTCCTTTTGGCACATCTGACATTTTATCTACTACATTCTGGTTTGCCTGTGGAATGTGTGTCAAGAATCAGATCTTATTTACTGATTGGGAAACTGACCACCGGTCCAGAGTGGCATACCTGACGGGAGGAAGTCAAGAAGGGCCCCCGCGCTCACCGAGCCGCCACCTTGGATCCAGCACCCGGGCCAAGAGCCACTTTCTGGTGCATCTTCATGAAAACCTCTAGGCGGTCAAAGCGGCATCTCAGGCTGGTTAAGAGGACCTCTAGCCAAAGTTTTCTATAAATTCCTGAAATTCCTTTGGATTCTGAGATATGTGGGATTCTTGTTCACCCCTCAAGAGGACAGTCTCTGAGCTTTGCTTCTTGTTTACCTTGTTTGTCTTTTTAGAAATCACTTTTCATTCTTCATTTTAACCACACTTGAGATGATTAATATAGATAACAATAATGTTTTCTACAATGCTTATATTGTAGACAATTCATCAATTTTGTTACATTTTATTTATTGGCTTGGGTGTTGCAATTATATGATGAAAGGACAATATATAACATTTCAAATAACTTCGGCGACATATTTTGAAATGCTTTATGATAAAATTAATGAATATTTTGTTTTCAGATCTGTATTTTATAACCTTAATACTACTAAATGAATACTACTTAATACTACTTAAAAATACTACTAATACTACTGCTTAATGCTAACGATGAACCCTGAAGAAACTAATCACTTGACCAGTTTACATGTATATTGCCCATTCCAATGCTGGGTGTCCCCTTTCCACCCTACGAAAGCCACTACAGGAACAGCAACAAAAATAAGAACAAACATATCAGATGGAAATATTTGTATTAAAAGTTTGAACTACAAAATCTGTTTATAAATAATATAATTCTATATGACTTATTGGCTGTTATTATGTTGGTCTTTTCTAGTTATATTAATAGTTAATGCTTTTGTGGACTAACTTTGTACCAACTGGTTTATAAATAGTTTTACATAGAACCAAAAAATAGCCCTTTGAAATGGCGTTAATAATATCTCAATATTTCATATTTTAAATTGAGGCTTAAAACAATAAGCGATAGAATTGAATTTGCATAGCTACTAGTGACAGAGCAGGGATTACCATGTTTACATCTATCTGACTACTACACTTCCACCATGTGTCTAAGCTTTGGGGCCAGACCGTCCTCTAGGATTGACTCATTGTGTAAATTGAATACAAATCACCTCACACTTAATGGGCCCTTTTAGAGTTCCAGGCATAAAACCAAGACATTTATTTTGACACTCCTGCTTTTTCTTCAACAATCTTCCGTTTCTACAGGATAAATAAAGGCAGCATAGATGGTTATGCATTAGGCTGCTAACACCATGGCTGCTGGTTCAAAACCACTAGCTGCTCCAGGGGGAAAAGATGAGGCTTTCTACTGCCATCAAGAGTCACCGTTTCAGAGCCGCACAGAGGCAGTTGGACCCTTCCCCAGAGGGTTGCTAGGAGTGGGAATCCACTTGGTGACCGTGGGTGATAATTTTTAGTAATAAAAACAAGTGAGGCTAGCAATAAATACTCGATTAGTGAAGAAATGAATGAATGAATAAAGGATAAATGAGGTAGAGTCCTGTCCTCACAAAGCTAACAATCAGTAACATTTCTGCCTCTGCTTTAATGGGATGAATTCTATACTAGTAAAAATGGCAACTTTTTAAGATGCAGACTTGAATCGTGACTGCTTCGCAGGAATCCCAAGGCAGTAGTGTATTTATGGAGGGTTCACAGGAGCTGTGTCATTTGAAAGGAGGACAGAGGGCCGGTGCTGTGGGGGAAGTAGAGCTCTGGAAGACAAGCAATGGGAGAGATACTTAGAAGATCGTTGTGATGGGTAGAACAAAAGGTGGTGAGAGCTACGGCTGGGTTGTAAGGGTAAATTAAAAGAAAAAGATAAATTCCAAAAATGTCGGAAACATTGACCAGGCTTGTTATTGTTAGGTGCTGTTGAATCTAATACAATTCAACTCATAAAAATTGTCATGGGTTGGATTGTGTGCTCCAAAACTCTGTCAGCTTGGCTAGGCCATTGTTCTCAGTGATTCAGCAGTTATCAATCAGCGGCATAGTGGATTACACATGGAACTGCAAGCTACAAGGCCAGCGGTTCAAATTCACCAGCCACTCAGCAGGATTGACTCAACCATAGTCAGTTGGATGGGTTTAAAATTTTTTTTTAATAATAGCTCCACTGAAGCCTGTCCACAATGAGGGACTTTGCTGGTATTTGAAATACAGGTGACGTAGCTTCTAGCGTCACAGCCACATGCAAGTCTACTGAGCACAACAAACAGATGAGTGGCGGGCTTTATTAATCAAGGACATTCAATCTCCTTCCCTAGTGAAATTTGTCCTCTGCCTCCAAAACTTATGTTGGGGATGAGAAATGGATACTCGTTGGATTTTCATGGGATTGTTCATGATTGAATATATTTCATGAGTAAACGAATAGGGAAGATAAACTTTTATTCCATACCAAGTTGAGAGTCCTCTCGAGCGGATATCTTTTTCCTTCTAATCCTCATAAGACGATCAGTAGGTAATATCATGATTAGCAAAGGAAAGATTGAAGTTGTGGAGGATTTAATTTTGCTTGGATCTACAATCAATGCCCAGGGAAGCACCAGTCAAGAGATCAAATGATGCATGGCGTTAGGTCAATCTACTGCACAAGACTTCGTGTTAAAGTATTGAAAAGCAAGGATGTTACTTTGAGGATGAAAGTACACCTGACCCAAGCCATGGTATTTTCAATGGCATCATATGCATTTGGAAGGTGGGCACTGAATAAGGAAGACTGAAGAAGAATCGATGCGTCTGAATCACTGTGTTGTTGAAGACTATGAAAAGACAAGGAGCTGCCAAACGAATTAAAAAATCTGTCTGGAAAGAAGTACAATCAGAATACTTGTCAGAGGCAAGATGGTGAGATTTTAGCTAACATACTTTGGACAAATCATCAGTCCCCGGAGAAAGGCATCATTCTTGGCAAAGTGGAGGGGCAGCACCAAAGAAGAGGGCCCACGATGAGATGGATTGGTAGAGTGGCTGCCATGATGGGGTCCAGCATAAGCACAATCGTGAGGATGGCACAGGACCCGCTGTGACGCCTTCTGTTATACATAATCTGCCGTGAGTCAGAATCAACTCGACTGCACGTATCAAGTGCAGACTTACAGCAAAGAGGCAACCCATAATAGTCAATAGGTAACCCTTTGCCAAATAAGTGAAATATCGAGCTTTAGAATTTTAAAGTAGTTTTTAATAAACAAACAACTCATGTACGTATTATCTAATCCTAGGAGTCACCATACCAAAAAGAACTAGCCAGCAGCCCTGATTTCAGGAGGTAGCAAGAACCAATAATGCCGAAAGAAGTTCAAGCTTCACTGAAAACATTAGCCCCAAACTCTCCTCCAGGAACTGCTGGATACCAGTTGAAACGTTTCAGCAAGCTGATGAAGCACGGGAAGCACTCACACATCTCTGCTAGGAAATTTGGCAGACAGCTACTTGGCCAACGGACTGGTGTAGACCCATACTTTTACCCATTCCAAAGAAAGATGACCCAGCAGGATGCTCAAATTCTAGAACAATGCCATCGATATCACATGCAAGTAACATTCTTCTGGAGATCCTCAAACACTGAGAATGAGCTGCCCGTTCAGTCCAGATTCGGCAGAGGACTTGAAACACGGGATTTCATTGCTGATGTCAGATGGATCTTGGCTGAAAGCAGAGATACCACAGAGATGTTTGTTCCTGTATTATGCATTGTGTCTGGCTATTTTAGTGTAGATCCACACGGGCCTCCAATTGTGAGGCTCTTAACAAACTATGGATAGCCTTGAGAAGAAAGGGCACTCCAGAACATTCTGTGCTCCTTCAGAACTTGTACATGGACAAAGTCCCAGCTGTGCAAACAGCACAATGGAATGCGGCTTGGCCTACAATCAGGCCAGGGATGTGTGAGGGTGGTCTCAGGGACGCGTGAGGGTGGTAGCAGGGACGTGTGAGGGTGGTCTCAGGGACGTGTGAGGGTGGTCTCAGGGACGTGTGAGGGTGGTCTCAGGGACCTGTGAGGTGGTCTCAGGGACAGTGTGAGGGTGGTCTCAGGGACGTGTGAGGGTGGTCTCAGGGACGTGTGAGGGTGGTCTCAGGGACGTGTGAGGTGGTCTCAGGGACGTGTGAGGTGGTCTCAGGGACGTGTGAGGGTGGTAGCAGGGACGTGTGAGGTTGGTCTCAGGGACGTGTGAGGGTGGGATCAGGGAAGTGTGAGGGTGGTAGCAGGGACGAGTGAGGGTGGTAGCAGGGACGTGTGAGGGTGGTCTCAGGGACGTGTGAGGGTGGTAGCAGGGACGTGTGAGGGTGGTCTCAGGGACGTGTGAGGTGGTCTCAGGGACGTGTGAGGTGGTCTCAGGGACGTGTGAGGGTGGTAGCAGGGACGTGTGAGGTTGGTCTCAGGGACGTGTGAGGGTGGGATCAGGGAAGTGTGAGGGTGGTAGCAGGGACGCGTGAGGGTGGTAGCAGGGACGTGTGAGGGTGGTCTCAGGGATGTGTGAGGGTGATCTCAGGGATGTGTGAGGGTGGTCGCAGGGATGTGTGAGGGTGGTCTCAGGGACGTGTGAGGTGGTAGCAGGGACGTGTGAGGGTGGTCTCAGGGACATGTGAAGGTGGTCTCAGGGACATGTGAGGGTGGTAGCAGGGAAGTGTGAGGTGGTCTCAGGGAAGTGTGAGGGTGGTAGCAGGGACATGTGAGGGTGGTCTCAGGGAAGTGTGAGGGTGGTCTCAGGGACGTGTGAGGGTGGTAGCAGGGACGTGTGAGGGTGGTCTCAGGGACGTGTGAGGGTGGTCTCAGGGACGTGTGAGGGTGGTAGCAGAGACGTGTGAGGGTGGTAGCAGGGATGTGTGAGGGTGGTCTCAGGGACATGTGAGGGTGGTCTCAGGGACGTGTGAGGGTGGTCTCAGGGACGTGTGAGGTGGTCTCAGGGACGTGTGAGGTGGTCTCAGGGACGTGTGAGGTGGTCTCAGGGACGTGTGAGGGTGGTAGCAGGGAAGTGTGAGGTGGTCTCAGGGAAGTGTGAGGGTGGTAGCAGGGACATGTGAGGGTGGTCTCAGGGAAGTGTGAGGGTGGTCTCAGGGACGTGTGAGGGTGGTAGCAGGGACGTGTGAGGGTGGTCTCAGGGACGTGTGAGGGTGGTAGCAGAGACGTGTGAGGGTGGTAGCAGGGATGTGTGAGGGTGGTCTCAGGGACATGTGAGGGTGGTCTCAGGGACGTGTGAGGGTGGGATCAGGGAAGTGTGAGGGTGGTAGCAGGGATGCGTGAGGGTGGTAGCAGGGACGTGTGAGGGTGGTAGCAGAGACGTGTGAGGGTGGTAGCAGGGATGTGTGAGGGTGGTCTCAGGGACATGTGAGGGTGGTCTCAGGGACGTGTGAGGGTGGGATCAGGGAAGTGTGAGGGTGGTAGCAGGGATGCGTGAGGGTGGTAGCAGGGACGTGTGAGGGTGGTCTCAGGGATGTGTGAGGGTGATCTCAGGGATGTGTGAGGGTGGTCGCAGGGATGTGTGAGGGTGGTCTTAGGCACGTGAGGGTGGTAGCAGGGATGTGTGAGGGTGGTCTCAGGGACATGTGAGGGTGGTAGCAGGGAAGTGTGAGGTGGTCTCAGGGAAGTGTGAGGGTGGTAGCAGGGACATGTGAGGGTGGTCTCAGGGAAGTGTGAGGGTGGTCTCAGGGACGTGTGAGGGTGGTAGCAGGGACGTGTGAGGGTGGTCTCAGCGACGTGTGAGGGTGGCCTCAGGGACGTGTGAGGGTGGTCTCAGGGAAGTGTGAGGGTGGCCTCAGGGACGTGTGAGGGTGGTCTCAGGGATGTGTGACGGTGGTATCCTGTCACCATAATGATTCAATCTCTACTCAGAGCAAATCATCAGAGAAACTGCCTTATACAAAGAAGAATGTAGCACCAGGACTGGAGGAAGGCTTATTAACAATCTGCACTATGAAGACGACCCAATCATGCTTGCTGAAAGTAGATAGAACATGAAGCACTTGCTGAGAAAGATCAAGGATAGTTGTCTACAATATGGATTATAATTCAATGTAAAGAAGGCCAAATTCCTCATGGATGGGTCAATAGGTAACATCATGATGAATGGAGAAAAAGCTGAAATTGTCAAAGATTTTGTCTTGGCTGGATCCACAGTCAATGCTCATGGAAGCAATAGCCAAGAGATCAAAAGCTGCCTTGCTGCAGTTATGTGTGCTGCTCAAGACCTCTTAAGAGTACTGGAAAGCACGGATGTTACCTTGGGGACTGAGGTGCGCCAGGCTCACACTGCGGGATTTTCAATTGGCTCCTATGCATGTGAAATTTCACATTGAAGAAGGAAGGATGAAGCAGAATAGATGCTTCTGAATTGTGCTGGTGAAGAACATTTAAAGGACCACGAGCTGCTAAAGGGACAAACTCATCCGTCTTAGACGAAATAAGGTCAGCATGCTCCTTAGCAGCAAGTATGCAGAGATTTTGGTTTTATTTTGGACATATTGTCAGGAGAGACCAATTCTTGGTACATCGTGTTTAGTACAGTATAGTACAGAAGAGGAAGCCTTCAAGGAGATGAACTGATGCTGTGGCTGCAACAGTGGGTTGAAGTATGGGAACAATTGTCAGGATGTGCAGGTCACTGTTTAGTCCTACTTTCCATAAGGCCTCTGTGGGTCCTAACCAACCTGACAAAAACACAGCATCATACACACATGAGATAAATTCCCTTTTTTACACGTATATGAACTCTCTCATGATCTACTTGTATAAAATCACTCACTGAAAACCTGATAGAGCACAGATGTACTGAGACAAATTGAGTGTTGCTTTATTGGAATCTTTTGGACCATAGTTGGTTTTCTGAGGAGACTAATTAAAGCCATAAACAATTTTTCTTCATGAAACAAAGTGGATAAATAAAAAAATAGATCCTTTAGGGCAAAGAAAACCAGAAATAATTTCATGCTAACAAAACATTCACAAACATCTAAAAAATAATTTGAGGAACACATTCAGTTAAGGAATTTGGGCACAAGATTAATAACACAGCTTGTTGAATCTTTGCCTGGCATGCATTGTTTATGCAAAATGTTGCCAATAGACTCCTATCTTAATTCACCCAACACCAAATGCGGAACAGACTGTTTATATAACCTAAGACTAGCTCTTATAAGTGATTGTTTTTCCTGAATTAGTGTTTATGAAGCAAATAGTTAACAATTCATGGTAAATAAACTATAATTTTAAAACTCCCTCTGAAATGAAAGCTATTTAATTGAGACTCCAATGAGTTTCAAATTAATTTATAAGAACAAGAACATCATTGACTCTGCTGTGATGTGTACAAGTCAGAACACACTGGATATTTCTGAGAGCATGTTTAGTTTTATTTCTCAATATTTCACCCTCTTTTCTATGTTGCATGATACCTCCTCGTAAACTGTAGCTTGTAGATTTTTCTTTTTTTATTTTATGACTGGAGGCTGTAGGGCTCTCTGGAGGCAATCAGATTTGGCACCCTTGGGAAGTCAGCGTGAAGCCTTCACGCCACCTGAAACTTCATGGGGAAACAGTCTAGGAAGGGAGATTGCATGATAGATTCATGGGGAGGGACATTCTATGATGGATCCATATGGGAAAATGAAATTAATTCTATACTTTAGAGCAGCTGGGGTTTTAGATGACAGTCCTGAAAGTGTGTGAATTAAGAGATATCATCTAAAAAGTTGAAAAGTACATCTGGGTAAGTTCGACGTTGGAGAAAAGTCATGATTCCTGTCCAGGGTGGTGGGTCCACTGCATGTCAACATGATCTCAGAATTGCAAAGTACAGACACTAAAGTAAAATGAAGAAATGTTGAAGTAAAAGAGCTAAAGAGAAGCTTTAGAAAACAAAGTAAGGTATTAGATGTCAAATACTGCACCGCAGAGAAGCATCAACCGAAGAGGAAAGGCATACACAAAGGCAAAATACCAAAAATAATTGGTTAACATTTAGCCATGGCAGGAGGTAGCACATGATCAAGATCCAATGTTATTGAAAGAAGAATTCCAGGCTGTACTGAAGAAAATGGCAGAAAGGTAGGGCTCAAAGAATTGATGGAATACCTATCGAAACTCTTCAACAAATTAATGCAGCCCTGGAGGCGTTCACTTTTTTATATCACAAAATTCAAAAGACACTGCTTGATCAACCAACTGGAATAGATCCGCATTTTTACCCATTCCTAAGAAAGGTGACCTCGTTGAATGCAGAGACAACTATAATATATTGACCAACCTAATTAATATCAAGATGCTAAAAACAGGATATCATTAGTGAAGTCAGATGGACATCACTGGCTTAAAGCAGAGATACCAGAAAGAGGCATGCTTGTGTTTTATTGACTCTGAAAAGGTATTCATATAGGTGGATCCACACACTTACAGATAATATTTTAAAGAATTCTAGGCACTTAATTGTGCTCACAGGTAGCACCTATACAAGGCCCAAGAGGCAGTTGTTGGAAAAGAACTGTGTGGTTTGAAATCAAGAAGATGTGTATCGGTGGTAAGCAACTAATTGCCTCAACTAATGTGAGAAGCTGTACTATGTGAAGAATGGAGTTTAGGGACAGGAGGAAGACTCATCAATAGTCTTTGATATGCAGATGACCTAACCTGTCATACTGAAGGTGATGTGGTCTTGAGCAATGGCTCGTGAAGATGAGGCACTACAACCTTCGGTATGGATTACATGTCCACAAAGAAAACAAAATTCTCACAACTAGACCAACAAGGACCATCATGATAGACAGAGAAAACATGGCAAGTATAAAGCCTTTCATTTTACTTTGATCCACAATCAGCACCCATATAAAGCAGCAGTCAGAAAAATCAAGTGATACAGTATCTGCAGCTAATCAGCTGTAAAAGAACTCTTTAAAGTCTCAAAAAGTAAATATGTCACTTTGAAGACTACGGTGAACTTAACCCTAATCTGTGGTATTTTCAATTACCTCATATGCATGGGGGAAAACATTGAGTAAAGAAGGCTGAAGGAGAATTGATGTGTTTCTTATGAAAGCATCTGAAATATTCCCTGGTCTTCCAGGAAAGTGAACAACTCCGTGTTGTGAGAAGTACAACTAGAATGCTTTTCAGAAGTAGAGCTGTCAAGACTTTTGTGGCACATATTTTGGAGTAATATTAGACGTTAAACCCTGAGGAAAAACCTGCTTTGTGGAGAGTCAGTGAAGAAAAGAAAGACCCTCAAAGAGGTGCAGTGACACAGTGGTTGCAACATTCTCAAATGAGAATGACGGTGAGGACAGCCCCAAACTGGGCAGTGCTCTGCTCTATTGTACAGAGAGTTGCTATCAGTAGGAACTGGTCAAACAATCTAACAGCAAAAAGATACTAACAACTAGATCCGACTGGAGATTTCTGTGTGTGAAATACATTATACACAGGGAAAGGTATGTGAAATACCATTGGACAGTTCAATTCACTTATAGAAAGTACATACTCAGGTCACCGACAACCAGGTCAAGAAACAAAACTCTGACAGCATCCCAGAAATGCACACCCCCTATCCTGCCCCCTGCCGGGCATGCGGTTCTTTATTTTCACTTGGCGAGGTGTGATTATCAAAGTCTTGAAAGTCATTGTTTTTCGATTTAAAAACAACCAAATAAACAAAGAAGCTACCCGCTAGATATGCATTATTTTTGCTTTGTCAACATGTAGCTATAAAAAATACTATTAGTAGTATTCTTTCATGGCCTAAGAAAGCGTTTAAAGCAAAGAGGAAGGAAGGGCACTATTAAAAGATTCTTTGTCAAGGAAGGACCCTTAAAACTATATGACTGCATGTCAATTGTACTTATTTTTTATGTCAACACAGTCTCGTGGAAACATGATCATAGACAATGTATTTGACCTACTGGTTTAGTGAAAAACACTCTCCTCCATCTCAGCACACATTCACTCTCTCAGGTTTAGATAAGGCAACCCCTTCTTTTCGTACATCAGGAAGATCTCTACAGCCACTTTGCCGTATAGCATGTTAGGATTACTGAGAACTCCATTTCTTACCTGTTACATCTCATTTGGTTTTAAAATTAATAGTGTTTTCAACAGCACCAGATAAATGTGATTTCTGGTCCAAGAATAAGGAAGAACAAAGAATCGATGCGTCTGAAATGTGGTATTCATGAAGAATGTTGAAGAGGGCATTGTTATGAATTGAATTGTGCCTCCCGAACACACGTTTTAAATGCTACCATCTAAAGCATCAGTAGATGCTAGCCACATGAGAATCCACATGCAGGAGTAAGCAAGCACAAGTTTCATGGACGAATAAATGACTTGTTGCCGGTGACAGAAAGGAAGTAGCTGTGGCTGAAGTGTACTGAGCAGATGTGGAGAGGAATGGAGTAGGGTGTGTGAAAAGATGAGATGTGGGCCTTCAGGAAATGGAAGGTGTGAAAAGGATTTATATTTTCATATATCTGACTGCAAACCAGAGAGAGAGACAGTATTCAGGAAGCAAAGCAAACAATTTGGAAGTCTATTGCAGTGGCCGAGGTAGGACATGCTCATGATTTAGGCCAGATATGTGATGAGGAGAGTGGGCGAAGTGAAACAGACATATTTTGTAAGTCAAGGAGACTAAGTAGAATTGCTGGAGTGGATGAAAGGTACGAGTGGGAGGAAGGAATCGGGGATCTCTCCATTCTTTTTCCCCTTGAGAAGCTGGATATAAAGCGGCACACCTTGCTGAGATGAAGAGGTTGCTGAATGTAACAGGATTTTTTAGTTTTTCTTCCTAGAAGCTGTGGGCATCAACTAATTTGTCTCAGCTGTGACGAGTCGGCATGGATAATTAGCCATCAAGGTGGAGTTGTGAATTCAGGGATTATATATGAAATTCTAAGGTTCAAGGCCAGTGGCAGACATTTTGAGAGCCATGAGTGTATCTCCAGAGCATTTACCAACCCCAACTATTAATTAACGGACTTTTTATTCTGTTATATAAATTTATATTTTGCATAAATGTGTGCTGTCTGTACCAATGGGGCAAGGATTTGTAATCTTTCCTTTTTAACTGAATATCTCAAGCAATGCTTGTTACATACCATACCGACATAATAAAGATTTGTTGAAGGTGTGCATGAGTGTATAGATTGGCAGATTATTTGTGTGTCTGAATAAAAGTTGATAAGAACAGCAGAGGACTCTCTGACAGTGTTTGAAGGGTAAACATTGATGCTTGCTCACCCACTGAAGCCTACTGTTATTTACCACAAAGAAACAAATGGTTAATGCTGATGCAAAGTGACCTAAGTCACTTTGCAGAGTTTCGTGTAGGGTTGTATTTTAAGAAGAAATCTCAGAAGTTAAGAAAGTATTTCTAGAAACAGCAGCCAACCGCATTGAATACCACCGATGAATTAAGAAACACAGAAGATAAAAATGACCCTTTGGATTTGATAGTAATCAAGGTTTTAAGCGTTTTTTTTTTTTGCTTCATTTTTAAAGATCTTTTTTAAAAAATATATTTTTACTTGCTTTGTTTTTGAAGATGAACGGGAGCATGTCTAGTGACTAAAGCAGGTCCGGATATCACAATTTCTAATCCCACGAAAGATATAGATAAATACAGAAATATTTTCCTTATACAGCTTTCTCCTCGTATCAGGTAGAAACATTTTAGAATCCCCCTTCGGAGTCTAATGGGCGGGTGCTTTGTCACAGCGCCACATACAGTTTCAGAAAGTGTGGACATGCATGTTTGCCAGCTTCTAATGTGGGGAGAACCCGGTCAGGAATGAACGGCTGCTGGCCAGCCCACTGGCCTTGGCTGCCGTCATCGATCCGTTTCGTTTGTGCGACTGCCATCGTTGTGTTCATGTACTTATTATCAATAAAATGTCATGTAATAGAGACGCCAGTGACAGAACTTTGTCGTCCGGAATTGAATTTATTGACATTTATGAGGCAAGTGGCATGAACCATTTTTAAAACCTCTTTTGAGTTTCAGTTTCTTTGGCTGTAAAAGGTGTGTCAGTCCGGGTAGACTAGAGAAACAAATCCAGGGAGACTCATATGTGTGTAAGAGGTTTACATACAAGAGCAATTGAATATTGAGAAAACATCCCAGCCCAGCCAGAACAAGTCCATAAGTCCAATATGTGCCCCTCTGTCTGGCACTAATCTATAAAGTCCTCTTCAGACTCACAAAATACCTGCAATGATGTTGAATGCAGGAAGATCACAGGCCAGTGGGTGGAAGTCTTGTGGCTCCAGCAGCCTTGTAAGCATCTCAGCTGTGGTAGGGGTCTCCACATGGCTTCCTGGCTCCAGAGGTTACAGGCTATATCAGTGTAGCACCATGTGTCTTGTCAGTAGTGTCTCTTAGGGACTGAGCAGAGAGAGTGTGTCTCTCCTGTCCAAGGAGGAAATACAGGATTTCCCAGAATCCTCAGGAGAAGGCCATGCCCACACAGAGACCTCATTGGCTATGGCCCAGCTGACAGACTAGACTCCACCCCTTTACTCTTTATCAGCTCTTTACCCCTAATTGGCACGGACTATGTCACTGCCACGAAAGGCTACTTCCTTATACATTTTTGAAGGAGCTGCAGTAGCGGCTACAGTTCTCAACCTTTGGGTCGCGACCCCTCTGGGGGTCGAAGGACCCTTTCGCAGGGGTCGTCCAATTCATAACAGTAGCAAAAATGACAGTTAACAAGTAGCAACGAGAAAATGGTCGACTGGGTTGCATGTACTTTAGACGTGTTGTCAGCAACAACCAGTAGAGAGAAAAGGATATTATATTGTATAAATATAAGGCCAGGGGACACGAGAAAGCCCTTTAACTAGACGGATGAGCATGAGGTTACAATGATGGGTTCAAACATAAACTTGGCAGATGGTACAATGTAGGGCAGTCTAACTGGTTTCTATCGTGTCAATGAGTTGGAATGAACTCAATGGCACCTAACAACAACAACAACAACAATGTATTTTATGTTAAAACAGTAGAAAGGTTGTGAGATATGGAGTCAGGGAGAGTAGGCTTGAATTCAAAATTAATTCTTTCATATTTTTTATTTTTAAGTTGCTAAGTAGCTTCCCATCCATGAACTCTGATATCTTCTTTTGAAAAAAAATGAACAAACTAATAGCATTCAAAATGTTTCTGTCATTATCAGAAAATTGTATTGTGTATATCAAAAATATGCGACCAACAAGTAGTATTTTCCTGCCCTGAAAAAAAAAAAAAGAAGTAGCAACGAAAATAATTGTATGGCTGGGGGGTGGGGGGTAACCACAGCATGAGGAACTGTATTAAAGGGTCGCGACATCAGGAAGGTTGAGAACCACTGCTCTAGAGGATAAGCATTAGTCAACTGATTGCAAAGTCAGCGATTCAAATCCACCAACAGCTTCGTAGGAAAAAGATGAGACTATCGCTCCTGTTAAAATTTACAGTCTTGGAAATTCTGAGTAGTTCTACTCTCCTGTAGGGTTGCTATGATTTGGAATCGAGTTGGTGCGTTTGGCTTTGGATACCCTTCTGAGCTGATCTGTCTGCCTTGACTGGAACTGGCCCAACAGATCCACTGGAGAGCCCCGCTTGTAATCCTGCTGTGAAGGTGCCTTATGGAGAGCAAGCAAACTGATGGAGAGAGCTTCTTGGCAGCCATCCATGGAAGACATGTTTAATCACTTCTGTTTGGCAGAAACTTGTATAGTAGCTAAATATCCTTTTACTGATCCTCATACATGAGAAATATGAAATCGTTTTGTCATTGGTCATGTTTGCTGTGGGGCCAAAGAAATAGACCGTACAGTTCTCTGGCTGATTTCTCACTTGGCTAAGGAAGATGATGGCTGTTACTGAACCTCTCTAAAATATTGCCCCAGGAGGGTTTCTTCTTCTTCTTCCTCTTCCTCTTCTTCTTCTCCTTCTTGATTTATAGGGGATCCAATCACCCTGTGGTATGTGGTTTGCCCCTGAACAAACTGCCCTAGGATGAGCTCTACATCAGACCAATGTTGCTGCCTGGCTCATGTGTCGTCCAAAGTCCTAGTGGTTACAGACAAGCTGAGCATTCTGCATACCACAGAGTGGGCCCCTCAGATAACACCATGTTACTGCTGGAAAAGATAAACACATTGTTGCCAAATTTTCATCGTGATCAAGGAAAATTTGCTGAGGAAACAGAGCTAATCCATAGAGAATTGTGAAACTGATGAGAGATTTATATCACCCACAATTTGCTTTTGAGACAAAACAAATGCAATATTTAAAAGCCCTTTCCCATAGGTATTTAAGTGAAAGGGGAAATTTTCACTGTGATACAAATGCTTCATGTAGGAAAAAGATATCATGACCTCGATAAGAGAAAACATGCTCTTCATCTGCGTCTCTAGAGTGCTTACATGAGATGTGAAAATTTATGAAGACATTTTTTTGCCTAAAACATCTCTTTAGGCATACAAATGTCTGCAATACCAAATGTCTGCGTGGTTTCTAATGAAGTGGCAACACAGCTGCACTCAATGATCAAGTCTTATTGAATTTATTAGCCAAAAAAAGGAGAGTCTGTTCAACAGTTTGTAGAATACGTGACATTTTTAGATGATAAAGGAAAGCTATAGAAAGCATACAGGCATTCTATCTTCCAAACAATCCTTTCTATTTCTCTCTGAAATAAACTTCCTCTGCTAACATCTATAAATGCTGCGTGTGTGTGTGTGTGTATGTGAGTGTGTGTGTGTGTGTGTGTGTGTGTGTGTGTGTGTCTGGAGAGAGAGAGAGAGAGAGAGAGAGAGAGAGAGAGAGAGAGAGAGAGAGAGAGAGAGAGAGAGAACCTGGGTGAAGCCATGGTTTAGTTCCCAGGTGATAACTAAAACAATGCAATTCATATCCATCCAGAGGTCCCTGGGAAGGACAGCCAGGAGATCTGCTTACAGCAAGTCAGTCACGGAAAACTTTATAAAGCACAGTGCACGCCGGTATGCACGCATCACCATGAACTGGAACCCACTCGATGGTAACCGGTCAGCACAGAATGATGCAGGTGTTTGTAAAGGCACGGATGTATGCACTAGAGAAAAGGCACAGCTTTGTTTGTGTTCAGATCATCACTCACACGCAAGCAAATGCTTTCTGTGGAATACAGATGTCCAGAAAAAAAGTTAGTATAAATATTTACGGATAATTTTAAGATGTATAAGATAATATAATTCCCATACATACATACTTCGATAAACTGCCACTTTCTTAAGGGTTATACTTAATGCCCATAATATTCTTCCAGGAGGTGGTTAGAAAGATTAGTCTGTTCGATTCATAAAGGGAAATGCAACCTGAGAATAGTTCACGTCCTTGTGAAATCTCCTCCCAAATGTTCCTTTTCTAGTTCCATTTCGGGGCAGTTTAATGGGGTGGGACTCACACTGTCTTCCTATCTAAGCATGAATGCCTGTTCACCATGTAATCTTTATCAGTTAATGTGGAAGCTACCTAATTTCATGTCAACTTGAAGATATATTATAGCGTACGGGTGGAATTCAACTTGTCAACCAGGGAACAGCCTGGTGGTGCCTTCTTGTGGGTGTGGCCTTCTCTTGAGAAGGGCCCGGAAACCTCCCCTCTTTCTCTGCTGCTCCCCCTTCCTGCTGGATGGCCCTGGTGACTGCTGGAGCTCTAGAGCTGCATGCACTGCCATTGGACCCACCGACTCTGCACCCACCTGTTTGTGATAGCCCTGAATTCTGTGTCATTACTAGGAACTGTGTGAGTCTGGAGTGGGACTTATGGGCTCCTATGCCCTTACAAACTTGAGTTTGACTGGGCTGGGATGTTTTCCTGATATATAAAGATTCTTCATATAAAGCACTTTCTTACACATATATATCACTGGATTTGTTTCTCTAGTCAAGCTCACCTAACACAGTCAAGATATTCAATACATTTGTGACTCATCTATGAAAGTTATAATAATATTTACACTGTAGTGCCATTTTTGATTAAATGATATCGCTCCCCTTTGGGATTCCAAAGTTTTGCATTGGATCATGACCCATGGAGATTACACTCTCCCCGTCGTTGAGTTGATGATGGCCCTGTAGGACAGGGTGGAAGTACCCCTATGTTTTGGAGACCGTAACTCTTGAGTGGAGTAGAAAGCCCTGTCTTTCTTGGTTTTGAACTGCCGATGTTATATTTAGCAACTCAATGCTTGACTACTACACCACCAGGTCTCCTGCACCTGAGGTGGATGAGCAAGAAAAATAGACCAGGGACGCCAAGACAGCATCTCCATGAATTAAGAAAGGATCTGGATTTTAAAAACTGTGCTCAACAGGAATGCCACAGGAGCAATGAGAGGTGACTTCTTTCTCTTTCAGCATATAGTCAAGTTTGGACATTGTTCTGGTGTCAACCACTCTGGGTCTGATATAAAGACTGCTTTAGGGGCGTGGGGATAGTTTGAGGCTTGTGAAATTGAAGACCCCATTGATGCAAACCGGTAACATGCTTGGTTGCTACAGAGTGGTTAGAGGTTTGAAGGAATCCACTGGTTGCCTTGGGAGATGTAGTAATCTACTTCCCCCAAATGTAGCCATTGAAAACCTCTGGGGCTCAGTTCTGCTCTGGCACACTTGGGCTCACAATCAATTGTATGTACACAGCAAGTACTTAGTGTGAGATATATAAAGAACCGATTAAGCGGGTGGCCCTGGAGGTTAATGTTGAGCCACTAATGACAGGTTGGTTTCTCAAACCTACCAGTTAGACTCTGAAGGCGAGGGATGAGTTTGTCTGTGCCCATAGAAATGTACAGTCTCGGAAACCCTATGTATAATCCATACGAGTAGGAAGTGACATGATGGCAGTGGGTTATTCAAGTAGACTTGACTGAACAGTGATATATGCTTAGGAGAGAGGCAATAATAGCCAAAGGCAGGGTGTGGAATGGGTTGCCACTTCTTATTATACTTTTCTTTGTAAGTACTAAACTCTGTGAAGCCTCCTTCCTTCATGCCTAATGATGCATTTTGGCATTGGGGATTCCAGATACATTTAGCTTATCAATGACTTTTACTTTGTAGACATTTTTGTGTGATATTGCTAATCTAATTCACTTATTTAGAACAAGTGTAACTGTGCAGAGAACTTGCAGTGGTTTAACTAAAACTTCTAAACACATCTGTTAATCTGCCTATTCTTCATGCAAAATCAGCATTAATTCAATGCCCTAATCCTTCTATTCATATAATTATTGAGTCACAATAACTATAACCTAATATTTCACATCATTAATATTTTCAATGAACAGAACAAAAAGAAAGCAGAAATGCTAGTGTCTGCCAGTTCCATGCCAATCATGGAGACAGAGGACCTTGGTATTTGCTAACCTCATTAAGCACACACTAAAACATCTGGCTTTATGGGGAAGAGAGTGGGGTTTGGTTAATTCTTTGTCTAAATATGGGCCCAGATGAAAATTTTAGGGAGAAGATGCTTGTTTACTTTTGGGGAGCATAGTGAAATTAAAAAAATATTTGCAGCATTGTTTTCTTAGATTGTTGACACCTCAGTGGTACAGGTATTCACATAAATACAGCCACAGTAAGTGCCGTCATGTAGCATTTTTATTCTAAAATATTTTCTGATTGGTTAGATATTATATATATTTTTCAAGTGTTAACATTGCAGTTGGCATATACAATTTTGAAAGTGCTGACTAACTTTTAAAAGTTACAGGATGCCCATATGTATATATTTCATAAACTTCCCTCAAACTGAATTGATTAAAATTTGTTTCATAAGTCTATTGAAAGTATAACAATAGTCAAAGCTTTCTGAAGATAATTTGCTATTGAATATCCTATTTTAAAAGGTGTAGCATTTATCACAGAATGGTGTTGGTACAGAAATAAATTATCAATAGAACAGAATTTTAAAAAATATATAAAGATCCATGCAAATTCAGGATCTAGAATAAAAATTGTACTTCAGACCAGTGAGATATAGATATGTCATGAATAAATTACATTAAGAAAACTAGGATATTGACTAAATTATACAGCATTTTACCCTTAATTTATACCTCACAAAGTATATTTCAGATGGATTAGAGTTAAATAAATTTCAATTGGAAAAATTTGCTATAGCAGATATATAAACATATGTGATATATATATATATGTGTGTGTGTGTGTGTGTGTGTGTGTGTATAGGTCTGCGGAAGCAAGATAAAATCTAGAAGCCTAAAAGGAAATTATTGACATTTTTGCATAAGTATGTATCTCTAATTAAAAACACTATAAATAAGCAGCAGTCTTGGTAAATCACAATATACAGAATAGGTAATAACTCCTACACATCCATAGTAAAGGATTGCCATATAAAAAATTCAGAAAATTATAGAAGAAGAAAACAAATGGCTAAAAAATGTATAGGAATATGAAAAGGATATCAGGCTAAATTGAAATCAGAGACATGCATATTAACATATCTACTTATTTAGAAAACGTATAAGAATATTTCAGAGTATATTTATGAGGATATAAGAAAATAATTGCTTTCAATATGTTCTTTGTGGGTGGGACTATAAATTGATAAAGGCTTTTGCAGGCAAAACTATGCAACATTACTAAAAAATGATTTAAGAATACCTTAATATTGGAAAGGGGGAACTGATTACAAGGATCCACATGTGACTTCCTCCCTGGGAGATGGACGGCAGAGAAGGGGGGAAAGGGAGACTCCAGATAGGGCAAGATATGACAAAATAACGATGTATAAATTATCAAGGGCTCGTGAGGGAAGGGAGAGCAGGGAGGGAGGGGAAAAAAAAGAGGACCTGATGCAAAGGGCTTAAGTGGAGAGCAAATGCTTTGAAAATGATTAGGGCAAAGAATGTACAGGTGTGCTTTATACAATTGATGTATGTATATGTATGGATTGTGATAAGAGTTGTATGAGCCCCTAATAAAATGTTAAATAAAAAAAGAATATCTTAATAATTAAATAAAAATACCATGGTCATGTATTAGAAGACTAAATATTGTTAAGATGTCAACTCTCCCTCAATTTATCTACATATTCAATTCCATTTATGTGAAATTCTAGAAAAGATCAACTTCAGCTGATGTGAAGCAATATATCAGTGGTTATAAGGAGCATGTGGGATAATAAGTAGCTAAAGAGAGGGAGAAAGCCAACAATAACAGGAAGATTCTTATATTTTATTGACTATGCAAGGACATTACACTGTGTGAATGGTAACAAAATATGGATAATAATGTGAAGTATCAGTACAGGAACATTTAGTCATTTTCACGAGGACCCTCACATTCTCTAAGATATAGTCATTCAGTCAGAACAAACAGACCCGGTATGGCTTAAAACCCATCACGGTGTGCATCAGGATCATAGGCATTCCTATACTCATCTAATCTGTATGATGAGCAAGTAATGGACTAACCTGGACTCATGAAGAAGAAAGGATCATCGGGCTTGGAGGAAGGACCATTGGGACTGGAGGAAGGACCGTCGGGACTGGAGGAAGGACCGTCGGGACTGGAGGAAGGACCGTCGGGCCTGGAGGAAGGATCTTGCTTTACTTTTGCTATTCGGATCAGACAAGTGGTCGGCTGAAAGCAATGAGGACTAGACGTGGTTCCTGTTAAAGATCAAAGACTGCAGTCTTCAATCTGAATCACAACCCAATGTAAATAAAGAACACAAAACCCTTCAACACTGGGCTTATAGGCAACATCATAATAATCCAAGGAAATATTAAAGCCAGAAAGGCATTCATTTTCCCTGGATTCCATTGCTCCTAGAAGCAGCCGTGAAGAAACGGAACAATGTGTTGCATTAAGAAAATTTGCTGCACAGGATGAAACTTTGAGGACTGAGGTGTACCTGACACAAGCCATGTATCTTCAATTGCCCCATATGCATGTGAAAGCTGAGCAATAAATAAGAAAAACTAGAAAAGAATTGAGGTATTTTCATTCTGATGCTGGTGAAGAATAGTAGTACCATGGACTACTAGAAGAGAAACCAAACAGCCAGACTGCTCCTTCGATATGAGGGTGAAACTTTGTCTTCAGCATGTTATCAGGAAAGCCCAGTTTCTGTACATGAGCATCATGCTTGGTAAAGTAAAGGTCATTAAAAAGGAGGAACACCTAACACTGGATACAACAATTATTGCATACACAGTAACAGCTGGGAGAATAGTGCACTGTCAGACATTGTTGTAGTTTGTTGTAGACAGGATGGCAGTGAACCAGAATCCAAATTGGTAGCACCTACCAACAACACAAGTGCCCATATAATAGAAACAGAATGTCTAAAACATGTAGGAATTAGTCTCCTAAAATATATACACCTTCATGTGTGTATATACATAAATGTTTTATGTCATTTAAACAAATAAATATGCATATAAAGAAACAAGGTGGACTCAATTTGTGGGAACTTTTCATGATTTTTCACTTCAATTTCCCTTGATCATTTTGAAAAAATATGTATATGCTGAAAATATTAACAAAGATAAATTATTTTATAAATTATTAATGGATATAAATGCTGAGTAGTGAAGACATTCATTCTTTCAAATCATTTAATAGATTAAATGAAACTGAGTTAAAATTCCATCTGTATCTTTTTTTTCATATGTGTGTGCAGAAAATGACAAGTCAAAACTAAAAATTACATTGGTGAGCAAAGGTTAAATAATAGTCCAGACTCATTTGATGAAGAATAAAAAGATATTACTTATCCTATTGTGGGAAAATAACTACTTCAACCCTGTGGCTCTTTTGAATATAAAACAAAAGGGGGAATTGTGGAATTTCCCCAAAGATATGCCAAACATTAGAGACTGTTTGCCAGCACAAGGTAGGAGGTCAGATGCCTAGAGCTATTCTCCCTGTAGACATTCAGTCATCCAGAGCAATCGGACACTATTGTTTATTCCCACCATAGGTGGGGCTCACTCCATACTGTTAGGGACAGTGGATTGCTTCCCCTGAAAGCTTAGACTGAAGTCTCCAGCTCAAGGGCAATCAAGTTTAGGCCGCCATCATGAATCTAGGATCTGCACACCATGTCACATGCATACCTTTAATCACTCCCCTTCCTATAGCTTGTACACCCCTAGCTCATCCCCTTCCTGTGACATTTGGTTATCTGTAATCACATCCCCTAAGTATATACAGGCCTTGGCCAAAAATAAAGAGACAACCCCCCGCCCCCGCCTGCTCTCTCTGCCTGCGCTGGGCTAGGAGCTGGCTGTTGAGATCATGGTCATCCAGGAGGTGAGCATGCTACTATGAAATGTGTCTGACTTCTTTATTTTACTCTCTCACTCCAATCTCTGCTATTACTCTATGAATTTACTATAATCTCTCTCTCTATTTTAACCATACAATTGTGCCTATTGAACCCGTGATTAGTTGGGGGGGGCTGGTTTCCCCCACATTCTATGAAATACAAATATAAACTATTTCCAATACATGCCTGTAAAGGTATAGATAAATTGACAGATAAGAATAGAGAGGCAAGAATTTTACTCAACTATTATTGAGACTTGCCTGAGGATAATAAACAGAGAAAAAAGGTAAACATTTATTACATTATTTTCTCATATCATAGAGAATATCTTCATGAATTCAGAACTTAAATACTTCATCCATATCTTCTAACATTTAAGAGAAAATATAAACAAACATATTTTGGCAGTCATATCCATAAATGTTGGGCTGGGCAGCATTTGTTTCCTAGCTTGGGGTCACCAGATAAGGATTTCGTAAACAACCAAAATTGTTAAAAAGAAGACTTGTTTTTCAAACAAGCAGCCATCTAAGTGAGGTATCAACTAAGTCTACATGGAAGAAGCACACCAATCCAAAGATTGTAAATAATATAATCCAAATCTAAAACAGGGATGGTATCAGAGCTTAAATTGTGAACGTCTGGTTTGCAGAAGATTATGGATGACGGTGGAAGTCCAAAATCCATTGTCAGGGTCCACACGTGGATTTGGCTTCTAGCGAATCCCCTCTGATCATAGTAAGTGAAATGAATAACTTTGCTATCAGAAATCGAATGTTGTAAAGTTGATTATGGCAGACATAATTAGGTCAAAATGTAATATTTTATCATTTGATCTCCCTTTAGACTCATTTTAAAGTTGTTTCAAATTTTAAAAAGTGAACGGGATATGCATGTGGTTTAAGCCCCTGGGGACACCCTCTGACCATGAACCAGGAATGTGAATAGACTTGTTAACATGCAGAATGCCTTGTTTAGTGGAGTGTTGTAGTTAGGTTGAAATTGAGCTCCCTGTCCATTGATATTCCTATGACATATTAGTGTTTAATCTTTTCTGTTTTCTTTTTATGGAGATTTTGATCTGTTTTACTCTGTTGTCCTTGTTAGTGTTGTTATTGTTCTTTGTTTTCTCATATCTTTCTGCATATGAAATCTAGGAAAGGTAAATCTATAAGACAGGAACTGGAGTACTGGTCCCTTGAAAGTTTGGCAGGGGAAGTTATGGGGAAATGGAGAGCTAATAACGAAGAGTATAAGATTTAAAAAATGTTCTAAACTGATTGTCGGGATGATTGCACAACTCTTCTTGAGATGACTGAACTGCTGAACTGTGATATGTGAATCATATGTCAACAAAACTTAGAAAAATATTTTAAGGACATTTATTTATCTGTGATGTTTCAATTAATTTTTATCACTTTTACCTCTGGGGAGTCTAATATCCATCACAATGGCTACACATAACTCCTAGATAAAATTAATGATTTAAAGGTTTATTAGGAAAGTTAACAATTTGTAATGGCAGTAAGAAATGTTCCAAGTTGAGTTGTTTTCCAGAACATGTTACAAAGTTCTTTCAGGTCTGCTAAAAAGTTCCCAAAGGGCATACTGCTCCACCATACACCTCAACTTGAATGCATTCAGCTCAAGCTCCATAGGACAGCAAACCCATTTTCCTAAATTAATTGCCCAGAGGCATCCCATTGCAGTAAACCTCAGCCCAAAGGCACTCAGCTCCACTTCCGTGAGGGCAGTAAGCCCATCTTCCCAATTAAGTGCGGAGAAGCTCCCCACTCTGCATGCCAGTATCCTGCACACTAGCACTCAGCTTGACTTGTTCAGTGGGTTGGGGGGTTCCTTACTCTGGCTCCTCGTTCTGTGTTTGCTCTTCTGATGTTGTAGTTTCTTTCCGGATCAAGGAAGTCCACTGCATACAGATTCGGGATCCAAAGGATGCGCCCCTCCTGACTCTTGCTGGCAATGAGACCTCCTCCTGCTTCTCAGAGGGCTTGTTTTATTTGCAGAGGTGGCTCTGCGGAGAATCCCATTCAGAAGCACTCACAGGCATTTCTCCGTATCTTTCCCCACTTCCTTCCCAGACTCATGCAGGACAAAGGCACTTGGTGGGAATTAGAAGAGCCACATGAAATAATTCACTGCCCCTGAATTTATAACATTAAAAATGCGTATTCAGGTTTACGTGCAAACTACTTTAAAGTAAATGAAGACAATACTGATTATTTATCCAAGATGACATGCACAAAATAGCAACATAATATATAAGCAAAGATATAAAGTCAGCACCAGGAATACACACATACACACTCAATGGTCTACAAACATCCAAATACTAAAGAGAACAAAAGCAAAAGTACATGAGAATTATGACAAACATTACTAATGCGTTTAATCATATAAAGGGAAGTTCAATACTACTCAAGAAAAAGTAACTCAACACCCTCCTAAGAAACTATCTAGCACTGTTATGGATCAATTAGCGTGATCTAGGAACATTATTAAAGTATTAACATCTTGCACCCAGGAATGTGATCTTTGGAAATAAAATTTCCGAAGACATCCTTTATCAACATGAGGTCATACTAGTATACAGTGAGTTCTAATCCATTTTCTTTCTCTCTCTCTCTTTCTTTTTTTTTCATGTGTGCTGAAGCTATAAATCAAATCGGTGGAGCAATCAAAAGCTGGGAGAGACAAGAAGAACCTTTCTCTAGAAACTTCAGAGAGAACATTACCTGCTCAAACCCTGAATCTTGAGTTCTATCCTCCACAACTGTGGATCAATACATTTTTATCCTCAATAGCCTCTCGGTTTGTAATGCTTTGCCTCAGCAACTCTTTTTGTAAAATTCAGCCTTACAATGCTAGCTTGTTGATGAAACTTCCATTTCAAATGTGGTCCCTGGAGAACAGAATCAGCAATACCTGAGCTTTTTAGCAAAACAGAATCTTGATCACTACTTCAAATGCACTAAAACAATTGGCATTTTAACCCCCAAATACTTGTACAAGAGGAATTCTTACACATGTGTGTCATAAAGTATGTGCAGTAACATTCATAGTAACTTTATTCACAAGCAAAACAAAATTTAAAGAAACCCTAGAAACAACCCAGATTCTTAAAATGGGATAATGGAAAAATGAATGGCTGTAAATTTGCACAGTAGATTATTTAATAACAATTAGCCCTGCAGACAGTTGTATTTGCTACATTTGTGAATCTTTTTAATAAAAATATAAATGAAATAAGCAAGTCACAAAAGACATACAAGATAATAATCTCTTTATAAAATGAAAAATGAAGCAACTAAAATAATGTACAGTGTAAGCAACATTTTTCTTTGTGTGGAAAAATTAAACACAGAATTCAGGATAGTGTATGATAAGGATATTAGAAGAAAAACTGTACACAGGTGGATGTAATTTGTTAGTAATTTAATTGTTAGGCTGAAGATTTTTCCTGGGGTTTACTATAATAAAAATATATTATAACTAAATAAAAAGAATAAATGAGGACCAGGCCTGAACCAATTATAATAGTGTGGAATGTAATTACTCCAATTTTTAGAGTAAAATACAGTTAGTGACTGTGAATTACAGAATAATTATTGTTCGTTTTCCTTTATCAATTGGGATGTATTATATGAAATATTATTATATTTTTAGCTTTTAGAAGGAATAGTGGGCATTCGAGGCTCTAGAAACTTTCCAGACAAGAGAGGAGTGCATACAGTATCTTCGGTATTCACACTCTTTACCTAAGAACATAATGAACACTGGCATTAAGGGTAGTTAAGTTCTGTTGTTAGGTATCGTCAAGTAGGCTCTGACCCACAGCAGCCCAGTGGTCCACAGAACGAAGCACTGCGTGGTTCTGCACCATCCTCACAATTGTTCCAATGCCTAAGCCCACTGATGCAGCCACTGTGTCCATCCCTCTCATTGAGGACCTTCCTCTTCTTCTTGCCTCTTCCCATTACCAAGCAGGGACTGGTCTCTCCTGGCAACATGTTCAATGGATAAAGATGATGTCCTTGTCTCTGAAGACCACACTGGCTGTACTTCCAGCAGATTGGTCTGTCCCTTTAACAGTGCAAGGTACTTTCAATATTAGTTCCCAGCACTGTCATTCAAATGCACTGATTCTTCTTTGATTATCCTTACTCAATGCCCAACGTTCATATGCGCATGGGGGAATGAAAAATGCCATGGCTTTGGCCAGGGGCACCTTAACCCTCAAAGTGTTATTCTTGCTCTTCTGTATTCTAAAGTATTATTCTACAGTATAATTCTGTATTCTAAAGTATAATTCTAAATTCTTTATTCTAAAGTATTATTCTGTATTTTAAAGTATTATTCTTGCTCTTCTGTATTCTGCAGCAGATTTACACCATACAATATTTCTTTTGATCTCTTGACTGCTGATTCCATGATTGTGGATCTGAGCAAGACAGAATCCTTGAAAACTTCAACCTTTTCTCCATTTATCCTGATATCATCTTCTGGTGCAGTTGTGAGGATTTTGGTCTTCTTTACATTGAGTTGTCATCCATACTGGATGCTGCAATCCTTGATCTTCATCAGCAAGTGCTTCAAGTCCCTCTCACCTCCAGCAAGCAAGGCTGTGTCATCTGCATGTGGCAGATCGTTAATCTTCCTCCAATCCTGAAGCGCCATCCATTTTTATACAATACAGCCTCTCTAATGACTTGCTCAGCATACAGTTTGAATAAGTATGGTGAGCGGATACAACCTTGTCGCACACCTTTCCTGATTTTAAACCATGCAGTATTCCCTTGTTCTGTCTGCATACTTGCCTCTTGATTCATGCACAAGTTCTCCATGAGTGGAATGAAGTGTTCCGGGAGTCCCATTCTTCTCAAGGATGTCTGCAGTTTATTATGCCCACACAGTCTAATGCCTTTGCATAGCCAATGAAACACAAGTAAACGTCTTTCTGGTATTCTCTGGTTTGAGCCAAGAAGGTCCAGCTGACAACAGCAAGGGCCTCCTTTCTTCCATGCCCTCTTCTGAATGCAGCCTGAATTTCTGGAAGTTCTCTGTCAATGTATTGCTGCAACCATTGCTGGATAATCGTAAGCACAATTTTATTTGCATGCGATATCAATGATATCATTCTATAATCTGAGCTTTCTGTCACTTTTCTTTGGAAAGAGTGCAAATATAGGACTCTACTAGTGAGTTGGCCAAGTAGCTCTCTTCCAAATTGTCTAGTATAGATGAATGAGTGCTTCTAGTGCTTCAACTTGCTGAAATATTTCAGTGGGTGTGTAATCAATTCCTGGAGCCTCGTTTTTGGCTATTGTGGCTATTAATCATAATTAACTTAATTTTTTCTGTCTGAGTGTCTGTATGATTTTCTTCATTATTTCTCCAAAATGTACTTTAAATTTGACCACGTGTTACATTTTCCTTAGACATGCGCTCTATCAATTGTCAGATTAAAGTGATTCTAAAAATTTCACCGGTTTTATATTTTAAATCAGGAACCCTGATGGGGTAGTGATTTACACATTAGACTGCTAACCACAACGTCAGCTGTTTGAAACCACCACCAGCTACTCCTCAGAAAAAGACAAGACTTTCGACTCCAGTAGAGAGTTACAGTTTCAGAAACCCACAGTGGCAGTTCTACTGGCAAGGAATTTGGAGTTTTTAATCATTGAAATAGATTTTTTCCCCAAAGTTTCAGTGTCTTCTCTGACAATTATACAAATTTTTTAACCCTTTCAGTATGTTACCATAAAATCCACATTTTATAGTTGCTTTAGAATATTTCTTCTTCTCTGTCTTTTGCATGTGTGTGTTTTCCTCCAGTGTATCATCAAATACTTAATTCTATCTTTAGTTATGAGTATTCAATACTTATGGAATCTGTACTATAGGAGTTTTTATTTCTGTAATAAAATACTATTTCAGACAACTTTGTTTTTGTATTTTATGAATTTATTTCAAATATTTATATTATTGTCATATTTTATGCTCAATCTTTTTTTTAACCTTCGGGTCACTATACCATTTTAAAAAAATTCTTAGGAATAATAAATTTGAAATATTGTGCGCTTATTTGTTTTGCTATATAATTTTTACATAATGTAGGCTTTTCCTTTTATGTTTGCACATATTTTTATGTTAACTTTCAGTGTTCATGTTCACACATTGTTTTGATTTTTATATTCTTAAATGAAACCCTTTATCAAAGCGATTAGAGTAGGTGGCATAGGGATGGTTAGGTAAAACTTTTCATTTTTTGTTTTATTGCTTTGAAATCATATCACAAAATAATCTTTTTCCTTCTGAGAGTTTTTCTTTGCTTTTGATGTTGAAGACATTGAAATGGATTAAACAAATCCCCGAATTCACAAGGTTTTGATGAGAGTGTATGCAATGCATCTCGCTTCTACTCAGGAAATTTTACTCTAACACAACATTGACTCACCTGAAAGACCAAACTCACCGCCATCAAGTCCATTCTGCCTCTTAGTGACCCTTGGAGGTCAAGATAGAATTCCCCCTGTGGGTTTCCATGCTGGTACATTTTTATAAGAGCGGAAAGCCTCTTCTTTCTCCTGTAATTTCGGATAGCAGACCTTTGGCTTAGCAGCTCTAACTAGTAAGCACTAGACCACCACGGCTCCTATAGTTCCTCACACAAAGCAAACATGAGAATGAATAGTTTCTCCTTTAGTTTTCCACTGTCATTGTTCATTAGTTAACTCTATTTCAATATTATGTTCTATGATTTTGTTACAGCCTCTTCATATCAAAATATGACCACTTTAATCCAGGTAGATGGATAAGACTTCCATTATTTGGGAAATTTATGTTCTGGTCAAATTCTAGACAAGTATATGACCGCTATAAGTCATGTCATTTATCAGAGACCATTTCAGAGTAGTTGGTCTGTGGATTCATGCTTTTTAATATCTAGTAATTTTTTCATTCCTTGATTACATAACATTTTTCTTCTACTTTTCGTTGTTTTTCAGTAGAATCTGAGGAAGGAACTAAAATTAAAATTCTTTTGCTCTGAAAATGTTCATATACAAATTTAAATGTAAAGCAATTTCACAAAGCAATTTTAAAAGTGCTAACAGATATTCATTTCTACATTCAGTCTGTAAGTCGGGGAGCCCTGCTGGCACGGTGGTGATCTGTTGGGTATCAGCCGCTCTGTGGGAGAAACACGGACATTTTCACTCTAATAAAGTTACAGTCTCAGACGCCCACAGGGTCCCTGTGAGTCCACACTGGCTCGGTGGCAGTGAGTGAGTTTTATATCTAAGTCATTCCCCAGATTAGAGTCCCCTGCCAAGCGGCATTAATGCATCCTTTCAGCTGTGTCCTCCTCAGACTCTCTTGCTTAAAGGAAAATGTTTGTATTATCTGCTTCAATCCGAAGAATCAATCAATAGAATGCTTAATAAACAAATAGAAGAGAATATCCTACAGTCGTTGGCAGGAAAGATACCAGGTTATCTCCAGAATGCGGCGTCTGGAAAGACAGCAGTGTAGGGAAGGCCAAACTTAAAAAATCAAAACCAAACTCACTCGCTGCCATCTACTCGTCGTGGCCCCACAAGGCGATAAAACGGAGCGTGAGTTCTTGAAACGGTCAGCCTTGCTGGAAGCAGAAAACACTATTGTTCTCTCCGGAGTCGCTGGTGGTTTCCAATTGGGGACCTCGCAGGTCTCAGCCCAATGCGCCACCCGCTATTCACCGTGGCTCCCGAGACCAAGCTTAATGGAGGAGCAGTGTTAAAGTCTCAGTTTTTATTTAAATAACAAATCAGCTCCGGATATATCGTTTTTGTTTCTTCTATTTCCAGTTTGAGTGAGATGCTTAGGAAAAAATTTCCTCATTATTATGCCCTAAGTCGATGAACACACTCCTGAAGCATGATGTAATTCATTGCTTTCAGATGCTGGCCAAATAATGAGGCCCAGTCTAGATAGTTTAAAGGACTACAGAATAGCTGATTGTTATTAAAACTAACTGAAGTTACCCTTGTTAGCATCCACTGTCCCTTTTAAAAGCCCATTGGCGCCCTGGTAAGCTCCCAGCTGCTTTCCTAAGGCCCAGTTGAGGCCGCCCTTCACTCCAATGGACAATGATGTGAAAGCGGGGTTTCTGCATCTTTAGAGACCCGCGGAGCAGCTCCAGGAGTCAGGATCGACTCCAATGAAGTGGCATTGGCAATGGAGCGTTCCTTTTCTGTCAGCCAGCTGGGAAAAAAAATGAGAAAAACCAGTATCTGAAATGTTGGGAAATGTTGTTGGGGGGGAAGATCATTCTGGGGGATATCAAATGGACCATTCCATGTCCAATCCTGAAAGTTCACATGCACTTTTTTTGGCCAATAAATAATTGCCTAGGCTTGGTCAGAAGGTGGGGGCGGGGAGGTGGCAGGGTATAAGAAGGGCAACCATAACCCAGAACTTGGAGGACCAGTCTTGATGACTATCACAGAGTGTGTTTACCAGAGGAAAAAATACTAGATTTTTTTACTCTCTGACATCAAGTGGATTCTAATTCACAGCTACCCTGTGAGGTCCGGAGACTGTCACTTTTTACAGGAGTAGAAAACCCTGTCTGTCTCCAATGAGGAGGCTGGTGGTTTTGAAATGCTGACCTTGAAGTTAGCAGTCCAACACATGACCTAGATCATCAACAAAAACAGCACATTTTCTGAACTTCTGAGAGGCCTAGCTTTTTGAACCCTCATTGAATCAATATTGTAGTGCATGGAATGACAATTAGGCTCGATGTTGCATTAAGCTGTAGGCTTCTTATGAAAATATTTCAAATGTTAACAACTATTTGAGTTTATTCAATTATGTATAATATGTAAAAAATCATTTGACAGTGATAAATATTGGTCATGGACACCTATTTTCAATATTAGGCTCAAGGTTAAAACAAACAAACAAAAACCAAACACAGGAATAGAGACGCAAATGTTAAGCTAACTTTTATTTTACTCTAAATCCAATCCTTAATGGGGAACATCCGTTGTCATACTCAGTCAACATTCGAATGATCTTGGCAAGAACTTTTATTAAGCTGGTAGTACATACTTTGGAAGGATTTTTCCACACCAAGGTTTTTTTCCCATTGAGACCAATGAAGACTGAATTTTATTGTTAAAGTTCATTGAGTGTGATCTTTGGCTAATTTATATTCCACAAAAGTTTTTACAAATGAACCCCTTGAAGAATTTATAAGATATCAAAACATTATTTTTGTTTTGTTTATAAATTTGCTTTGTGGAATTACCTCTTTTACAAATCAGTTAATTTATTTTCTGGTAATGAGGAATCTTGTTTTATTAACAGATGAACGTTGGTCTGGGAACTGTGGTCCTCAGAAGTGTTTCCTGGTTTTCGGGGTGTGACCTTCTTCTTTCTTAGGTCATGGATTACAGTACTCCAGAGAAATGCAAGCAAATGTGGACACTACTCTTCATTATAGAGGGTAAATTATAAAGTTTTATTTATATTGAAATCCTCAATCTTTCTTAAAGTTAATACTTTGTTATTAGCACCAAAAAATATAAGGACAAACTATTAAATGCCCCACAAAATCATTTTTATGATTCAAAATAATATTTGTTTTGTTTTATTGAATGCATACGATAATACAACTGATATTCATGTATATTATAAAAACACATATGTTTGTGGTGTGAATAAGATCAGAGTTAACTTTTTAGGATGCACTTTTTAAATTTGTGCATTCTTCATGGAAGAGACAAGCAAAAATAGAGTTGAATATTTTAGTATCCAGACTTTGTTATTATCAATTAATAGTTACACATAAGACAGTAGCAACAACAAAAACTCTTCTGACACTGTACATATTATAGTTATACAATTTGTTTTTATACTCCAGAATAAAACTCCTTTCAAAATCAATAATTATTGGCCTACTAATATTAGATATATAGCATAATTAAAGATTTAAAATTTTAGTGGTTATTGTCTTATTATTTACATTATATGTAAAATTTTCCATCTATGAGATTATATGAGAAGATAAATTTTTTAAATAATGCATTCTAAAAAAGTGTGAAAATGCAAAATTAAAATTTTGAATGAAAATGTTACTAAAGACCATCTAGCTACATATGACCATGATAATTTGTGCAACCAACTGCTTCAAAATTTTCATGAACCAAATTTCCTTACCTCAGCCCCTGCATGCAAAATCATTCTCTGGGGGGCCTCTGGGAGCCTGCCTAATGTTCAGAGAATTTCCAGTGAAGAATGTTGTCAGGCATCACATAGCCTGCACATTTAGACATGGAAGGAAATATATCACCGCCTTGGAAACTTGTTTAATAACAATCCAAAAGTGTGCACAAAGAGTGTGCTTGAAGATAGTCATCCGAATTTTAGTAGCATGCTGTAAAGTTGAAAAGTTCACAAGGGCAAACACCAGCTTATGTCATTTTTTAAATAGTCTTGGTACCTAGCAGGAATGCATCAAATGCTTATTAAAGGAATTATTTCAATATTTGTGTAATAATTAAATAAATTATTGAATAGGTCCATCATTTAACTATCATATTTTTATTAGTAAGCAGATTCTTATACGATGATGGTGAGATATAATAGGATTCATTATTTTATGGAAGGCAATTTGTCTTTGTGGACTGAAACTCAAAAATTTTAAGATAAGCCTAACTTTTGCTTTAGTAACTTTACTTCTAGAAATTCACTCTAAGAAAATGACTAGGTTATATGTAGTCACTTAGCCCTACAGAGATCTATTTCAGAGTTATCCAAGTCAGTCACAATGTAAGGAATGTGGTCATTTTTACCCCTATATGTTATGCTATTTTAAAAATCAGATCAGGGTAAAGGTTAACAGAGAATATTCATTTACCATTTAATAATTCATCTTCATTTTGTCATGGCAGTGATTGCAGTCCCCTCAGTATTAGTAGTACTTCTTCCACTTCCTCTTTGTGTTTCCTATTTCCATGTGCCTGTTTTTCCTATCCCCTCTTGCCTTCTGAACTTTGTTCCTGGACAAATCCTGTGCTTTTGATTTCAAATGGTGGATTGTTCTAAGAAGTATGTACATTTACCGTGTTATTTGTTCACCTTATATTTTTGTCTATTGGTTGACTGAATTTAGTTTCAGGCTTAAAATGTGGTAAAGGGCTATAATTTCAAGGGTTTCACCAGTTTCTATTCAACTGGTGATCCTGATCTTTTTTTTTAAATGGCTTTGGGTTTTGTTCCACATTTTTCTCTAACCAGGGCCTTCTCCTGTGATCCCTGACAGAGATTGGCAGTCCTAGCCGTCACTGTCATTCTTCTGGTGTCAGAGTCACGGAGACAGTCTCACACCATCCACATGTCCTTTGCAATGCTTGTTTCCAGGCATTTTGAATTGTCTGTGCATTGTGGTTTGCTCCAGGTGAAGAGATATCTAGAGTTTTGCCTTACGTGGCTCCTCACAAGCTGTCACAACTCATCAAAGAAGGGTATGGAACAGCTTCTTGGTGGACTACATGTTTCCTGAGTCCAAAGGTCTAGGAACGTATTCCCTCAAGGTATTTGGTTATGAAGAACTTTGAATAGGCTGCTCCCTGTGTACTCAATGGAGAGTAGAAATTCAGTGAAAAATAGGGAGATGGGTTGATACAGTCTGTGGCTTGAACAAAGAATCCAAGCATAACTATAGTGAGGATGCTCAGGACCAGGCAGTGTTTCATTCTTTTTTTTTTTAATTTTATTTTTACATTTTATTAGGGACTCATACAACTCTTATCACAATCCATACATACATCAATTGTATAAAGCACATCTGTACATTCTTTGCCTAATCACTTTCAAAGCATTTGCTCTCCACTTAAGCCCCCTGCATCAAGTCCTCTTTTTCCCCCTCCCTCCCCCCCTCCCTCATGAGCCCTTGATAATTTATAAATTATTATTTTGTCATATCTTGCCCTATCCGGCGTCTCCCTTCACCCCCTTTGCTGTTTCCATTCCCCCAGGGAGGAGGTCACATGTAGATCCTTGTAATCAGTTCCCTCTTTCCAATCCACTCACCCTCTACCCTCCTAGTATCGCCCCTCACAGCCCTGGTCCTGAAGGTATCACCTGCCCTGGATTCCCTGTGCCTCCAGCTCCTATCTGCACCAATGTACATCCTCTGCTCTATCCAGACTTGCAAGGTAGAATTCGGATCATTTTAGTGGGCGGGGAGGACGCATTTAGGAACTGGAGGAAAGCTGTATTCTTCATCGGTGCTACACTGCACCCTGACTGACTCATCTCCCCTAGACCCCTCTGTGAGGGAATCTCCAGTGGCCGATGAATGGACTTTGGGTCTCCACTTTGTACTTCCCCCTTCATACACTATGGTAAGTTTTTTTTTTTTCTCCTGATGATGCCTTATACCTGATCCCTTCGACACCTCGTGATCTCACAGGCTGGTGTGCTTCTGAGCTAGATGGCCACTTGTTCACCTTCAAGCCTTTAAGACCCCAGACACTATCTCTTTTGAAAGCCGGGCACCATCAGCTTTTTTCGCCCGTTTGTTTATGCACCCGTTTGTCCTCGGCGATCGTATCATGGAGGTGTGCACCCAATGATATGATTTTTTGTTCTTTGATGCCTGATAACTGATCCCTTCGGGACCACATGATCACACAGGCTGGTGTGTTCTTCCATGTGGGCTTTGTTGCTTCTCAGCTAGATGGCCGCTTGTTTATCTTCAAACCTTTAAGACCCCAGATGCTATCTCTTTTGATAGCCGGACACCATCAGCTTTCTTCACCACATTTGCTTGTTCAACCACTTTGGCTTCAGCGGTTGTGTCAGGAGGGTGAGCATCATAATGCCAATAGGGGCACTATGAGTCGGAGCTGACTTGACAACACCTAACCATAACAACATCAACAGATCGTATGGATATATTTTCAACATAGGTAGATGCATATATAGAAATATCTTATGTCAAACCTATGTATATTCACAGGTGTAGGTCCACTCACCTTAGCACACCTGTTCTCTTTGTGTGTCTACATAATTATTCATACATTTTTGCTTTTACTGTTATTACAGGACTGTGTTTATAATAGCATTTACTTCTTCTGCCTTGATCTCTGTGCACCTCCTAGTTCTTATGTTATTTCTGTATCATTTAAAATGTCAAGATTAGGTTAAAAAAAGTAAAGGTAGTATGCAATAATTCAATGAGAAACTTTCCAGTTTAATTATTCTGTATGCTTTAAGTTCAGTCAAATGACTTCCATATCATAGAACTTTATCACAATGCAAACAATAAAACAACATTCTGATTTTATTGAAGAACATTAAATTATTTTTAAGATGGCATCATTAAAGACCTACAAAGAGTGCTTGATAACAGTGATCTAATCTTTCCCTTAGCCTCCTGCCAGACTACCATCAATATATTTCTAATTGTAATTATTAGCCTTTTCGCTATTGATATCTTCAATAAAATAATATTTATTGCTATATTACTTGCCTTCATTTTGTTGTTTTCTTTTTCATATAATTTGTAGTGCTACTGGTAGGTACTTACACTTACAGTGATTATGTCTCCCTAATGAATCAGTCTGTTATTGGTATAAAATGTTCCTCGTCTCTAGTAACATTTTTTAACCAAAAGCCCATTTTGCCTGGTATTGGTATAATTAATTACTTCAACTCTCAATTGTTTCACTCAGCTGGCCTTTGAATTTTTTTGTTCATCGCTTGTATATTGGATTCTGTTTTTAAATCTTACCTGTTAGTCTCTGTCCTGTGATTAAATGTACTTCATTTGCATTAAGTATAATTACTGATATGGTAGGATTCATCAATTCACTATTTGTTTTCGATATATCTTTTAAGTTCTTTTGTTTCCCCATCATGCTTGTTTATTTCCCCCCATGTACTATTTCAGTTCTCTCTCTTCTCAAGTGCATATTTAAAATTCGTTCCTTTTTTCTTTGAGAACTGCAATATTCATTTTAGCTTAAAGCAATCTTGTTCAAATAAATACTAACATACTTCCAATTACATATCGAATGTTTGTTCCAATAAAGCTCCTTTGTGTTATTATTGCCAGGAGATAATGTGTGTATATTATAAGACTGTGAACACAGATTTATAACTATTGATTTAGGCAGCTTTCTTTTACATCAACTAATAAAAGGAAAAACTTACTCAATGTACCAGTATTGTCTATTCTGTTTTCCTATGGACGACCTTCATTTTTCTTCCAGATTTGAACTAGCTTCTAGTGTCCTTCCTCTTCAAACTGAAAACTCCTGAAGAACTCATGTCAGTATTTCTTTTATGGCAGTTGCGTTAACAACAAATTCAGTCAATATTGATCATGTATCTATAGAGTTCTTGGTTGACAACGTTTTACACTTGGCACTTTGAATATGCCGGCCTACTGAATGTGTTCTCTGTGCTTTCCAATGAGAATTCAGCTACACATTTTAATGACTGAGGATAGCTTGTAGTGATTTGGTCACTTTTCTCTTATTTCCTTGCACAAGTTCTTTTGACCCTGGTCATGAAATGGTTTAACTCTGATGTGTCTGCGTGTGAGCGTCCTTGACTGGATATAGCTAGGAGTTGATTAAGCATGTAGGATATATAGATGAATGATATCTATGAGATACATTTTTAGACTCATATCTTCAAATATGTTTCCTTCATTTTTCGCACTCTCCTTCCTCCCTGTGTCGGATTCCCATTATGAGGACAGTGGTACATGGGATAGTGCTCTATGGGTCGCTGAACTGTTCATTTATCTACATGCACTTTTCTTTGTTTCTCAGACTGGGTAATCTCTGCTAATCTATCTTCATGCTTACTTATTCTTTCTTCTGTTAGCTCAAATCTGCTGTTAAGCACCTCTCCTAATTTTTCATTTCCATTATATCTCAAAAACTTCTCGGTTTCTTTTTAATCATTTTAATCTCTTTATTGGTTTTCTTTAGTGGGAGGCACAATGATTGTATTTTCTTTTCTTTTTTTTAAGCTTGGTCTTCTTGAGTTCACTAACATGTTTATAATGGCTGATTTGAGTCCTTCTCCATGAATGCTAGAATTGGGGCCCCTTGAGGGACAGTGTGTTAGTTTGTTCTCCCTGTGCATGGGCTATAATTGCCCCTCTGTATATCTTATATCTTTTAATCCTAAAATTTGGAGAATTTAGATAGCATTGTTTAGCATTCTGGAATCAGTTTCCTCTTTCCTCCAGCTAGAATATCCATATTTGTTCTTGCTGTCTTGTTTGTCTGTTTGCGTAACTTTCCAAGTTTTATTCTGTAATTTTTTATTCTGTGTTGTGTGTAGTCACTGAAATCTCTGCTATTGCTTTTTTTGTATTTTTAAACCTGGATTTTAGGAGTCATCGTGGGTCAGTATAACTCAGTGGACAGTCAATGATTGCTCATATTCCTCTAAGCCAAAAATCTTTCAAACTCTCCCAAAGAAATCTTGCACATTGGAACACACCTTCCTAGTTTCGGCAGTTTACATATCTCCCTTTGCTTTCACTTCCTGCTTACACTGGATTCCAAGATCAGCCAGATACTGGGCTCTCCTTCGTCTTTCCTGGGCTTGTGCGTGTGTGACCTTTTAGATCCTTAAGAGTATGTTGGAACTTATAGATAACTTCTAGTTATCTTTTCCCCTGATCTCCTATTTCCATTTCTGGCAGCCTCTTATTGTCCCCACTGTTATCACAGTCTTCGACAGCTTTAGTATGAGCTATGGCAGTTAATTACCCCTGTTTCCCACAGTGCCCTGGGGATAGGCCTTTTCAGATGGGCTGGACTCAGAGTAGGTTCAATAGGTTAAACAACAGCCGGGCAAGGGACTTTTCCAGAAACCTGCAAGCCTCATCAGATAGGGCCAGTATTCTGTGGATGGGAGATTTCGCAGAGCTGTAAAACAGGCTAGTCTCCTCAGGTGGTGGGGAAGTGGCTGGTTTTTCTATCTCCCACTCCATTGAACTTTCCCAAACACATTGCAGCGGACTCCGAGTTAAATACCCAAAGTCCAGGAGCTGTCCTCAAGCATTTTCCAGTGTGTTGTGCGCCTTTGTTCCAGACATGTGTAATTTCTAGAGTTCTGAAATGGTTGATTTTAATATTTTGGCTAGTATTTCATTTGCTTCTATGTGTAAAGAACTTACTAAAATCTTCCCTCTGCCAGTCTGAAGTTCCACCTCAAGTTATTGTCTATACTATGTTGCTTGGAAATAAATTTTCATAGCAGTATCGTATCTCTCTTTACCATTTTATGTCTATCTAATATACACTACTGATAAGATAATAATTTATAATATAGTGACTTATTTATTCATGTACTCTGTGGTTTCTTTGGAGCATTTACAACATGAAAAATACTCCGCTTTTCACTGTGGAGATAGTAAGAAAAGCTTAGACAGGCAAATCACTATCAAAGATCTTACCATCAAATTGAATAATAAACCTATAGATGAACACAATATAGAAGGGTGATAAATAATATTTAATTATATAATATAGTCCATAAAATGATAGAAACAGGAACCTCAAGGACTTCTAAGGAGGAAATGACACTTTTGCCTAGAGACATTTTGGAATGCTTTATGAAGTTTTGTCATAAAAATTAATATAGTCGTGGGTGATAACATTTTCCTGTCCTAGTTTCTAAATCTGTATCTTTGGACCTCAGCTTGACTGATGTGACATATGATATTTTAAGCATGAATACAAGTTGATACAGACACTTGTTGGAGTAAGGTCTGCTAATACAGACACTTGTTGGCATCCTTAACGATGTTGTATCTGTACCAATCTTTTCCACACAATATCATCATCAACATCATTGTCATTATTAGTTTTCCTGAAAGGGTACATGACACATTTTATTAGTCTGTGCCAATAATTACCAACTATTTGAAAATGATAACATTACAAAAGCATATATACTTTTATTGAAGAACAAGAATTTCACACAGCTGGAGAAAACTGAAAGCAGGGGTCAGCTATTTTCATGATAAGAAAGTGTTAACTTTCATTTCATCTGTGAACAAGTTGGGCATATCCATATTTGGTGTACTAAGATGTTGAATGAACAAATGGGACCTCTTTGAAAGTCCTAAGAGAACTAACATCTTCCAAATAAATGTCTGGCAAAATAAATAATCAAAGAACAGATCTGTTCAATTCCATGGTTGGCTCTAAAAATAGTCATACATGAAAATAGAGTGAAGTGTTTTACAAAGTACCTTGGTAATCCCAGTGCTATTTCAGGGAGGTGTAAGTCCTAGGAATTCAGAGCTGGACAAAGCAACCAAATGGCTAAGTTATAAACACAGGCTGCTCCCGAGAGCAGCATTAGTAATAATGACACGCATGGTGGGAACTCCTGCACAGAACCCCATAAATCTGACTGACTACCATTAACAGGTCACAAAGTAGCAGCAGAAACAAAGGAACTGAAATCCTTGCTGACAAAACGTCAGTGGCGAACTGCAAAGGAGAACAGCAATGGAGAATGGCAGCTAGTTTTTCTATGAGACCAAATCATCACAATTTGAAAGTTCTCAAGTAAAAGATGAAAGACTAGATGTTAAAATGCATACTGTGTAGTTACTGGAAGGTGGTTGATGCTAATCCTTTTAAATCTCTGCTCAGTCTTAAAGTTTAGAGAACCCTTTCTATAGCAGCATGGAGTCATTTGTCAAAGACAGTGTAATGAAAGAATAATCCTAATATTTGTTGCTAGAGTTTTAGACTTCATTCAGTTCATGCAAAATTGGGACTTGTTTTGTAGCTTGATTATAAAACATCATAAATTTCAAACTTTGGCGACATTCAAAGGAAGGGATTCCAAATTACTCATCATGTGAAATGGGGACTGGGGAGATGGAGGCTCAGCTCCAATCATAATTTCGCCATTTTCTGTAATGTGATACTTGCTGGATCCCTCGAGCTATTTATAACTCGTTACAGTACTTATTTACTAAGTAAGGGTAAATCCAGATATCACAACAAAGGCTACTGCTAGAAATGTCCATGTTTGATGACTCCCTTGGCAAACTCCTTTTTTATAAATAATTATTTTGTGGTGGAGAATCTACACAGAAAAGGTACATCAGTTCAACTGTTTATAATGTACAAATCCGTTACATTCTTCAAATTATGCCACCTTTCTTAACCTCTTTCCCAGTTGTTCTTGCTTCGTTCATAGGCACACTGCCCCCACAGGTTCCTATCTAATCGCTGCTGTTGTCGATTTGATCCTATAGATCATGAAAAGGTATAGCATTCAAGCAGATGTTCTTCACTCGTGACGTTAAACTAGTGTTTAGTTTAAGAAGCCATCACAGGATAATTTTGCTTTAAGGATTAAAGATGATCTCAGGGCAATAATTTCAAGTGTTCATTCAGCCTCAATGGCTCTACAAAGTCTGGCGTCTGGAAAATATTAAAATAAATGTCCTGTACTTTCTCCCTGTTGATCAATAGTCTTCTATAGAGTCTTTGACCAAAAATTTCCGTAATGACAGTCACAAACCTGAGAGTTCTGATCTTGCAGCAATGGAGATTCATGGAGGCAATTACCGACACATGCCCATCCTTTCTCTTCTTCCCGCCTCCCTCTTCTTTTGCTGCCCTAGGCAAGGAGAGGCCACTTCTTGGGCTGGGGATGGCCACCGGCAAGGTCTGAAGACTCCAGACATTGCACAACTATAGCACTCGTCTTCGCCAGCACCCTAGTTCCAACGCATTAATTGTCCTGCCTTCCTTAGTCATTGCTCACACACAGAGGATGTGATTGAAAAGGCCATGGCTTAGCTCAGGCACACTTTAGTAACTGGTCATTAAAGGGTCTGAACTGCCTGTAAAGGGAGGAGTGAGAAATGCAGAAGATTGTTTTATAAATATATTAGTGGGTGGTCAACTTGAAAGAATAGGATAATAGGCTCTCATTTATTGTTGGGGTGGATAATACACGTCTGGATTGCCAGTAGAGAATTGAAGTGAAAGCACTTCATTATAAGTACAGGAATTTTTATTTCAACATATTGATTCCTCTTTTTGAATTCTCCTAAAAAGTATGTACTCATCCTTCAACCTTCAAGAATCATCTTCTTCTCACGTCTTCACGAATAGCTTATTCATGGCATCTTCTTTCCTTGCATGTACTTTTATCAAAGATATCATTCCACACTACAGTTATTAGTTGTTTCATTCAGAGGTTTGGATGGTCATTGGGAAAGAGATGGTGCTGTTATATCTTTGTTTCTTCTACTCTTTTATGTGACATCACATGGAAGTTAAATAAATTTTACTTTGAAAGAACTAAGTTATTACTGCTTTCAAGGTTGCCATTGATAATCGATAGAAGTGGTTATATAATCATATCAAAGTTACCCTTTATAAACTGGTTTAGAAATGACATGGCAACATTTCAAATTAAAATGATGTTCAAATGGAAATGTTTGAGAATGTAACTGACAGGGTTTTACTCTTTTTCTCTGAAAGCTAAGTGATCAGTCATCTTTTGGCAAATGAATTACAAACAAGACTATGAGTGCATCAATATCTCACTTTGAATTTCTTCTTGAAATGCCATAAATCTTCCACACTGAGCTCTCTCTACTCAAGTAATCTACTACTGTGGACCTCGGCAACCTGCACACAACTTACTCCTTCATCCTTAATCGAGAGAAGAATGAAGGACAAGGATTTTTTTTTTTCAGGTATAGCATGTACATATACGAGAACTTAATTGTTTGGGCCTTGCATTTTGATTCCTGTCTTTGGATAAATATCCTTTGACTAAATATTTTATCTCTGGATTCTCACTTCTTTTATCACTCACTCACTCTGCTGACTCATCTTCCTTTCCTTGCTCCTTGTTGTAGATGATCTATTGGATTGAACCCTTAACTCGAATGAATCTCTTGCTTTTCTTGATGACTCTTTCAACTGCCATGGCTTGATAAGGCCACCATAGTGAAGATTCCTAATTTCATGTCACCAGCCCTAATTAATTTTCCAAGCTCTAGATCTTCACTTTTAATATCTTGGCAGATATGCCAACTCTGAAATTGATTGCATAATCTTTTCTGGTCATGTGTTACAGATTCGATTCTAATGGCTCGCAACTCAAATTAAGTACATGAGACATACGATGTAGAACTATAATCCTATATCGAGGTTTTCAAACCCACCTCTCCAACACGATCTATGGAAATATTCCAGGATGCAGGGATTGAGTGAGTGGTCATAAAGTGAAAAAGCGTATTGCCTGGCCCATAATTCTACCCAACCATCACACTATTCTATTACTCCCATTGAGAATCACTATTCTACACTCTTTGAAACCCATATTTTTCTTCCTTCTATTAATGACAATTATTACCAGTATCTGTGATTACATTTTCTTGAGAGAAATGCAAATAATCTCTTATTTTCACCAGAAAGAAAAATAAAAAGAGAGAGAGAAAGGGGGCTAGCAAATTCTGTGGCACGATCCTCATTCTGAACCATGTCCTCGATCTGTTTCATTGTATCAATTCTATTTTTTACTTTAGGATTATCTAGACTCCTGCAATGCCTTAATAAATGTCTTATAAATTCCATTCACCCTGCACATTTTTGCTAGAAATAAATATGAAGTATTTGAAGTGTAATATAAATGCAATACAAGTGATCAATATTTAGTGTATAATTTGAATTTTGAAATTTCTATACAGCGATGGACAGTTTTTAAGGTGGGCTTAAGTCCTGGCCTTAGGGGTGTGAGCCAAGTCACATCCTTTGTTTTCTTGTGGGTATGATCTTCCAAAAGACAGAAAACACGCCTGCGTCAAAACCATTCTTCAGTGTATAAGAGCAATCATACACAGAGAGAAGGCCCACGACCGCTGACAGAGCATGGTCTAGACCTCTGTCTCAAGTGCGTGACGTCAAGATTAGAGGCACCGGAGGTTGTGGCCCAGAGACTCAGACAAATCGGACCGAGGCAATGGGGTACCTCCTCCGCATCGGGCTCAAGACCTTGAGACTGTCAAACAGAGCAACAGATGGGCGGCTTCCTGTTCATTGGAGGTAATGACCAAGGCCACACATGGATGGGAGGCTGAGGACAAGAAAGGGCCTTGGCTGCTGGCTGAGGAGAGGTGTTGCTAGAGGGCCAACAACTGTATTCTTAGTAGTTACTGACCCTGCTGTGTGGTCCTCTAACTTTCCTGATAAACCTCCATAAGTGAGAGTATTGCCTTCGAGTTCAGTGAAGCCACCACAATGGATTCCCAGACTCCTCACAGAAGCAGTTTCTGGGGAGGAAGAGTTGGTGTCGGATTAAGTGAAGAAGGATGGCGCTTCGCTGTCTGACCCCTGCCTCTTGGCCACCTGGAAGCCAGACAAGGTCAGACCTGGCCTCCAATGTCATTTATTGCACCAATGATCACAAACCTTTTTATTACCCTAGTCAGAAGCTCTGGATATATTAATAGCCCCCACTCTTCTCCCCTCTCAAGCTCCTAATAAACTTTAATATACTTTCTGTCCAAGTATTTGTCCATTTTTGATATTTGATATAAGGGAGACATATAATACTTGTCCTTTTATATCTGGCTTATTTCACTTAATGTAATGTTTTCAAGATTTATCTAGGTCATAGCATTTATCACTTCTCTGCTCCTTTTTATTACTTAATGTTATTCAATTATGTGCATGTATTTTATCTACCTATTCATCAACAGATCAAATAATGTATTGAGCTGGGTAAATCTGCTGTACAAGACATCTTGAAACTGTTGAAAAGCAAGGAAGTCACTTTGAGGACTAAGATGCACCTGACTGAAGCCCTCGTATTTACTATTGCCTCCTATGCATGCTAACGTTAGATATTGAATAAAGAAGATGGAAGAATTAATGCACTTGAATTATGGTGCTGGCAAAGATATTGAAAGTACCATGGTCTGCCAAAAGGATAAACACATTTGTCTTGAAAAAAGCAGAGGCAGAATGTTCCTTAAAGGTAATGATGGTGAGCCTTTGTCTTGGGTACTTTGGCAGGAGAGGTCAATCCCTGGACAAGGACATCATGCGTGGTCAAGTAGAAGGGTAACAAAAAAGAGGCAGACTCTGGACAAGAGGGTGTGACAGAGTGGTTGCAACCACAGGGGTAAACATAAGAGCCATCGTGGAGATGGCGCAGGACCCAGGTTCTCATCAGTTTAGGATTGCTGTGATCGGAACGGAATGGATGGCCCCCAAGGACAATTCACATATTCCTACACACTGAGAGTGCTTTCACTAGGTGATTGTGAATAATTCTGCATTGAACATCGGTATGCAAGTATCTACTTGATTTTCTATTTTCACCAATTTTTTGTGGATACCCAGGAGTGAAATTGCTGGGTTCTATTATAATTCTACTCTTAACTTCTGGAGGAACTGCCAGACAGGTGTTTCACAATCACTGCATTGTGTTCCATTCCCACCAGCACACAATGTAGGAGGAGACCAATCCTCCACATCTTTACCCATTTGCCATCCTTGCTGTCGAGCAGGCTATTGCACACAGTTCTTCGATCCGCATACAGTTGCCAGTAGCAGTTCAAGGACTCTGTGGGTGTGACGACTTATTTCTTTGTCATTCTGATTTGCATTTCTTTAATAATGAATGGCCCCACTCATCTGTCAATTTGTTGCTCTTAGGGGAAAGAACTTTCACTGGAGCTGCCAGATTAATCACAGACTACGAAGAAGGATGTGTCGATAACCCACTTAAGAAAAATTAACCACTAAAAGCCTTATGAATATAAAATTGTGAAGGGAGGGGGAGAGGATGTTGACCACTTAGGGGCTGTCATGTAAAGTTATGATGATGAGCCCCCCGCCCGCCCCCCAAACAGGTAGACATCCCTATCAGAGGGATGAGGGATACTGATGGGAAAGTCAAGTTCAGAGAGGGGAAAGGGAGCAGATATGTCTGAACAAAAGTGTGCGACTATGGGTAGAAAAGGGGGAGGACCAACCTCCGTGTGTGTGTGTGTGTGTGTGTGTGTGTGATGACTAAAATTATTTTTAAGGACCCTCAGGAGGATTATCCTTGGTCATATGCACCCAAAAGCCACATTGACCTGAGTTTCTGAGTACACCCTGGGGACATAGGCCAAGTGCCTTAAAACACTGGGCTATTGAAACCTGGATCTTCGAGGTGCACAACTTGCTTCAGACAACATCTGATGCAGAACCCCCACTAGATGAACTGAACTTTACCTCAAACACATATAACCTAAGGACTTAAGACTGACAACTCATGGTGTCTGAAGAAGCAGAAGATAGCTATACCAAGAGTATTGAGCTGTCAGTAGGCAATCACTGACTTACTATATTAATGCCCTATAAGCTGTATTAAAAGATATATTATTCTTGTAAATCTATGACTGACATTTTCAGTGAATATTATTGTAAATTTTCCCTGACAATGAACTCCCATTGTTTGTGTAGTGTCCAGTCACGAAGGGATTTATTCTGTATAAGTGAATAATTCTGGTATTACGAGAGGTAATTATCCTACATTGATCCAATATCCCTCTCCAACAATGCTTTAAACAAATTAGGACCAGGGGCTAGTCAATGACAATATTAATGGAAGGTCTTTATGCTCCAGAGAGATGACTGATAAGACTCACTACCATAAATTAACAAGGGGGTCTCTAAAGCGAGACAAAGGCAGATGAAAAACAACAACAACACAGGCCCAGGAACAGATTTGGGGCTCACACTAAATCCTGCCTCCACTTCAAGATACTCGCCCTCAGGAGGGGAACACAGAAGATATGCGTGCGATAGCCAAGTGTGGTGAAGAAATTAGATGGTTCCCGGCTATCAGATAAAATAGCTTCTGAGGTCTTAAAGACTTGTTTCCAAGCAGGCAGCAATCCACGTGAGATGTCAGCTCAGTCCACAGGGAAGAAGCACACCAGCATCAGTGGCCGAAGGACTGTAAATCAAATAACCTGAAGCTGAAGGAGAAAATCGTTTCAGACCCTAAACTGTGAGATTCTGGTTTGCAGAAGGTGATGGATGACAGTGGAAGCCCGGGGTACGTTGGTGAGATCTGCATAGGAAATAAACCTCGGGTGATTTCCCCCACTCCGTCATAGAGGGATGGGAAGAAACTGCTTACGGACCGAGAGCATTAGAGAGATGGCCAGAGGCGACCGAAATGACAAACCTGACTTGAATGGTTAAAGCCTTGTCAGTTGATCCCCCTTCTGATGCATATTGGACCTGATCTGATCTTCCATGTTTTCTGTGCTTTATGTCTGTATTTATTTTCATATTGGGTTCTACCTCAGGTATATTTTGTCATTGGGAGTAACTCTCTTGAATTTTTGTTTTATGTCTTTCTGTTTTTCAATATATTTTTTATATAAAAATACTCTTGCATTGCCTTTTATCCCTTATAATTGCTCTGGGAAGTAACACTACCTCGCTTATTTGTATATCACAGGAAATCCAAACTGAAAGGTTGGCTTCCTGAAATATTTTAAGCTCCTCAAAAAGTCTCCTTAAGTTCAAACGTAGCTGAAAGCTGAAGTTATTGGCTGCTAAAAAAAATGGTCAGCTTCATGAGAGGGAAAAAACTGTCAATGGGCTCCTTCTATGCGATATAACTTTAGTTCTTTCCTTTTAAAAAATTATCTTTCACAGACTGATGCCAAGATAATACCGAGAGATCTAATGTACCCTGGAGTCAGTTATTCACTATGGTCATGTCATACGTAACCACAACACAAACAGAAAATTGACACTGGTACCCTGTGCATATAGGACTCAATATTATTATTTTAATAATTGTTATTGTTTAATCTAGTTCTATAAATACCCCAAATATAGAATTATTTTATCTCACAAATATCTCACTTGCATTTCCTCTTTATAGACCCACCCAACCCCTACTCGTCTGACTGCAGCCACTGGTAACTCTTCATGTGTTTTCTACCATCTCTGCAAGTGTGTCCTTTCTAGAATGTCAGGTAAACGCCTCATATCGTAAGTGCCTCCTTGAGTTTACATTCCTCACTCCAAGTTGTTAAATACATCAATGGTTGTTTTTCCACCTTTCTATTGCTGAGTAGTATTCTATGATATGGACGTACCACAGTTTTATTGGTTTTTGTCAGATATTATTTGATATTTTTTCATTAATATTTTAAAACTCTTTCTTATGGCATAATCTAGTTTTATGTACCTCTTGTTGTTCTTATTTGTCAACTGTATGAAACAAGAAACTGTCTTTTGGCATATCATTTATTTTATATACTTAACAGTGCTATTTTGGCAGTGAAATAGTTGCACCCCACCATGGGAACAGACATCCTCATCTTTATCTCAAGGAGCAGCAGGTAGTGTGAACCCCGCACCTTGCAGTTACCAGCCCATTCCCTAACCCGCAGGACCACCATCGTTCTTAACAGTGGAAATAAGTGGAAATAAGTGGAAATAAGTGGAAAACCAAATGGAAAGTGATGCCTGATTTGAGAGATGTGAGACAGCTGAACCTCTGCCAGCAGGGAGGAACCTATAAAGCAAGCTAGCACAATTCACAAGCCCATCAAAGCTCAAGAGGTGGAAATGCCAATTACTCTGAAATGGGGTGAGGGAAGGTGAGTCTGAAAAGAAAATTACTGTCTAAAAGTCTGTAGAAAGGCCATTTCAAACTCTAGATCCACTACCATGTTTTCCAAAGGAACCGTGTTCCACCATCCTAGCAGATAAGTAGAGTTTCCTTTCAAAGGATGTTGAAATGAGGGATACCGAGAAAGGGAAGGGTATCACAATGTCAGGGATCAAAGTAAACATCTACATATTTTATTTAATTTCAAAAATGATGGTATCAGTTAAGTTCCCTATAGACCCATTTTTAAAATGTTTCCGTTTTTAAAAAAGTGAAGGGGATGTACACGTGATTTCTGCCCATGGACAGGGATGTGAAGAGCCTTGTTATTGAGCAAAATGCCTTGGAAAGTGGATTGTTGCAGATGCAGTTAGGTTAAAATGTAACACCCTATCATCTGACCTCCCTTATGATCATTTAAATTTGTTCTAACGTTGATATCTTTGTTTTCTTTTTTATTAAGATTTCTATCTATTTTCCTTGGTTATTTCTGTTTCTTTTTGTCTGTTTGTTTTTTAATGTTTTTCTGTATATGAAATCCAGGACAACTAAATCTATAAAGACAGTAACTGGATTAATGGTTCCTTGGGGGTGTGGGAGGAGAGGTTGGAGAAAACTGGGGAGCAAATGAAATGAGCCCAAGAATGAGGAAATATTCTAAAACTGATTGTGATGGTGATTGAACTAATGAATTTTATTATTGAAGAATTACGTGGCAATAAAACTGTTGAAAACTGATAGAATCTAGTCTCATACTCTCTAATTGGGACACTGTAGGACCGCTCGTTGGCAAAATGCTGAGTGCAATCAAAAGCACCTGCAGTCTGTGATAATGTTCCCTCAACAAAACAGGCCGGTCATATCCCACAAGAATAAAGTCTACAATGAAAAGCCTGACTCAATAAATAGAACACCACATGAGCATCTCAGCATCCACTACAGATGAATAGGCAGCCAGAAATCATCTAGCGATGAGAGAAAATCTTCTACTGTGAAAGGCAGAAATCAAAACGAGCAACAAAATAATGGAAACAGATAATGGAGAAATTAAAGATAACTTTTTAAAAGTAAAATTAGTGTCCTTGTAGAAAGAAAGAGATGTTATATTTCATAAAATAGGAGGCAATAAGAGAAATTCAGGAAACAGATCAATTTTTTGGGGAAATTAAATGTGAATGCAAAGAAATAAAAATAGTCTATGGTGTGCTTAGGAGGAAAGCATGTCAGCTTATAGGAAAGGAGAGATGCCTCTGCTTACTACAACTTTATGATAGCGCTTTCTCTGTGTCAATTATAGACATAGTTTTAAAAGTTCAAATGAAAGAATAGAGCTAAAGATTGGCAAGAATTCAGCCAGATGTGTAATTTCTTAAGGAACTGGCCTCTCTTGGGAGAGAACAGGGTCTATAGCAAGCATGAGAAGAGACAGGAAACATACAGAGAGATTGTAAGCCGAGGTTAGAAAATGCTCGTGACATCTAATATGGTAAGCACACCTCCCACATGGGATAAATGATCTCAGCTATAGATGGCACATTACAAAGTCTCATTTAGATTGAAATCCCGAATCTTTCTTAAAATTCATACATTAAATGATAAGACAAAATATATAAGGCAAACTCTTAAAATCCAGAAAACTCATTTTTGTTTCATCAAAATACTATCTCTAGTGTTTAATTGATCCCCTAAAATCGTGAGATAGGCTTGCTGACTCCAGGATAGGTCATTTTGCTTGGTCTCAAGGTTGCCAGTCCATGTGCTCATGTGGTACACACTACACATCAGTCGTCTGTAACATGGAGGAAAGCTAATACAGTTCCATAAATGTACAAAGGTAAGTCAAAAAGGCACGGCTGCTAGACTTCCAAACCATACCTGTACAGGTCTATTGAAAACAAAGCCTGTTGAAATGTGCGTCTATGGTTGGTGGATGGCTGTAGACAAGTTCCCAGGGCAATTACGGAGCTGACTTTCCATAGGGCGGTTGTCACTATCAGACGCCCTGCAGTTGGTTCTGCTACCTTGGTACCCTCAGCCCAACAGAGGGAAACACCACTGCAACAGCCTTAGCGCAATGAGTTCACAGGTTTGAGCCCATTGTTGCAACCATTCTGCCAACTCCTCTTTTTCCCTTCGAATTTACCAAGCATGATGTCTTTCTTCAGGGCCTGGTCTCTCTTGACAACATGTCTAAAATACCTAAGACAAAGGCTCCCCATTATTGCCTCTGAGGAACCTCTGGCTGTACTTCTTCCAAGATCGACATATTGGTTCTTTGGTAGTCCGTTGTGTTTATATTATTCTTTGCCAATACCATAGTTCAAATGAATTCATTTTTCTTCAGTCTTCCTTATTCTATGTCCAACTTTCACATGCATATGCAACCATGGAAAATATCATGGCTTGGGTCAAGCGCCTCTTAGTCCTCAGAATAACAACTTGGTTTTTCTATACTCTAAAGCGTTCTTGTGAAGCAGATTTACCTAATGTGATGTGTCCTGGGATCTCTTGACTGCTGCTTTCATGAGCATTGATTGTGGATTCAATCAAGATTAAAACCTTGACATCTCTCTTCTCTCAATTTATGATAATGTTACCTATTGGTACAGTTGTGAGGGTTCTGGTTTACTTTTATTAAACTGTAAGTCATATTGAAGACTGCCATCCTTGATCCTCCGCAGCAAGTGCTTCAAGTCCTCCTCACTTTCAACAAGCAAAGTTATCTATAATCTGTATTTGCAGGTTATTACTAAGCCTTCCTCCAGTCTGAGAGGATATTCATCTGCATATAATCCTGCATATAAACTTCTTTGATTACTTATACATACATACAGATGGAATCAGTATGGTGAGAGGATACTACCCTGAAGCACACCTGTCCTGATTGTAAGCCAAGCTGTATTTCCATGTTCTGTTCTAACGACTGCCTCTTGGTCCACATACACGTCCCTCATAAGCACAATGAAATGTTCTGGAAGTATTCTTTCCACAAGTACCCAGAGTTTACTATGATGCACTTGGTCCAATGTCTTGGCATATTCAGTGACACACAGGAAGGATATTTCGGGTATTCGCTGCTTTCAGCCAAGATCAGACATCAGGACAATACCCCGTGTCCTAACCCCTTCTAAGGAACCTCTCGCAGCTCCTTATCAAGGTACTGCTACAACCATTTTCGGATGATCTTGCAGCAAAGTTTTGCTTACATATGATATCAATGACACTGTTCTATAATTTGTTCATACTATTGAGTCAATAGTTTCTTTGGAATGGGTACAAATATGGATCTCTGCCAATCAATTGGTCAAGAAGCTGTCTTCCGAATTCCCTGGTATAGGTGAATGAGTGCGCCCAGTGCTTCATAAGCTTTTTGAAACATTTCGATTGTTATTCCATCAATTTCTGTAGACTTGACTTTAGGTAATGCTTTCAGCACAGCTTGGAATTCTTTCAGTGCCTTTGGTTCTTACTCACATGCTCCTTCCTGAAGTGGTGGGATGCCAACTAGTTAGTTCTTTTTGGTACAGTTACTCTTGTATCCATTCCATTTTCTCTTGATGCTTCCTACGTCATTCATCATTTTTCTCATGGAATTTAAAAATATTTCCACTTTAGGCTTGAATTGTTTCTGAGCTCTTTCAGTTTGATACATTGACTTTGTTCTTGCTTTTTGATTCTCTAACTGTAGATCGTTGTGCATTTCATTAATATTATAATTTGTCTTATTGAGCTGCCCTCTGGAATTTTGTGTCCAGCTCTCTGACTTTATCGTTCCTTCCATTTGCCTTAGCTACACTATGATTACGGGCACGTTTCAGAATCTCCTCTGATATCCACTCTGATCTTTTTTTCTTTCCTGTCTTTTTAACGATCTTCTTCTTTCTTCATGAATGATGGTCTTAATGTCATTCCATAGCTCATCAGGTCTTCTGTAATTAGTGCTAATGCCTCAAATCTGTTCTTGAGAAGTTCTCTAAATTTGGATACAATTCACTTAAGGTCATTTTTTGGCTCTCATGGACTTGTTTTAATTTTCGTCAACATCCACTTGAGTTTATATATGAGCAATTCATGGTCTGTTCCATAGTCAGCCCCTGGCCTGGTTTTAGCTGCTGCTATTGAGCTTCTCCATTTCTCTTCTCCCATATGTAGTCAGTTTGATTTCTATGTATTCCATCTGGAGAAGCCCACATGCATCATTGCTTTTTGTGCTTCAAAACAACATCTTGCAAAATTTCTTCATGCAATCTCCAGGATCATTTCTATCACCTAGAGTACATTTTACAACTACTGTTCCTGCCTCTTTGTCTCCAAATTTTGCATTCCAATGACTAATAATTATCAAGCATCTTGCATGTTTCATCAATTTCAGACTGAAAGCTTTTGTAGAATTCATCAATTTCTTCATCACTAGCTTTAGTGGTTGGTGCACAATTTGGATAATAGACGTATGCTTTGAATTCCTTTGTATGTGGACAGACATTACCCTGTCCCAGACAGCACTGCACTTCAAGAAGATCTTGAAATGTCTTCTTTTAACAATGAATGCAATGCAATTCCTCATGATTGTGTCATTCTGAGCAGAGTAAACTGTATTTTTTTTCCTGATTCTAAATGGTCAACAGCAGTCCACTTCTGCTCACTAATATCCAGAATAATGATTTTTTTCTCTATGCTATTTAATTCTTAACAAGTTCCAATTTTCCTAGGTTCATACTTCCTGAATTTCAAGTTCCAATTGTTAGCAGCTTCTTTCCAGCTGTTTCTTCTCATTTTGAGCCCTGGAGTTCCTGAAGCCTGTACTCTCACCACTTCTCTGCCACTGTGCTGTAGGCTGGTGGTTTGTGTATTGCTGTGATTCTGGAAGCTATGTTACTGGTGTTTCAAATATCACCCCACGTGATCCAGCAGAACTTCCAGACTAAGAACAGAAGACAAAGAAGGAATCAACTGTCTGCTTCAGAAGACCAGCCATTGAAAACCCCATGGATAGCATTGAAACATTTTCCGTTCCTGGAATTGAAATGAGCAGAAGCAAAATATTGTCAGAGATAGGGCCATAGCATGAGCTCTTCAGGTCACGCAAAGCATGACTGGGGGAAAGCGCCTCCCAACAGTAGAGCGGGCCATAATGACACGGGTGGAGTGAAGCCCTCATTATTGTAGCTTCTGGGGGAAAAAAACGTCTAATCAATGCAATGGTTTCCAAAGGGATTTGATGGTCCAGTTAAAGTCAAGCTGAGAGATTCACTCAGAAATTCGTGACAACTGCTTTTTGGAATTCCTAAAGGCTCTTCTGGTAAGTTTTTCTTGAAGGTCATGGGCCAATTATGGCACTTTATAACCAATTATGGAGGTTAAAGTTGAAAATTGCTTTGGTGAGAAGGAACCCAGGAAACTTGCACCATACCAAAGCATCTATTCTTCATTACAATAATGCACTACTTATTCTTCAACATTACCACGGACTGTCCTATGAGAATTCTTGGGGGAAACCTTACCCCATCCTAGAGCCTGGATCTCACTCCCCGGACTTCTTTTTGTGTCTCAAATGCAAAGAACATGGAAAAGGAACAGAGTTGGAGTCTTTGAGAATGCCAAAGTGTTACTTTGATGTGGCGTAAACTGAAGACCACCCAGGTAGAGAGATGGTAACCTGCCTTAAGAAGCATACAGTCCTACATGAAGGCTAATGTGGGAACCAATAACTTCATGCTTGGATTTGTTTTTTCTTAATCAAGGTTTATATGATTTTACAGCAATATGTTTGATGTTTTCTTGTAGTAACACTGTAGAAAATATTTTAATAGTCTATTAAACAACATCCTAGTTACCACAGCTCAAGGAATTTGTCTTGCTTAGAGCTGATCAATGCCAACTAAATCGACAGGGAAAAATATCCCTTACTGAACACCCCTTGACTGATAAGAGTTAATTACATGTCTATTTTTCTTCTCTCTAATTATATTTTTATTAATTCACCTACTATGATTGATTACTACTTTGATAGTCAATGGAGCTGCAGTGAAAAAATGACCAGACAAGATCTTTCTCCTCGTGAACTTTATAAGCTATAAGCCAAAGTAAGTGATCGATATCATGAGCACGTTCAAGAGAAGCAGCGGCTTTGGGAATTAGGTGGCAAAGGTAGAAATGACTTAACTCACTTTTCAAATCCAGGAAAGACCTCTTTGGGAATGTGAGTTTTTAACTGAAACCTAATGGGTGAATAAATTTTAATTAAGTAAATAGAATGATTAATTTCCAAGTGTTTTAGTTGTTTTTTAATGTTTTCTTGTGAATTTCATGAAGATGTACAGAATAGATCAATTTTCCATTCAACAATTCCTACCCTTTTTTCATCTCCTTGATTACAATGTCCACAATGTAATATCAAGTACTCCACTTCCTCCCAGTTTCTCCTGTTTCTATGAATCCTTTTCCAACCCTTCTGAGCATTGTCCTTGGTTGCATGCTGCCCTGTCTATCTCAAATGATTGGAAGGGACAGCGTGTGCAAAGGTCTTGAGATAAGAAAAAGCAAAGTACTTTTAAGGAAGTGAAATCTGTCCATATTAGATTGTTGGATTATGCAGAATCTGTAGACATACACAGGATAAGCAGATATTTAAAGATTTGAAGAAGAATCTGATCAAACTTTCCTCTATGTTCCACCTGTGAAGAGCAGATTGCTAGAAAGGAGAAGTTAATACAAGGACGTCCATTAGAAGCCTTTTGCAAATTGGTAGTTTGTTGCTGATTTTCTGATCCTTAGACTTGTTACTTTGTTTTTGTAAATGTTTAAAGTTTATAATGTTGTTTCTTTAGGGACCAAGACACTATATAATTGAAACCATAATTGGTACCCACTGAGCAAGAGGTTGGAAATGGAATTGCTGCTGTCAGTGTATGTGCACCCACGTGGGGCGAGGGCAGGGCAGGCTGGGGGCGTGGGTTCTGACAGCGCCCCACTCAGAATCTCTTGCCTGAAGCACCTTGCAGCTGTGGTGTTTTTTAAAAAGCACTCATTCAATTTTCACTCAGCAGCATAATTTCTTTCATGAACTCTCAACCTACTTCTTGTGTAATTGTATTATTTTAAGCTTAAAAATGAATATGAAAACTGGAGTCAAAAGGTCTGTGTTTTTATTCAAAAACAAAAAGGATTTGGAAAGCTAAGGGCATGCCCTCATTCTGCTAATATAAACCTTCACCTAATTTTAAGTGTTACATCAATCAAATGCGTTTGGAAAATGAAAAAGTTTCAAGTTAGAGTCAGAAATTTCACTATCAAAAATGGTGTTTTATTTTATTTTCTGTTGCTCTAGTCTAATCATATGGTTCATCTACTCACACAATTATTGATAGGGAAGCACTACTATAGGCAATGGACTCCTTCTCTGGAGTTTGTAGTCAGGAAGGTGTGATAGGCTGTTAGTCACACGTGAATAGTCAATTACGGTAGGTAGATATGGTTGAGGGTCCAAAGGAGCGCACATACACCACTTAACGCATCTGGGAGCTCCTTAGTGGTACAAACTCTTAACTTCTTAGCTACTACGTGAAATATTGACTGTTCAAATACCATTCCAATAACAGGGTGGCGACCAAGTGAGGAAAGAGTGGAGGCATTGCAAGCACACGTGGGACTCCTGCTTGGAACTGACTCACAGCATCTGACCATGACGGCAACTGAGTGGTGCAAATTATCTCAGAGGAGCTGATAACAGAAAAACTGCTCATAGGGGTGCACAGGTTCTACCGGATATAGTAGGGGAAAAAATTGGTAGGCTATGAGAATGGAGAGAAAATAGTATATTTGGAAAAAATAAAAGGGATTGCGGGTGGAATGATTGTGTAGATAGAATAACAACACTTGAGGCCGGATAGGTAAACAAGGTCTTACTCCTTTGTTTTTCGCTCTCTATTTGAACAAACATTATGTTATTCTCAAAGGATTGGTGTCTCTCAATGACATGTCCAAAGTATTGATGACAAAATCTTACAATTCTTACTTCTGAAGAGATCCCAGCTGCACCTCCTCAAAGACAGATTAGTCCGTTCCTCTGGCAGTGCGTGGCACTCTCAGTAGTCTCTTCGTCCACACTGCTGCAGATGCATCACTCCTTCTTTCAAATGGTCAAGGAAGGGAAAGGGGGTGTTCTCTACAGAGTAGCTACCATGCAAAGCTATGATGAGGTCCCCCTGGACAGGTAGCCAGCCTTATCAGAGGGATGAGAGATACTAATGGGAAAAGCAAACCAGGAGAAGGGAAATGGAACAAACACATCTGGGGGAACATAAATGATTGGCTGTCAGTAGGAAAAGCAGGAGGACCAACCTCCAGTTGGGGGTGGAGCATGACTGAAAATGCTCTGGGGCACCCTAGGATGACAGTGTCCCTGATGGTCTACACCAAATGGGCCACATTGACCTAGGCTTCTGGGAACATCCTGGGGACCCAGGCCCGGTACCATGGAAAGCTGGGGCAGGGAATCCTGGATCTTCCAGGCGCAGGGCTTCCGTGAGATCCAAAGTGGACAATTCACTGGGTGAACTGGACTTTCCCTCAGAGACATTTGTAAAGAGAGGACTTAAGTCATAAACTACATGGTGGCTCAAGAAGCAGAAGACAGCTGCACCAAGACTGTTGAACTGTTGGTAGGTGCACCAACATGGTCTTACTACATCATGCCCTCTATGCTGTGTTATGATATGTACTATTCTGGTAAACCTGTGACTGACATTCTCAGTGATTATTGTTGTAAATTTCCCCTGATGATTAACTCCCATTGTTTGTGTAAATAGCATCCAGCCACTAAAGGATTGATTCTGTACAAGTGGTTAATTCAGGTACTGTGATATTGAGTTAGCCTGCATTGACCCAATATTTCTTTCTCACCAGGGCTTTAAAAAAATTAGCACTAGGGGCTAATCAGAGACAATATTAATGAAAGATTGTTATGCCCCAGGGGGATGGTTGATAAGATTCTCAACTACAAATTAAAAAGGTTTTGAAAGGGAGCCAAAGACAGATAAAGACAAACAGAAAACATAGATCCAGGGATGGGTTTGGGGTTTGCACTAAATCCTAGCTCCGACTTAAGAAGAATTTGTTCTTACATGATGGCCTTACTCAATAACTGCCCTTGGGAAGGGAACACAGAAGCTATGAATGCTATAGCAAAGTGTGGTGAAGAAAGTAGATGGTGCCCAGCTATCAGATAAAATAGCATCTGGCGTCTTAGAGGCTTGTCTCCCAAGAAGTAGTCATCTAAGTGAGATAGCAACTAAGTCCAAAGGGAAGAAGCACACCAACATCAGTTGCCAAAGGATCTCAATCATATAATCGGAAGTAGAAGGAGGGAATAGTATTAGAGCTTGAATTGTGAGAATTCAAGAAGGCTTTAAAGAAGGTTTACAGAAGGCTGTGGATGACAGAGGGAGTCCAAGTACACTTGTGGGCACTACAGAGGAAACAAGCCTCCAGTGATTAATTGAGGGATTGGAAGAAAGTGGTTACTAAACGGAATGCATTGAAAAGATGACTATAAAAGATTACAAGCGTAACCCTTTATGAACAGTTAAAATGTTGTCACTTCATCCCCCATCTGATGCATGTTAGATCTGATCTGATTTTCAGCATTTTCTGGGATTTTCTTGTTCATATTGGGGTTTGCCTCAGATGTGTTATGTCACTGGGGGTCACCCTCTTGCATTTTTGTTATATGTTTTTCTGTTTTTCAATATATGAAAACAAGACTAATGAACCTATAGGAACAGCAAGTAGACTAAGGGTTTCTTGGTGGGCAGGTTTACATTGGTGGGGGCACAGCAAAAAGGAGCTGATATCCAGGAGTCCAGGAAGGAAGAGAATGCTTGGAAATTGATTGTGGTAACAATTATACAGTACAGTTTGATTTGATTAAGCTATTGAGTGGTGTGATATATATATATATATATATATATTCCCAATAAAAAATGAAAAGAAAGCAAATAATGTATTGAACTGGACAAATGAACCACACAAATCCTCCTCCGCATGCTAAAGAGCACAGATCCACTCTGAGGACTAAGGCATTCCTGAACAGAAGCAAGTATCTTTAATAGTCATAGATGTATGTTCATGCTGAAAAAATGAATGCTTATCCAGCTTCCACATGTATATGAGGTGATTGAAAGTTGCATGGCTTCAATAAATCTTACCTTGGTCTTTGTGATGGTTAGATTTTTGTGTGAACTCAAAATCCCTGGGTGAAGGATTACTCAGATTACAGCGTGATGGCACCTCCTTATTAGGGTGGCCTTTTGTAGAAAAGAGACCCTGAACAGAACGGAGCTCTCTTGTCCCTTCACCTGCAGCTGGAAATGGGCCTTACGTTTATCTCCTGTTATATCTCCGGCAACTCCCAATCAGCAGATTGACTGCATTCAGTTTCGCAAGGATCAGCCTATGGCCCTCCTGCTTCATATTCATTAGCTCCTGCAGCAACATCAGTCAAGGAAAGCCTCCAGCTTACATCTGATCTAGAGACTTAGACTGGTTTGGATTGGCCTCCTTCTACAATTGGATAAGCCATTTCTTGAGATAAGTCTCTTTCAATACATGTGTACACACACACACACACAATCATCACTGGGTTTTGCGTTTCTAGAGAATCCAACCTAACATAGTCCTCAAAATGCCTTATTTGTTCTCTAACATTTTAAAGAGTTTCCTGGAAGCAGATTTATACAGTGCAATGCATAGTTTTAAGAATATTTTCATTGACATATACTTCACATATCATAAAATTTAACCATTCAGTCTTATTAAGAAGAGTTGTGCAGTCATCACCACAATCAATTTCAGGGCATTTTCTTCTCACACTCATTGTTGGTAGCCCCCCACTTCCCCCCATCCTCCCTGCTACACCCCTAGGTAAGGATTAATTCAGTTACTCTCTCTATGGATCTGTCCATCCTGGATTTCATCTACAGAAAGTCATACAAAACCAAACAGGAATCAAGCAAGCAAACAAAAATTCAACAACAAAGATGAGACAAAAGAGAAAAATCTAAATCTAAAGGAAAGTATAAAATATTAAAAGCTGAAACCACTGAAAATGGGTCAACAGGAAGATCAAATGACATTACTTTTTAATCCAACTGCATCTGCCATCAATGGCTTTGCGATTTTCTCTGTTGGGTGGCCAGGCTATTCCCATCTCTCGACAGTTCTCAGAGGGAATTCACTGGGGTTTCATCCGTGTGTGGACTTTGTAAATGAAGCTGAAGCTTCCACTGCCATCCACAGCTTGCTGCAAACTGGTTTGGGCAATTTCAGCTCTGATACCATTTCCTCCTTGAGATTTATATTTTATCATTTACAGTATTGGGGTCACATAGGCTGGTGTGTTTCTTCCATGTGGATTTAGTTAACATGCCACTTAGATGGCTGCTTGTTTAAAGATAATCCTTGAAGACCCCTGATGCTATTCTATCTGATAACTGGATACAATCTGGTTTCTTCACCACACTTTGCTATTGCACACATATCATCAGTGATCTCTTCAGGAGGGTGAATATCGAGTAGGGCCATTTCATGAAAACTAATTGTTCTTAGACTGGGGCTACCATTAAGTGTGAGCTAAAAAGTCTATTTATATATTTATGGTCTATATGTATCTATGGTTCACTTTTGAGACATCATTATCATTTTAAGATGCTGAACTTTATAAATCATTCCTCAGGGGCATAAGAAATTCTACAGGTAACATCTTTTATATAGCCAATTCAGTGCAATATATATATATATATAGTTAATTCTGCTTATTAAGCATTAATTTTAGATTCAAGTAAAATGAAGTCCTTGACAAATTCAATCTTTTCTCCATCTATTCTGATGTCTATTGGTCCACTTGTGGGAACTTTTCCCTTCTTTACATTGAACTGTAATTTGTGTACAGTTCCTCTACAAGTATAATTAAGTCTTCTGGGATCCCCATTCTTCTAATTTTTTCTCTATGGTTTGCTATGATCCACATATTGATTGTGCAAAATGCCTTTGCACAGTCAATAAAACCTAAGTAAACAGCTTTCTGGTGTCATCTGCCTTCGTTTGAGATCCATTTGAAGTCAGAATGGTCTCCCTCATTCCGTGTCTGATTCGGAATCAAGCTTGGTTTTTTGGCCGCTCTCCACTGATGTAAAGCTGCAGCCAGCTTATAATTACCTTCAACACGTTTTCACTTGTGCACTGTATGAATGATAATGTTTGGTCATTTCTCCACTCTATTAGCTCTCTTGGTTTTTTTTTGAACAGGCACACATATGGATCATTTCCAAATGGCCCAAAACCGGTCTTCCAAATTTCTTGACATAGTCGAGTGTTTCCAGCGCTGCATCAGTTTTTTTGAAATATCTCAATTAGTGGGCCATCAATTCCTGAAACCATGCGTCTCTTTGTTCACTAAAGCCTTCGGTGAAGTTCAGACTTCTGCTTTCAATAGCACTGACTCTTGATCATCTCTTAAAATGATTGGACAATGACCACTTATTTTTGGTACAATGACGCTGTGTATTCCTTCGTCTTTGGATGCTTCCTGCATCATTCAATATTCTGTCCATAGGATCTTTCGATGTTGCCACTAGAGGCTTGAATATTTTTCAGTTGCTTCAGCTTGAGATATGCTGAGCATGTTTGTCCATTGGTTTGCTACCTCCAGGTCACTGCATATTTCGTTACAATCCTCTTCTTGGTCTTCTTGAAATACCCTTGGAAAGTTTCTATTCAGCTCTTTTAATTCATCATTTTGTCCATATTCTTTAGATACTCTGTGTTTAAGAGCAACTTTTAAAGTATCTTCTGACAGTCACTTTGGTCTTTATCTTCTTTCCTGCCTTTTTAATGATATTTTGCTCTGTCACATCTGATATTCTTGATATCATCTCACAACTCACGTGGTCTTCAGTCATAATTGGGTGCATTCAATGCGCCAAATCTGTTCTAGAGATGCTTTCTAAACTCAGGTGGAATGTACTCAAGGGCCTATTTTAGCTTTTAAAAAAATCATTTTATTTGGGGCTGTACAACTCTTATCACAATCCATCCATCCATCCATTGGGGGGTGGGGGGGGGAAGGAGGAAACATTAAAGAACTAGAGGAAAGCTGTATGTTTCATCGTTGCTACGCTGCACCCTAACTGGCTCATCCGCTCCCTGTGATCCTTCTATAAGGGGATGTCCAGTTACCTACAGATGCACTTTGGGTATCCACTCCACATTCCCCCACATTCACAATGATGATTTTTTTGTCCTTTGATGCCTGATACCTGATCCTATCGGCACCTTGTGATCACAGGCTGTTGTGCTTCCTCTATGTGGGCCCTGCCGCCTCTCAGCTAGATGGCCGCTTTTCTATCTGCAAGCCTTTAAAACCCCAGATGCGATGTCTTTTGATAGCCAGGCACCATCAGCTTTCTTCACATTTGCTTACGCACCCACTTTGTTTTCAGTGATTGTGTTGGGAAGTTGAGCATCATGGAATGCCATGTTATTAATACAAAGTTCTTTTACGTTGAAGGAATACTGGAGTAGAGGCTCAATGTCTGTCTGCTAGCTTAATACTCAACATGTAAATATATGTACATCGATCTCTTTCCATATTGTTATTTATTAATATATTTACATGTGTACATGCCTGTATTTAGACCTCTATACATGCCCTTTGCCTCCGAGTTCTTTGCTCCACCTCCTTTCACTTTCCTCTTGTCCCACTATCATGTTCATTTTCAGCAATTCCTCTCGGTCCTATCTTGGCTCTTATTAACTTGCTTTAATCTTCTTTAACTTCAGCCTGAACTTTCATATAAGCAATTTTGGGGGCTTTTTTGTTAACTTGGAAGCTCGCCTTGTTTTGGCTGATGATAATGAACTTTCCCATTGTTGTTTCCCATAGATGTTCTCAATTTGATTCCTCTTTATCCCATCTGGTGAAATCCACGTGTATAATTGTTGTTTGTGTTATTGGAAGAAGGTATTTGCAATGCAGAAGTCATTGGTCTTGCAATAATCTATCATGCAATTTTCACCTTCATTTTTAATCACTAAAATGACATTTCCCAATAACCATTCCTTCCTCTTTATAATCAACTTTTTCATTCTAATCATCAATAATTAACAAAGCATCTTGATTGCATGCTTTATTGGTTTCAGATTAAAGATGATGGTAGGAATATTCAATTTCTGTATCATTAGCTTTAGTGGTTGGTGTACAAATTTGAATAATAGTTACCGTAACTGATCTTTCTTGCAGGTGTACAGATATTACCCTACCACAGCAAACATTGCACATCTTGAGATACTCTTTTTGACAATGAACTCGTTCATTTGTAATTTGTGTTTTCATTGTTGTTAGGTTTTGTTGGGTTGGTTTCAACTCCTAGAGACTCATGTACAGTGGAAGGACACATCGCCAAATCCTGTGCAGTCAGCACAAGGGTCACTGTATTTGAATCCACTGTTATAGTCACTGTGTCAACACCAAGCATAATGGCCTTCTCTGAAGACTATTCTCTCCTTACAATGTGTCCAAAGTACACGAGACAATGACTTGTCATCCTTCCTCTAAGAAGAATTCTAGCTAGACTTCATCCAAGACAGATTTGTCTGTGGTTTGGCAATCAACAATACTTTCAATATTCATCATTAGCACCATCATTCAAATGTGCCAATTCTTCCTGTGTGATTGTGCTTGTTTATAGGTGCCATTGAGTCATTTCCAACCCACAGTGATCATATGCACAACAGAAGGAAACCCTGGCAGGTCCTGAATCATCAAAATTGTTCCTATGCTTTCGCCCTTTGTTGCAGCCACTGTGTCAATCTATCTCTTCAAGGGATTTCCTCCTTTTCACTGTCTCTCTTCTGTACCAAACATGATGTCCTGCTCTGGGACTGATCTCTCCTGACAACATGCCCAAAGTATCTAAGGTGAAGCCTCGCTATTGTTGCCTCTAAGGAGTTCTCTGACTGTACTTCTTTCAAGACGGGTTTTTCCTTTCAGCAGTCTATGGCACGTTCAATGGTTTTTTTCCCAGCACCACAATTCAAACACCTCAATTCTTCTTCAATTTTCTATATTCAATGACCAACTTCACATGCATATAAGGCCGCTGAAAATACATGGCTTTGTCGGACACATTTTAATCCTCAAAGTAGAATCCTTGCTTTTCAATCCTCTAAGGAAGTCTTGTGCAGCAATTTACCTACTGCAACAAGTCTTTTGATCTTTGGAAAGCTGCTTCCATGAGCATTGACTGCACATCCAAGCAAGACAAAATCCTCGGCACTTTCTATCTTTTTTCCACTTTTCATGATGCAACCTCTTAGTCTGGTAGTTAGGATTTTTGTTTTCTTCATATTGAGTTGCAGTGTACACTGGGGAGATGCAGTCCTTGATCTTCCTCAGCAAGTGCTTTGAGTCCGTCTCAAGTTCAGCAAGCAAGGTTGTTCCATATGCACATTGCAGGTTGTTAATGAGCCTTCTTTCATTCATCATGTGAGCCAACTTCTCTGAATTTTTGTTCAACATACCGATTTAAATAGTATAGTAAGAGGATAACGTCCTGATCCATGGTTTTCCTGATTTATAACCATAGTTTTCCCTTGTTCCATTCATAAAACAGCCACTGGATCCATGTACCAGTTGCATGTGAGCACAATGAAGTGTTCTGGAATATCCATTCTTCTCAAGACTATCCGTAGTTTGTTATGGTGCACACAGTTGAATGCCTTGATGTAGCTGATCAAACACAAGGAAGCATCTTTCTGGTGTTCTCTGCTTTGATCCAAGAACCGTCTGACATCAGCAATGATATCCCTTGTTCTACCTTCTTTTCTGAATCCAGCCTGAACTGCTTATAGCTCACTCTCAATTTACTGCTGCAATTGCTGGTGAATGATCTTCAGAAAAAAATATTTACATGTGGTATTGATTATAGGGTATCAATTATATTGTTCGAAATTTGTGCAATCTGTTGGGTCATCCTTCATTGGAATGGGTACAATTATGGATCTCTTGCAGTCAATCAATCAAGTAGCTATCTCCAAAAATTTCCTGGCATAGATGAGTAAATAGTTCCAGTGCTTCATCAGTGTTTTGGAACATTCCAATTGATATTTCATCAATCCCTGGAGCCTAGTTTATGACTAATGCTTTCAGCACAAGCTTAACTTTTGCTATTGGGGTGCCTTATAAAAGAGACCCAACCAAAGCAATGGCTCCTAAGGGAGCTAATGTCCATTTTATGGAAGGCAGAGGGGTCTGGTCAGAAGGTTCTGGTGACAGGGCTTTTTGATTTCCAAGAGATCAGTTTGATAGATTTTTCTCAAGAGACATGTAATGATCATATGAGCTTATTACAAAGAAATTGTAAGAAAATCGAATGCTGGTTTGGTAAAATAAAAGCCAAGGAAATTTTCTCTGGTGAATATATATATATATATATATATAAATATATATATAATTATCACAACAATATGCCTGCTTGCTCTTTCAGTGTAACCAGGGCTGTTCCACAAGAATTGGGTTGGGATGCCTGACCTCAGCCACACTGGACAACCCTCATCTTCCCTCTTCAGACACTCTTTGGGGTTTTGTTCCTAAATATGAAAGAACACTAAAAAGGAACAAAATTTGAATCCCTCAAATATTTCAAAACTGTTGTTTTGATATGGTATAAATCCTTTGAACAGAATTCTTTGGGAATGGGTTAAAGGGATGAAAGAAAGCCTTCTTCAGCTATGTAATGTAACAACATAGAGGATATATTGAGAAACAATAGACTCTTATTTTGATATTTTTGTTTCAAAATGTTTTGATGATTTGGTAGCAAGTTTTAGACTTACCCTCATTTATATAAGTTTTAAAATATAGGTAGATTTGTATATAAAACCATATATTTGAATATGTCTGTATATGATTATTATTAAATACTATTATATTTATTGGATCATGTAATCTAATGGAAATTTTGAGAAGAATATCTTCAACTTCAAAAGCACAGATGTAAGCAAATTAATCAGGACACAGTCATTATCTCCTTTCTACTGGGATGGCTTTGTGATTCTGACCACCAAATGCAATACGTTTACATCATTTTCACTGCCAGCCATTGGAGCAGAAAAAAACCATGATTCTTCCTTGATGGCTTTAATTCAGCCCAAGTATTGTCTCAGTAGTTCTGTTTGGCCTGATTTGGGTAGTGCAAAATATTCCTAATTCAACATTTTTACTTTGTATGATTGGGATATAATACATTAATAAGATGAAAATGGAAACCCCAAACGAAATGGCCAAGAAGGTGGTCATAAATTACAGTGTTAAGGAAACCAGTAAAAAGTTTATTCAAGAAAGAATGGTACAAAACAAAAAACACACATACAAAAAAAATCTATAGCTGATTTTGATCCTAGGTCAAGTAATTAAAGGATGCAAAATAATAACTTGATTTAGCAACAAACATGATTTCTGATGTTGGCAAATGTATACGTCATAGAGGGTCATAATGTAGAATGGCATTTCGGGGGGGGGGAAATTGATGAGCTGATGAAGTCAAGGAGTATAGTCATTTTTGACTGCAAAAAGAAATGAACACCAGGCTAGTGGTTGAGTCCACAGTTAGAGCTTAATTTGGGGGTGCATGTAAACATGACCTTGTTGGAATAAAAATAAATTTTGCCTTCTACTCTTCCTGCCACTGCTCAGTACACATCCAATACAACTATGTGGTAGTCCATTGTGAAGTCAATTAGAGGGGACCAATATTTTCAACTCTTAACAACAGAAAGAGATGGGCTCAAGATGCAAACATGACCCACGTTCTTTTGCCAGTGGATCAGCAGGTCTGGGACACTGTTTAAGACGTAAGACAATATTTGGCGTAAAGTAAAATGAGATTGCTTAGGGTGACATGAAGTTTCAATGAGTCCCATTTATTTTGATGTGCTGGGTAACAATTGTTAAATTTTTATAAATTGTTTTTGAGTCTGTTTCTAATTTCATCTCTGTGGGAGGATGGAGTAGTAGTTTAATAATTGAGCTTTAGAATGAAGGACTAAGTATAAGAGGAGGCCTTGATTGGTACAAACAGTATACTCGGCTGCTCACTGAAAGGTAGGAGTTTGCATGTACTCACAGGCCTCAGAAAAGAAACATGTGGCTATCTATTTAGGAAAACCCCATCACGACAAGCCCTTTGACACGTAGGGTCATCCTGCGTAAAGGCCAACTAGACTCCAAGTTCTATTGTTGTTCAGTTGAAGATGTGGCTACAACACTTTATACTTTTCATTCTTAGAAAAACTACCAAAAATCTTCATACTTCAGTTTTCTCATTATTAAAGAGTTACTAACACCCACATGAGGATCCCCATTGGCTACTGGTTATAAGTTGGACTGCTAACTGAAAATGTCGGCAGGTCAAAAACCACCAGCCTCTCCCTGGGAGAAAGACAGGGTTTCTAATCCCAGAGAGAGTCAGTCCTGGGAACACACACGGGCAGCTCTACCCTGTACTAGGCAGTTTATATCAGTTGAAATCAAATGGGGAGGAGGTGGGGAAAGGAAAAAAAGAGGACGAATATAAGGAAGAAAAGAGAAGCGCGGACATGGGACGCTAACCCACCCAAGGGGAGGGTATTGTTTATATCTCCACAGGGAAAGAGGGACCAGACTTCAACCCAGCACCTCACGATATGAATGTAACATCCCGGTGTGGAGTAGGGAACCAGTGTAGAGGTCTGGGAAGCTAGCCTCAGTACCAAATATTAAGTGGATACCTGCCCTTCCCCCCAGAAGAATTTATTTCAAAGGGTGTTGAATCTGCAGCTCTCAGAGAGGGACATATCTGATCGGAGCACACCAGAGCAGATGAAGGGGGAGGAGGAGAGAGTGGAGCACAGCCTGGCCCACCAGGCCCTGAGGATGATGACCCCAATTAGAGCAGCCAGTCCACAGAGAGGACCGCATGGCCAGCCCCACTATGAGATATGATGTCCCGCACTGATCCATGGCCCTGCAGGGGACAGCACCGGAGACACAGTGTGGGAATTGCATCTGACCTGATCCCACCACACTGAGGCAAAGCACTGGGGGAGTGCAGTGGAACAGCAAGGGAATGGAGTGACAAGATTCCCAGGGAATGCTGAAAGTGGACTTTGGGGCCAGGGCGTGGTGCCCCAACAGACTGGACTGGAAAACATTCCTAAAGGCCAACAAACGATTTTTGAACTAACTACAAGCTTTTCTTTCTTGTTGTGTTTTGTTTTGTCCTTTGTCAGTGGTTTGTTGTTGTTGTTTTGTTGTATACTGTTGCTTGGCTTTGCTCTGTCTTGTCTTTGTACAGGTTAATATCTCCGCAGGTCTGTCTAAATAAGATAGGTTGGATGAACTATCTGGAGGAAAAACAACGGGACCGACAGTTCCTGGGGGACATGAGATAGGGGGAGGTGGGTGGTAAGGAAGTGGTGTTAACAAACCCAGGGACAAGGGAACAGCAAGTGATCCAAATTGGTGATGAGGTGGATGTGGCAGGCCTGGTAGGGAATGATCAAGGGTAATGTAATGAAGAGGCATGGCTGAAACCCATGTGGGGATGAAGCATGATAGTGGGACAGGAGGGAAGTCAAGGGAAATAGAGGAAAGAGCTAGGAGGCAAAGGGCATTTATAGAGGTCTAGACAAAGACTTGTACATATTCAAATATACATATATGATGGGAAAATAGATCTATGTGCCTATATTTATAAGTTTAGTATTAAGGTGGGGGAAGGACATTGGGCCTCTACTCAAGTCCTCCCTCAAGGCATGAATATTTTCTTCTATTAAATTGGCACTCTATGATGCTCACCCACCCGACACAACCGCTGAAGACAAAGCGGGTGGACAGACAAATGTGGTGAAGAAAGCTAATGGTGGCAGGCTATCAAAAGATATAGCATCTGGGGTCTTAAAGGCTTGAAGATAAACAAGCGGCCATCTAGCTCAGAAGCAACAAAGCCTACATGGAAGAAGCACACCAGCCTGTGCAATCACGAGGGGTCGAAGGGATCAGGGATAAGGCATTATCAGAAAAAAAAATCTTACCATAGTGAATGTAGGGGGAAGTGCAGAGTGGAGACCCAAAGCCCATTTGTCGGCCACTGGAGATCCCCTTGCAGTGAGGTCTAGGGGAGGAGATGAGTCAGTCAGAGTGCGATGTAGTACCGATGAAGAATACAGCTTTCCTCCAGTTCCTAAATGCTTCTCTCCCCCAACTATCATGATCCGAATTCTACCTTGCAAGTCTGGATAGACCAGAGGATGTACACTGGTGCAGATAGAAGCTGGAGGCACAGGGAATCCAGGGCGGATGATACCTTCAGGACCAGGGGTATGAGTGGCAATACTGGGAGGGTAGAGGGAGTGGGTTGGAAAGAGGGAACGAATTACAAGGATCTACATGTGACCTCCTCCCTGGGGGATGGGCAACAGAAAAGGGGGTGAAGGGAGACGTTGGACAGGGCAAGATATGACAAAATAATAATTTATAAATTATCAAGGGCTCATGCAGGAGGGGGAAGCAGGGAGGGAGGGTGAAAAATGAGGACCTGATGCAAAGGGCTTAAATGGAGAGCAAATGCTTTGAAAATGATGAGGGCAAAGAATGTACAGATGTGCTTTACACAATTGATGTATGTATGGATTGTGATAAGAGTTGTATGAGTCCCTAATAAACTGCTTTAAAATTTTAACGATTTTAAAATAATCATTGCGTGGAGTTGATTCTGACTCAGTGAAGTTTATTCTGACTCACAGTGACTCTACTGGTCCAGTTGTGAGAAAGCCAAAACCCTCACAACTGGACCAAGAGGTAACATCATGATAAATGGAGAGAAGATTGGGGTTGTCAGCTTTACTTGAAGCCACAATCAATACTCATGGACGTGGTAGTCAAGAGATCGAGTAACATAGTGAATGGGGTACACCTGCTACACAGACCTGCTTTAAAATGTGGAAAAACAAGTATGTGAGTTTGAGATTTTAGGTGTGCTTGATTCCACTCAATTTATTTTCAGTTGTCTCATATGTATGTGGAAGTTAGACATTGAATAAGGAATATGGAAGAAATAGATGTATTTGAATTTTGGTGCTGTGGTAGAAAATTTAAAGTAACATGGACTACCAAAAGAACAAATAAAGGCATGTACATATGTAAATATATTTATACATGAGTATAGGGAAATAGTTCTTTGTGCATATATGTATAGGTTTAGTATTAAGGTAGCAGAAGGACATTGTGCCTCCACTAAAATACTTCCTCAATGCAAGAAGACTTTCTTCTATTAAATTGGCATTCTATGATGCTCACCTTCATGACACAACTGCTGAAGACAAAGCAGGTGAATAAGCAAATGTGGTGAAAAAAGCTGATGGTTCCTTGCTATCAAAAGATATAGCATCTAGGTCTTAAAGGCTTGAAGGTAAACAAGTGGCCATCTAGCTCAGAAGTAACAAAGCCCACATGGAAAGCCCACCAGCCTGCGTGATCACGCGGTGCAGAAGGGATCAGTTATCAGGCATCAAAGAACAAAAAATCATATCATTGTGTGCTCACCTCCTTGATATGATAGCTGAAGACAAATGGGTGCATAAGCAAATTTGACAAAGAAAACTGATGGTGCCTGGCTATCAAAAGATATAGCGTCTGGGGTCTTAAAGGCTTGAAAGTCAACAAGCGGCCATCTAGCTCAGAAGCAACAAAGCCCACATGGAAGAAGCACACCAGCCTGTGCAATCGCGAGGTGTCGAAGGGATCAAGTATCAGGCATCATCAGAACAAAAAATCATATCATAGTGAATGAAGGGGGAAGTGCAGAGTGGAGACCCAAAGCCCATTTGTCGGCCACTGGACATCCCCTTACGGGTCTCGGAGAGGAAACGAGCCAGTCAGGGTGCAATGTAGCAATGATGAAACATACAACTTTCCTCTAGTTCCTAAATGCTTCCTCCTTCCCCACTATCATATTCCCAGTTCTACCTTACAAATCTGGCTAGACCAGAGGATGTACACTGGTATAGATAGAAACTGGAAACACAGAGAATCCAGGACAGATGATCCCTTCAGGACCAGTGGTGTGAGTGGTGATACTGGGAGGGTAGAGGGAGGGTTGGTTGGAAAGAGGGAACTGATTAAAAGGATCTACATGTGATCTCCTCTCTGGGGGACGGACAACAGAAAAGTGGGTGAAGGAAGACACCGGATAGGGCAAGATATGACAAAATAATAATTTATAAATTATCAAGGGTTCATGATGGAGGGGAGAGCAGGGAGGGAGAGGAAAAGTGAGGAGCTGATGCCAGGGGCTTAGGTGGAGAGCAAACGTTTTGAGAATGATGAGGGCAATGAATGTACAGATGTGCTTTACACAATTGATGGATGTATGGATGGTCATAAGAGTTGTGTGAGCCCCTAATAAAATGAGCAAACAACAAGAGAACAAATACATCTGTCTTGAAAGAAGTATAGCCAGAGCTAGGATGGTGAGGCTGTGTCTCACATACTTTGGACATGTGATCAGGAGAGACCATTCCCTGGAAAAGGTCATCATTCTTGGTAAAGCAGAAGGGCAGCAAACGAGAGGAAGACGCTCTACGAGATGGATTGACACCCTGGCTGTGGTAATGAGCTGAAACAACCAAAATAATTGTGAGGACAGTGCAGAAGCAGGCAGTACTTCATGCTGTTGTACATAAGGTTGCCAGGAGTCAGAACTGCCTGATGGCACCTAAAGACAAAGATGTTCAGTGTATAACCAGTGTGACATAGAAGGAAAGTGCTTTCAGGGTGTCAGTCATTCAATATTAACTCTCACTGCTATTATTACATCTTGTTATCATACTTTGCATTGTTATCGTATTTTACACCAACTTACTAGTTTATGGAAATACAACTGGTCACAGCCTTATTAAGCTGACCCTGTTTAGCACTTTGACTGCCCGACACACACATGAGTTTGTTGTATTATGATGGCTAACATGATGTTCTGACGCTAGAATCTCTGCAACCCATATTTCAAATGTTAGTAAGGGCCTGAATTGTGAATAGGTTTCAGCAGAGCTTCCAGAGTAAGATCAGACTATGTAAAAGAAAGAGCATGTTCATTTTTGAGGGGTTAGCTACAGATAGCCTTGAAGAGCAGAGAAACATAGTCAGACAAAGTATGAGAAGATGAGGTCCTAAGGTTGGAAGTCACTCAGAACACCATTGGGGAAGACCTGCCTCTTTGAATGGAGTTGGGCTTCATGGTGAAGCAGGAGTCAACTTGGGGGGACTTTGATTTGCTAATGTGGCATGACTCAAACTGACCAGAGGTGCAAACAGCTATTAATACTCAAAATGGGTAATGTATGAAGTACAACTGTAGTAAATTGGAAATAATAAAAAATAAAATGGAATACATAAAGACCAATATCCTAGGAAATAGACATTGAAGAATCCTACAAAGATCTTCACAATGAAATTGATCAAATATGTAATCAAGATACATTGATATTTATTGAGGATTGGAATATGAAGATTCAAATCAATGGTACTATCTTTAATGAAGTAAAACATATTTCTCCTCCAGCATTTGAATAGAGCTCTCTTTCTTAGGTTATATACCAGCTGACAGCTGGATGGAATGGAGGGCACTTAGGGATCAGGGTTTGGGAACTAGTACAGGTTTAAAAATTAAAATCACACTACAGCAACATGATCACACTCAATCAAGGGTGGAGAGAATTATGGAACAGTAAATTTGTGCTTTCAATTTCCTATGAATTCTTAACTCATTTGTGGATAATGAATATAATTAACTGAGCTTTCAGCCTCTACCTTAACCACTATTTAATATATATACATGTATATACATATATTTTATATATGCATTTGTTTAGTTCTTTAATACATTAATTAAAAATTAATTTGGCAGAGTTAATCTTCAAATTATGTTAGGATTATGAGAGTGATAACAAAAGATAATTAGACCAAAATATTTAGGCAGAATCCTCCCAATACAGCTGTGAAGCACAAGAAAACTCTGGGAACATCTGTCTACTTCTAATAGGGGTGAAGAAGCCTGGGAAAGGCTGTTGTACTAGCCTTGCATGACCATATTGAATGCACTAATTGGTACTAAATATGCTGAAATTCAATGACCCTGTTTATTGAGGTGGAAATGTATTATGAATAGACACAGAAATAAAATTCCCCAACCAATACAGCTTTGGTCTTTGGCCTAATAACTATTTCCCATAATACACAAGTAACTTTCTTTTCTACTTTCAATTCTAATCAATCAGTAAAGATACACTAATACATGAATCAATGGACTTGACAGATCAATCAATTAAATAGGAGAGAAAAATGAGCAGTTTTTCCTGACTGAGGATAGGCTCATCACATGAATAGATTAATTGATTGCCCTGTAAAGATAATAAACATGGAGATGAATTTGAGAAATATGACCCTCCCCTGTCCCCTGCAACCTGTACTGACTTTTGTGATAGGCCCATCATAGGCCCATAGTTTTTCTTTTTGAAATATTTAGTAAATTGTTTCCAAAATGTGATTAAGGAAATTGTATAGACCAAGATCAAAAGTGGGGGTGCGAGGAGTGCAGAAAAGGAAGAAGAGTTACCATCCAAATAAAACTAAAGTATACTAATACACTTATGGAAGTTATAAAAATTAGTACCATATAAGACCCAACATTGCTATATTTTAAGGAAACACAAAATTAAAAAACAAAAAGGCTAAAAATGATGACAAACACTTAAAATTTTATCTGTGTGTGCTTAGAAATATTAGCATTTACTAAGCAACATAATTATCTGAGAACTTCAATCTTCTGTTATTTAATTTTGCATGATATGGAAGAAACAGAATGATATGTCTGTTGTCATTTGATTCAATTGAAAGACTCTAATGTTTCAAGGTAAAAATGTGTGCTATATTTTCATTTCCCCCATTGATTATAATAGCAAAAACGGAACAATGTACAATGTCCAACATGATTTTTTGGAACATGTAAATCAAAGGCAGTGATAAAAAAATGACTTTTTAAGTTGTGCAGCCTGACAATTTTTGTTTAAAAGCTGCAAATCTTTGACACATCATGTTTAAGAACATGTTTCACACGTCTAATTTCAAGCAGATAGAAAGTATCTGCTTTGATTCTAAAACTTCCATCTGTCTAGCCAATTGTCTCAACATTAATTTACCAATAACTAATTCTCTAAATGATATAAATATATTAAGAATGGGAATATGGGATTTTCCTATATCCTAAAAGTTGTGTTATGGTTTGTTAGACCACAAATCACACAATCTCATATGTATCAACCTAAGTCACTTCCCCTGAGAGTACACTCCAGGCCCAATTTTTCCCAATGGTTATTGTTTGTTACAGGGACAATGAGGAATGATGGTTGATCGATTGCATAATCGCCCCTTCCTAAGCAAGGGCTCACACTTGGATATGGCACTGTCATATCCAGGCTGTCTAGCATGCAGGCTGTTGTTGGTAAGGAATAGATACAGTTAAGTGTATCTGTTATCATTGTCGGTGTTGGTAGGTGCTGTCAGATCAGAACTGACTCATAGAAAGCTTATACACAACAGAACAAACACTGCCCTATCCTGACCCCTCCTCATAATTATTGTTACCATGGTGCCCACTGTGGCAGCTACTGTAGCCTTGCTCTTTCTCACTGAAGTGAGAGAGAAAGAAGAAAGAAACTAATCATAATCTGCCAGCCTCTAGTGGTAAATATTATCAGTTCATCATTCAAATTTACTACAAGTTTAGAGTTATGAAATGTTTCCTTTGAAAAGTATATGAAACATTTATGACCAAGGAGAATTTCAATAGCCCTATTGGGACTTTGGCCGTATTATCAGGAGGGACCAGTCTCAGAAGGACATCGCGCCGGAGCATCAGAGAAACAACCTCAGTGGGGGCGTTGATGCAGTGATTGCAGCAGTGGGCTCCCACCTGACTGTGATGTGTGGTGGGCACGGTGCTTTGTTCTACATAGTGGCCCTGTGAGCAGGAGCTGACAACAGCACTAAACAGACACAACCAGATTTTATTTCCACTAATTTGTTTTCAATTGCAACATACTGGGATACTCAATCAGGGGTCAGCAAATTTTCTTTAAAGGACTGGAGGGTTAAAATAAAATTGGAGTAGTGGGCCTTGAAGTCTGTGTTATAACTACTCAGTTCTATCGTTGTAGCATGAATGAGGGTGACTGAGTTTCAATAAAACGTTGTTTAAGAAAATGGGCAGTTGGCCTGTGCACTGTTGACTGCTTAATCCTGAGCCAGATTAGTTATTCTAACAGGAGAATGTTTCATTGCTTCGCTCCCATGACCAATGAGACATCTGGCATTGTCTAGAAGATTAAAAAAATGTTTTCAATAAACTTGTTTGTCACTAAAGACTCCAACCCATTTCAGTTTTACTTCTCTTCCTTTTTTTGAAGTAACTCATACAATATTTATGTTTGAGGGATAAGGAATCAAGGGGAAAACGTTTCTTCTGAGGAGCTGCTGGTGGTTTTGATCCATTGACCTGACAGTTAGCAACCAGTGTGTAACCACTATGCTACCAGAGTTCCTTTGGGAAAGTAGAACGATGTACTACAGAGCAAAACACTACTGTGTCCTAAGCCATTCTCACAATCAATCACTCCTATGATTGGTAGAGCGTCATGAAAAAAGAGGCCATCAACTTGAAGGCAGTGTTTGGTTTGATTTTCTGGTTCTATTTTACCAAGCATGACGTCTTTCTCCAGAGATTGGTTCCCTCTTGAAAACCCTCTGGGTAGTATCATTATAAGTTCAACCAACTCCACAGCAATATTGTGTGTGTGTGTGTGTGTGTGTGTGTGTGTGTGTGTGTGTGTTCGGTTGCTGAACATGCACACACACATACACTTTATTGGAGATGCATTTCTCGAAGGTCTATTTTTTTAATAATCCAGTTTTGTTTTCTAAAGCCTTTTATGTGAGTGTTTCTGTTATAGTAGCAATTAAGTAAGATAATAATCATAATACTGACATTGATATTGAGTAAAATATTTAGAGTAACTGCTATTTATGTGGTAGTCACTGCTAGGTGCTTTCCATATATTGCCTCTTCCCTTTCAGGACTCATGAAAGCTCTATGATATATCACCTCCATTTACATATAAGAAAACTGAATCTAATAACAATAATAAGTACTGTTTAAAGGGTAGTACAAACATTACCTAATTGTCAATAGCAAGACAACGAGGTGGGTTCTAAATTAGAGACTTGACATACTAGGAAACAAAGGTCTAGAGAGGTCAAATAAATTTCTAAGTGTTTAGTCAGAGCTTTTGAGTCAGTTCTGGCTGCTACCCTTCGTACACTGCAATGAAGCAGTGCGTGGTGCTGTGCCTCCACACAGTGGGACCCCTGGCTACTTGCTCAGCAAACAGATTGAACTAGTATGGTTGGAGGATATAACCCCAAACCATTCCTGTTCTTATGGTAAACCATACAGCATTTTACTGGTACGTTCAAACCACTGCATCTTAGTCTATGTATAGGTTTAGCATGAGCAAAAGTCTACCCATGGCCTGCTAAAAGGATAAGTACACCTGTCTTAGAAGAAGTACAGCCAGAGTACTCCTTAGAAGCAAGGATGGTAAGACTTGGTCTGACATGCTTTGGACATACTGTCAAATGAGACCAATCCCCCAAGGAAGGACATCATGCTTAGTAAAGTGGAGGGGCAGCTAAAATAGAAGAAGGCCCTCAATTATATGGACTGACACAGTGGCTGCAACACTGTTCTGAAGCATATGAACAATTGTGAAGATGGCACAGAATTGGGTAGTGTTTCATTCCACTGTGCATAGGGTTGCTATGGGTCAGAACTGACTCCATGGCACCTAACAACAAGAAGAACCTAAGGAACAACATGTTTAACAACAGAAGCAGACACAAAGATCTTCCCCTAAAGCACACAGACAGTGTGGCAGTTACATAATCTCCTGTCAACTTGAGAAGGGGAGTTATGTAGCCTGTCAATCAGGTCTTAGCCAATGAGCCCTCTGTGTGGGCTTGGCCTTCTATGGTTCTGGGAGCTCCTGTCTTCCTCCCTGGAAGTGGGACACATATTCTCCCTGTGAGACATTCCTATCGACAAGCCACATGGAGCTACACTGATGGAGCCAGAGCCCTGGAGCTGGAGGAGCCACATGGAGACCCACACCCACACTGTGATGCTTCCACCATCCCTGGATTCACAAAACTTTCCACCCACTGGCCTCTGATCTTCCTGCATATGGTGTCATTGAATGTGTTGCATGATCCTGAAGAGGAATTTATAAACTGGTATCAGACATATGGGCTACTATTGGGCTTATGGACTTGATCTGGACTGGGGTGGGATGTTTTCTTATATACAATTGCTCTTTGATATAAAGCTCTTATACACATATGAATGTCTACGATTTTTTTCTCATCAACCCAGACTAACACAGAGAGTGTTTGCTATACCTACTGCCCTAAATTCAGACTTCTAGCCTCCCAAATTGTCAAAAATATATGTGTACTTGGAAGTGACTCATATATGTTACAATATCCATAAGAAATTAAAACAGTATAAGACATTGTGCTGGGCTGGACTCTTTAGAAAAGTTGTGTGTGTGTGTGTGTGTATGAATGTTGTAGAAGTGGGAACATTCAACCTGATTCTAAGTCTGCGGGTTAGAGACGCATCGTTTCGGGGCTGGTAAAGCCAAGGTCAGCAGGAACACCCTGGCTGCAGAGGAGAATAAAAGTAAGGTCAGCAGGTTAGGGTCATGACTGGAAAGGTGAATGAGTCCAAGTTGGACAGTCAGATGGCAGGCCTTCCTGAATCACCCCTCCCCGCAAAACACATACTCCACCACCACCACCACCCCGCACGCACTCTCACACACCAGGAAACCTCCTTTCAATTACATCAGGACTGTGTCTTGAGTAAGGGAGGTGTAGTCTACCCTATTGTCTTACAAATATTTGGCTGCTCACAGCAGATCCCATCATAGAGTTGATTATATTATGTTAAGTCACATCATAGAGTTAGGAAGCCTAAAAGGCCAACCACGGAGGTTCCTGCCCAATCAAGTTGACACGAAGCCTAGCTATCACAGTTAGCCTACTTTTCCTCTATAAACTCAAAAGTCACATTATAATAGCACTGCAAACACATAAAATGTTTTTGGTAGAGGCAATGGAAAACTGGGAACTGGTATTTTAAAGACAAGGGTCCTGGCTACTAACCACGGAGAGCATCGCATGGGCGTTGTGGAAGAAAAAAAACATAGGAGGAAAAAGCAGGAAGGGAGAGGCAGCTGTGAACCACTGATAGAGCCTAGCTAAACTGTTGGTGCCTCCAGAATCCACATTACCAAGCATGCATACCAGGCCTGCAAAGTGACTATAGATTCTTTATGGCTCAATATGGCATGACAAGTCATAATAAGCTTTATAGCTCAGGGGAAAAACAAAAGATTAGTTTAAGTAATTAAGTTATAACACCAGGACTTGCAAAATACCGCTCAATCTTCTAATAACATTTGATACCATCAGTTCTATGAACAAGGTAAGCAAATCTGGTTTTAAGTCTCGGAAAGGCTGGGGCAGCATGGAATGATTGCCCTCACATGAACTCATTTTACAGTAGAAGGTATTAGAAGTTGCTCTACTTGCAGGAAAATGTGCAAACTCGCCAAAGAGCAATCTGAGATACTTTCAGGTGGCCTAATCTCTGCTCTTACAAATACGGTTGGATGCACAGTACATTGCCATCTTCTGGCTGGATTTGCCAGACTTTTGCACAAAACCAAAGGATTACAGCCAATAGGTGCGATAGGATCAGTTTTATTCCTTTGCTGCAATTCAGCCCTACTCTAAGCGACAAAAAGCACTCTGAAAAGTTTAGGCTTCCATTTAAAAACTGGGGTTTAAACCAAGCTGTCCTATACCTTGTGAGGTGACAAGAACAGTCGCAGTGAGCACAGGCAGAAAGCCAAATGGAAATCAACATCTCCACGTGGAGAGGACACTAGGCAAAAATATCACAGCTAGGCACACTTTTATATAGGGACAGCATCAGTCTTTCTTTTTTAAAAATAAAACATAATTTTATTAGGGCTAGGAGCTCATACAACTCATCACAATCCATACATATACATACATCAATTATATAAAACACATCTGTACATTCTTTGCCCTAATCATTTTCAAAGCATTTGCTCTCCACTTAAGTCCTTTGCATCAAGTCCTTCCCCCCCCCCCACTCCCCCCTCCCTCATGAGCCCTTGATAATTTATAGATTATTATTTTGTCATATCTTGCCCTATCCAGCGTCTCCCTTCATGCCCTTCTCTGTTGTCCGTCCCCCAGGGAGGAGGTCACATGTAGATCCTTGTAATCAGTACCCCCTTTCCAAACCACTCACCCTCTACTCTCCCAGTATTGCCCCTCACCCCCAGGTTTTGAAGGTATCATCCACCCTGGATTCCCTGTGCCTCCAGCTCCTATCTGCACCAGTGTACAACCTCTGGTCTATCCAGACTTGCAAGGTAGAATTCGAATCATGGTAGTTGGGTGGGAGGAAGCATCCAGGATCTGGGGGAAAACTGTATTCTTCATCGGTGCTACATCGCACCCTGACTGACTCATCTCCTCCTCTAGACCCCTTTGTGGGGGGGGGGGGGGGGGTCTCCAGTGGCAGACAAATGGGCTTTGGGTCTCCACTCTGCACTTCCCCCTTCATTCACTATGGTAAGATTTTATTATTTTTTTATGATGCCTTATCCCTGATCCCTTTGGCACCTCGTGATCGCACAGGCTGGTGTGCTTCTTCCATGTGGGCTTTGTTGCTTCTGAGCTAGATGGCCGCTTGTTCACCTTCAAGCCTTTAAGACCCCAGACACTATCTCTTTTGATAGCCAGGCACCATCAGTTTTCTTCGCCACATTTGCTTATACACCCGTTTGTCCTCGGCAATTGTATCATGGAGGTGTGCAGCCAATGATATGATTTTTTTTCTGATAATGCCGTATACATGATCCCTTCGGCACCTCATGATTGCACAGGCTGGTGTGCTTCTTCCATGTAGGCTTTGTTGCTTCTGAGCTAGATGGCCGCTTGTTTATCTTCAAGCCTTTAAGACCCCAGACACTATCTCTTTTGATAGCCGGGCACCATCACCTTTCTTCACCACATTTACTTGTTCACCTGCTTTGGCTTCAGCAGTTGTGTCGGGAGAGTGAGCATCATAGAGTGCAAATTTAATAAAAGAAAGTATTCATGCATTTTGGGAGTGCTTGAGTAGAAGCCCAAGGTCCTTCAGTCACCTTAATACTAAACCTATAAATATAGACATATAGATCTATTTCCCCATCTTCATATATATTTGCATGTACATGTCTTTGTCTAGACCTCTATAAATGCCCTTTGCCTCCTAGCTCTTTCCTCTATTTCCCTTGACTTTCCTCCTGCCCCACTATCATGCTCCATCCCCACCTGGGTTACAGCTATACCTCTTCTTTAAGTAACCTTACCCTTGATCATTCCCTACCAGGCCTGACACTCTCCCTCACCACCAATTTGGATCTCATGTTGTTCCCTTGTCCCTGGGTTTGTTAACACCACTTCCTTACTACCCACCTCCCTCTATCCCAAGTCCCCCCAGAATTTTCGGTCCCGGTGTTTTTCCTCCAGTTAGTTCATCCAGCCTGTCTTATTTAGACAGACCTGTGGAGATAATAACATGCACAAAAACAAGACAGAGGAAAACAAAGCAATAGTATACAACCAGACAACAAAACAGCAAAAACAAACCACTGACAAAGAACAAAACAAAACACATCAAGAAAGAAAAGCTTGTAGTTAGTTCAAGGATCGTTTGTTGGCCTTTAGGAGTGTTTTCCAGTCCAGTCTGTTGGGACACCATACCCTGGCCCCAAAGTCCACTTTTAGTATTCCCTGGGGACCTTGCTTCTCCATTCCCTTGCTGTTCTGCTGCACTCCCCCAGTGCTTTGCCTCAGTGTGGTGGGATCAGGTCAGGTGCAATTTGCACACTGTGTCTCCGGTGCTGTCCCCTGTAGTGCCATTGATCACTGTGGAGCATCATGTCTCATAGTGGGGCCAGCCATGTTGTCCTCTCTGTGGACTGGCTGCTCTAATCAGGAACATCATCCTCACGGCCTGGTGGGCCAGGCTATGCTCCACTGTCTCCTCCTCCCCCTTCATCTGCTCCCATGTGCTCTGATCAGATATGTCCCTCTCCCAGAGCTGCAGAATCAATGTCGTCCTTTGAAACAAATTCTTCTCGGGGGAGGGGCCGGAATCCACTTAATTTTTGGTGCTGGGGCCAGCCTCCCAGACCTCTCCACTGGTTCCCTACTCCACGCCAGAATATTGCATTCACACCTTGCAGTATTGGGTTGAAATCTGTTCCCTCTTTCCCTGTGGAGGAATAAGCAATACCCTCCCCTTGGGTGAATTAGTGCCCCATGCCCCCGCTCCCCTTTTCTTCCTTATATTCATCCTTTTATTTTCCTTTCCCCACCACCTCCCCCGTTGTCTACCATCTGCATCCCTGGTTTTGGTCTGGTCTCTGCCATAATACACAGTCTTCACCCCAAAAATGTTTGTATACAGTAGCTTTTTCCCTTGCCCCTTTTGCATTTATTATTTTTTAATACCTCAGCGGGCTCATGTTGTACTTGTCCTTTTGTGCCTGACTTATTTCGCTTAGCATGATTTCCTCCAGTTCTTCCCATGCTGCTATGTGCCTCATACGTTCATCACTGCTTTTTAGTGATGTGTAGTACTCCATTTTGTGTATATACCACAGTTTTTTAATCCAATCGTCAGTTGATGGAAATTTGGGTTGCTTCCAACTCCTTGCAATTGTGAACTGTTCCGCAATGAACATTGGAGCACAGATGTCTGGCCTTGGTTTGTTTCTTGCCTCTTCTGGGTATATGCCCAGTAGGGGGATTGCTGGGTCATATGATAACTCTATTTCCATCTGTTTTAGGTATTGCCAGATTGATTTCCATAGTGGCTGTACATACTTACAGGCCCACCAGCAGTGGATGAGAGTTCCTGTCTCCCCACAGCCTCTCCAACACTTGTTGCTTTCTGATTTTTTGAATTGGGCTACCTTTGAGGGTGTCAGGTGGTACCTCATTATTGTTTTAATTTGCATTTCTCCTATGGCTAAAGATCGGGAACATTTTCTCATGTTTGTTGGCCATTCGATTTCTGCCCCTGTGAAACTTCTGTTCAAGTCCTTTGCCCACCTTTCAAGTGGGTATTAGTTTTTTTCTTTTTGGAAGCTAGCAGAATATTGTAGATTTTAGTAATAAGGCCTTTGTCTGATGTGTCATTGCTAAAGATGTTTTCCCAGTCTGTGGACTCTCTTATTACTCTTGGTGAATTCTTTCGATGTACACAAGTGTTTTATCTTCAGTATATCCCATTTGTCAATTTGTGCCTCCTCTGTGTGTTTGTCCTTCCTTTTTCTGATAGTCTGTGTATTCCCTGTGCCAAAATTCTCAAGGTGGTCCCAATTCCCTCATTGATGGCCCTAATAGTTTGGAGTTTAACTTCAAGGACTGTGATCCACCTTGAGTTTATTCTTGTGCATGGAGTTAGATGAGGGTCTTGCTTCATTTTTCTGCATGTTGATATCCATTTTTTTCCAGCACCACTTATTAAAGAGGGCATCTGCTTCCCATTTGATATTTTTGGGGCCCTTTTCAAAGATCAGCTGTCTGTATGCTGCTGCCTTTATTTCTGGGTTTTCAGTTCTTTTCCATTGGTCTGAGTATCTGTCATTGTACCAATACCATGCAGTTTTGAGAACTGTGGCTGTACAGTATGTGCCAAAGTCAGGTAAAGCAAGCCCTCCCACAGTGTCCTTCTTCTTGAGGAGTTCTCTGCTAATTCTGGGCTTCTTCCCTCTCCATATGAAATTGGTAATCAGTTTTTCTCTTTCTTTGAAGAAAAATGATGGTAATTGTATCAGGATGGCATTAAACTTATATAGTGCTTTTGGCAGAACTGACATCTTAACTATATTAAGTCTTCCAATCCAAGAGCAGGGGATATTCTTCCATTTGTTGAGGTTGCTCTTGGTTTCTTGTAATAGTGTTCTATAGTTTTCCCTGTATAGATCTTTTGTTTTTTTTCCTGTCAGGTGTATCCCTAGATATTTCTATTTGTATTTGGCTATTGTGAAGGGTACCACCTTTTTGATCTCTTCTTCTGTGGTCTTATCTGATGTGTATAACAGTCTGATGGACTTCTGTTTGTTGATCTTGTATACTGCCACTCTGCCAAACTCCTCTATTGCTTCCAGTACTCCCCTTGTGGAACTTTTGGGATTTTCCATATATAAAATCATATCATCTGCAAATAACGATAATTTCACCTCTTCCTTCCCCAGACAAATACCTTTGATGTCTCTTCTTTGCCTTATGCTGTTAGCTAAAACCTCTAGCACGATACTAAATATGAGTGGGGACAAGGGGCATCCTCATCTGGTCCCCTTTTTCAGTGGGATTGTGTTAGACTTTTCTCCGTTGACTACCATGTTGGCTGTTGGTTTTTCATATATAGCTTGTATTGTCTTGAGGAACTTTCCTTCCATTCCTGTCTTCACAAGTGTCTTAAACAGGAATTGGTGTTGGATGCTGTTGAATGCTTTTCCTGGGTCTATTGATATTATCATGTGGTTCTTATAGTTTTTCATGTCAATGTGACAAATAATATTAATGGTCTTTTGTATGTTGAACCATCCCTGCATCCCTGGTATGAATCCCACTTGGTCATGGTGAATTATTTGTTTTATATACTTTTGTATTCTGTTGGCTAGTATTTTGTTAAGGATTTTTGCATCAATGTTCATTAGGGATATTGGTCTGTAGTTCTCAGTTCTTGTGGGATCCATGGCCGGTTTGGGAATTAGAGTTATACTAGCTTCATAGAAGTAGTTTGGGAGTTTGCCATCTTTTCCTATGTTCTGGAAAAGTTTGTGTAGGATTGGTGTTAGTTCTTCCCTAAATGCTTGGTAGAATTCTCCAGTGTAGCCATCTGGTCCAGGGGATATTTTTGTTGGTAATCCCTCTATAACCTTTTCTATTTCTTCTATTGCTATGGGTCTGTTGGGATTCTTGATGTCCACCGAGGATAGTCTAGGGAGGGATTGTTTTTCCAGGAATTTGTCCATGTCTTCCAAATTGTTGAATTCATTGGAGTACAATCCTTCATAGTACTGTGTAACTATCCTTTTGATTTCATTAGGGTCTGTTGTAAGGACCCCTCTTTCATCCCTTATTCTTGTTATTGAGATTTGTTCCCTCCTTTCTTTGGTTAGGTTTGCCAATGGTCTATCGATCCTGTTTATCCTTTCAAAGAACCAACTTTTAGCAATATTAATTTTTTCCATAGTTTTCTTGTTTTCCCTTTCCTGGATCTCAGCACTGATTTTTATAATTTCTTTTCTTTTTCTATTAGTAGGATTGTCCTGCTGACTCTGCTCTAGTTTTTGTAAATTTTGTGTCAGCGTATCAATCATGAGTCTCTCTTCCTTTCTCAGGTGTGCATGTATTGCTATGAAACTTCCTCTGATGACTGCCTTTGCTGTGTCCCATAAGTTTGGTTCGTCGTGTGCTCATTTTCATTGGTTTCTAGAAATTTCCTGATTTCATCTCTGATCTGCACCAGTAAGCACTTCTTTTTCAGTAGAGAGTTATTCATCCTCCAATTATTTGCTCTTACTTTCTTTGTCTTCCTTTTGTTGATTTCCAGTCTTATGGCACAGTGGTCAGAGAGAGAGGTCTGTATTATTTCAATGTGCTTAAATTTATGTAGATTTGCCTTATGCCCCAGCATGTGGTCTATCTTCGAATATGTGCCATGGGGACTTGAAAAGAATGTGAATTTTTTTTTATTTGGATGAAAAGCTCTGTAAATATCTATTAGGTCATATTGTCTAATTGTGGAGATTAGCTCCCTAGTCTCCTTGTTGAGTTTCTTTCCCTGTGATCTATTTTTCTCAGTGAGTGGTGTGTTGAAGTCACCCACTATAATTGTTGAGTCTGTGATTTCTTTCTTAAAATTTTGGAGTGTTAGATTGACGTATTGACCTGGTCTCTCGTTCAGGGAATATATGTTTACAATGCTGAGTGGTTCATTGTCTACGATTCCCTTGAGCATTATATAGTGTCCCTCCTTATCTCTTTTTATGGTTTGCACTTTGAGGTCAATTTTATCCAAGATTAGGATTGCAACCCCTGCTTTTTTTATTGCTATTTGCTTGGAACTTCCTTCTCCAGCCTTTGATTCTCAGCCTATTTTTGTCTGTAGCCTTGAGATGTGTCTCCTGTAGGCAGCAGATTGATCGGTTTTGTTTTCTAAGCCAGTCTGCTAGTCTCGGTCTTTTAATGCCTCAGTTTAGGCCATTGATATTCAGGGTTTTTATCTCCATCTGCGGACTCTGTGATGTCATTTTATACCTTTTGTGTTGGGAGTTTTCCTACTTTCCTTTCTCATTAGTGCGTGTTTTGTGTGTGTATCATTCTTGACTTCTTTCCATCCTTGAGCCATTGCTATCTTGGGGGTCTGTTTTCTCTTTGTTGCCCTCTGGGTGAGGTTGTTCTATGTGACAGTCTCTTATTTATGCTTGGTGAGTGTTGTTCTTCTCCCCATACTGAGTCGGCAAGGATCTTTTGTAAGGCTGGATTTGTTGTAACGTATTTTTTGAGTTTTTCCTTGTCTGGGAAGACTTTTACTTCTCCATTGATCTTGATCGAGAATTTGGCAGGGTAGAGTATTCTTGGATTTGCGTTGTTTTCCTTCAATTTTTGGAATATGCTACTCCACTCTCTCCTTTTTTTTCATAGTTTCTGCTGATAGGTCTGAGCATATTCTTATGTGGGAACCTTTACATGTGATTGTTTGTTTTTCCTTAGCTGCTCTCATGATTTTCTCCTTTTCCTCAAAGTTGGATAGTTTAACTATTATTGGGTCCCATCGTGCTGGTGTTCTTTCAGCCTCCTGGATGGTTGCCTGGTTTTCATTAGGCTGCGGAAGTTTTCCTCCAAGAATTCTCTCGCTATTGTTGCAGATTACTTCTTTGTTATGTCTTCCTCAGGTAGGCCAATAATTCTACTGTTGTTCCGTTTCATAGTATCAGACATAGCTCTTAGGTTTTCTTCAGTTTCTCTGATGCTCTTATTAGATTTTTGTTTACATTTGTTAAAGTCTGCTAGGCTGTCCTCCAAGTCACTGATGTGGTTCTCTGATTCCTCCAGTCGATTCTCAAGGACTGTGATTCTGCTATTGTTTTTTGTTATCTCCTCACTAAGCTCCTGTATTTCCCTTTGGTGTATAGCTTTTTATCTCCTCTACCATTTCATCCTTTTTCTGTATTGTTTCCCTCATATCCTGCATGGCTCCAAGCAGCATTCTGAGAATTTCTTTGTGTGGCATCTCAATATCTTCTTCTTCTATGTATATTGTTATGTTCAGGACATCTTCTGCCTTTGCCTTTTGTTTCTCCAGTTTTTTCTTTGAGGTCGTTGGAGCTGATTGTTGTTTGCGTTTGAGTTGTTTTAGAGGGACCAGGTGTCATTTTCGAGGTTCCCTCTGGGAGACTTATAGGGATGCTTCTTCGAACTGCCTACAGCTGATTTTACTATGGGATTAACCTCCCACTTTATCCTCCTGTGGCTTCCCTATCAAGTGACTGCCCAAGATGGCTGGTTGGTTGCCTGCCTCAGTGTTGCAGAGGTTGGGCTGAAGTTCCTGAGGTTGCTTGGAATGTTGATAAGTGTTGGCTGAGCTGCCTTATGCCCCCAGGTACACAGGCAGGAATTCCCTGGTGAGAAGTTGAGCTAATTATCCCCTGGAGAGAAAGCAGGCCTTTCCCTAGCCTTGGGCTCTCTATGCAGGGTGGAGCTCACATAGCTGGGTGTGGCCCAGGTGCAAATGTCCTAAGGCAAAGGGAGTGTTCTGTAAATAAGCAATGGAGTGTGAGAGAACAGGGCAGAAATAAGGAGGAGGAAAAAAATTAAAAAGTAAGACTGTTTAGACTGTGCAGGAGTATAGGGAAGCGAGGGAAGCAAAAGCAACTATGTAGCTGAATCCCACTCCCTGCTTGTAGAGCTGGAAGGGTTTATTCCTTGCTCCAAGCCCCAGCAGCGTGCCACAGCTGACCCGCAAGAAAGCTACTGAGCTGCCCTTAGAGAAGTGGGGGGGGAGGGGCAGAGAGCAGAGATGTTAACAGAAGCCACAGTGTAGCTGAACCCTGATCCCTGCCCGTGGAGTTGTGGGGGTTTGGGTTTAGTCCCTGCTCAGATGAAGCAGAGCGGCAAGCTGTGGCTGTGCCGTGAAAAAGCCCTTGCGCAGCCCTCCAAGGCTGTGTGGGAACAGAGAGCAGATATGCAAACAGAAGCAACAATGCAGCTAAACCCCAATCCTTGCTGGTGGAGCCGAAAGGGTCCTGTCGCTGCCCTGAGGCAGGCAGGGGAAAACTGTGGCTGTGCTGAGACCAAGCCCCCCCCCCCCACACACACACACAGGCTCCAAATGGTCCCAGCTTGGCAGATATAGTGGCTGGGCCAAGGTCAAGCCCCAGCTGACTTCCACTGAGGTAAGCCAAAAGCCCCCAGCCCCTCAAAACCCCGTCAGTCTGTGCCTACTTATCTTTATGATGCACCTCCTACGATCCAGCAGCATTGAATTTCCCTCTAAGCAACTCTCCTGGGCTGGATTCTACAGAGTCCCCCTGGTTTGTGTCACTCCATCCCCATCTTCCCGGAAGTCCCCGGCTCTTCCAGATCTTATAACAATCCATACATAACTTATATCAAGCACATTTGTATATATGTTGCTGTCATTATTTTCTAAATATTTACTTTCTATTGAACCTTTGGTATCAGACCCGCCACCCTGTGAACCCTTGATAAATTATAAATTATTATTATTTTCATATCTTACACTGACCACTGTCTCCCTTCCCACATGATTTCTTTTGTTCATCCCCTGGAAGGGGTGGTAGTGGTCATGTGTCAATCATTTCGATCGGTTCTCCCTTCCTACCCTTCTCTGCCCCCCCTTTCCGCTATCCTCCTGGTATCCCTACTCCCATTTCTGTTCCTGGATTCTGTGTGTCGTGCGCACTTATCTCTTATCCGTAACTGTGCACATACTCCGGGCTAGCCCACAGTCAAAGGCAGGACTCAGGTGATGAGTGGCGGGTTGAGGAAGCCTCCGGGAACCAGAGGAATATTATGTGTTTCATCGGTGCTACACTGAGCTCTGGTTCACTCATCCCTTCTCATGACCTTTCTGTGAGGGGATGTCCATTGTCTGCAGATGGGTTTGGGTCTCTGCATCAGTCTTTCTGAATGCCATGGAATATAAAGAAAAAGGACTTTCAAGAGTTTAAAGATAGGTAGACCAACTGTCAATGTCCAGAGAGAAAAAACCAAATGCACTATTGTCCAGTTGATTCTGTTAGGAAGCCAGAATAGGGACTCAGGGGGGTGGTTGTCCATGCCACAATAGTGGGGTTGGAAAGCAATCAGGCACACTAGACACCTAGGGGAAAATCGGGACTGAGCATGCTCAGATACAAGCCCCCATAGGCCCAAGTATGAAGTCCACCTGGGCGCTTAGATTAGGCAACAGCGCTATAACATCAAACAGGTGGGCCTAAACTCAGCCAATGGGATCAGCCAACACTTTGACTCTCCTTGTGTGCTCGGTGCGCTCTGAGGCGCACTGCGCTCGGGGCCACTCTCTCCCCGGGGAGGTCCTGCTTCCACGTTTGCTCTCCTGCGCCGGTGCTCTTCCCACGTGCTTTTTCACGACCAGTCACGAACTCCTGGTGGTTTCAGCACGGCCTTGCACGTGTAATTTGTGAGACTGTAAGACCTGAAACGTCCCTTTTCCTCATGGATGTCTCTTGGATCACAAACATGCGTCTGCTGCGTGATTCTTACAGTGAAGTGAAGGAAGACCTCTGTGCCGCGATCCAGCAAGGGAACCATTCCCATCCACACTGACCTTCCGTAGAAACACGCCCCGCTGTCACGTCAAGGCCAACTCCTAGTGGTGCTGTGGGACAGGACCCAGCTGGCCCTTTGAGTCCCCGAGACTAACCGCTTGTGGAAGTAGAAAGGCCCAGAGTGGCTGGTGGTTTCAAACCGCTGACTTAGCAGATGGCACCCAAGTCCCCCAGAAGGCAGCAGGGCTGCACATCTCTGAGAGCTGAGCCTTTCTCCTCTGGAAGGTGCCAATCGCCGACCTGCCTTTTCGGTGATCTCGCAAGCATTTCGGCAACGGCACCCCCAGGGCTCCTTGGAGAGTGGGTATGCTTTGCAAATGCCTTGGAATGTTTTAATGAAAACAATTTTGTGAATAAAAGACGATTTCTGGCATGCATTCTGAGCTGAGTCACTGTTTCTCATCGCATGCTCAGGAAGGCAACAGTAAAAGGAGTATATGCACCAAACAGACCAACAGAAAGCTTTGGTTTCTCTTTCCAGGGAGCGAGGGCTACTTTATATGAGAAACGCTTCTTTTCGTTCTTTTTTCTCTTGTAAGAAATTCACATGAGGACAAGTTGAGCAATGCTGCCTCAACACCTCATCAATTATGTTACTTCTCAGCACAGTTGTGCTTCTTCTTCGTTTCTCTCAGGCCCCATGGTGTTGATACACCACAGACCTTACACTATTTTGCAATAACCTCAGCCGACCTCCTTCACTAGACCATTTCTCAACGACTTGTTCTTGCTATTCGACACTAGGTTTGACTAGTGTATCATTTTTCTATGCTTCTCAGGCTAAAAATGTTATTTGATTGGCCATGTTTAATATCACAGTGTTACTACTTCACTTCCCCCACAAGTGGAATGAGTCATGTGAAATCCTGACCAGTAGGAACACCATCAAATAATATTTACACATCATTTCATGTATTCCAGGAATGCATTCCATGTCTCTTGTTCAAGCCACTGACCAATGGTTGTCATATCTCAACTGCGTTCTCAGAAACAGCCAGTAACTTATCACAAGTCTTCTATATTACTAAGTGATTTATTATCATGCATGTACTATTAATTTCACTAAAAATCCAGACATTTCTGTCTAATTTATTTCCTTTCATTAGTCAATTATTAAGCTAAATATCTGTGTACATTATTTCTAATCCTCCTCCAAGTCCCTTCAGAGTAAGAATGATCATTCCTATTTTATAGATGAGACAATCGAGGTGCACAAATCTTGAATGCCATACTTAAACCTACAGAGTCAATTAGGAGGGGAAGAGGCTTTCCAACCAAGATTCCCGGATGCCACAGCCCTCCTATTTAACAAATAATAATTTTATTGGGGGCTCTTACAGCTCATAATAATAATACATCCATGTGTCAAGGACATTTGTACATATGTTTCCATTATCCTTTTCAAAATATTTTCTGATTTCTCTACAATGCTAGTTACAAAATTCTGAGCCAAGTGTTTGCAATCATATCTTGTTCTGTCTGAGTCTGTTGTGCTTTCTTTTTCCATTTCCAACAACATATCTTCGTGAAGCAAGGTTTTCCAGCTTGTTGACTATCAAGCCTAAATACAGACGTAGACTTGTTGTGGAAGATGATCTTCATTGTGCTCTTGCAAAGACTGCCCTGGTAATTTCTTATCTGGTGAAAAAGAAGCTATCTCAACCTTCACACTGACGTTGGCTTTTTATGCAGACTAGCAAAATGTAGCAATGTAGTTTACTGTTGTTATATTAAAACTATTACCCATGCTACACCATGCTCCAAGACAAAGTTTCATTTATTTGTAATTAAAAATAAATATTTCACAATATATAATTACATATTTTTGTGATTAATCACTATGCTTTAATTATGTTCAATTTGTAGCAATGAAAATACATCCTACATACCAGATATTTACATTACAATTCATAACAGTAGCAAAATGACAGTTACAAAATAGCAATGAAAACGATTTTATGGTTGGGGGGTCATGACAACATGAGGAACTGTATTAAAGGGTCGCGGCATTAGGAAGTTGAGAACCACTGCCCTAGACACATTACCTCCATTATTGTTCCTGAGGGGTTTATCTGTCCAGGATTACATGTGTTGAGAGCTCTTATCTGTACCAGTGTACATGCTCTGGTCTAGCCGGATTTGTAATGCAGAACTGGTGTCATGATGGGGGTGGGGGTGGGGGTGCATTAAAGAACTAGAAAAATGTTGTATGCTTCATTGATGCTAGACTACCCTGGATGGGTGACCCTTCTTGCGGGATGTCCAATTGTGTACAGATAGGGCACAGGCCTCCTGTTTTTATCAGACTAGAATGCTCCTTAAAGACAAGGATGGTGGGACTTTATCTCACATACTCTGGATATGCCGTCAGGAAAGATGAATCCCTGGGAAAGGATATCATGTTGGTGAATCAAAAGGGCACCAATAGAGAGGAAGCCCCTCAACAAGATGACTGGACGCAGTGGCTGCAACGACGGGCGCAAAGAGAGCTGTTGTGCAGGCGGGGCCGACGCAGGAGGCTTCCCTCTGTTGGACGCATCCTAGGGGCGCTCTCGGTCAGCACTAACAACAGCATTGAAAGGAGTTAGCCCAACTTTACTGAAGTTTTCACAACCAGGGGGACATTTTCTTTGCATTTTTGTTAAACAGAGATATTAGTCATTGATTTTAGAAAATGAACCAGCAAGAATAGGAGCTAGATAAAGAGCGGAACTAGAAACAAACAAACACAGAAGCAAAAAGCTGATCTGAACCACAAAATCTCCGTGTGAGGTAAATCCTCGAGTTGAGGAAATTCTCCCCGGGGAAACAAAATGCTTCCAAATGAACTTGATTATTTCTTCTTCCTGTCATGTCTCAGTCTCTTCCTCCTTTCCTGTTTCTCCCTCCCCATGCCCTCTCCCCCTTTTTCTTTTTTCCTTCCTTCCTTTCCGTCTTTGGACTGCTTAGTAACAACTGACAGGAAAGGTTCTATGTTAGATGCCAGGACTATAATACAGAATCTTGGAAGAAATATATGTGAAGAGGTTATTATAAAATTAATCAATTCTCTAATATTCTCTGACATAAAATGACAATGATATCTCTAAGGTGAACCAAAGACATATATAAAACATGGATATATGATGGATTGGGGCTTGTATTTAATTCTAGCCCCCGTCTAAGAACAATTCATTCTTATGGCAAGGCCCTGCTTGATGTTCGCCCTCATGCAGAGATCACTGACGATATGGGTGCTATTGCAGTGTGATAGGAAAAAAATAAAATAAGATGGTGCTGAGTTGCTAGAAGAAATAGTATGTGGGGTCTTAAAGACTTGTCTTAAAACAAACAGCCGTTTAAAACAGTGAGGCATCAACTAAGTCCACATGGAAGAAGCACTCCAGTTTATGTTATCCAAGGATTGTAAACAATACAATCCAAATCCAGAGGAGGGAAGGGCATCAGAGCTTAAATTGTGAATATCTGCTTTGAAGAAGTCTGTGGGTGACAGTGGAAGTCCAAAAGCCATTTATTTTCAGGGTCCACCCGGGATTAAACTTCTGGTGAATTCTCTCTGATCAGAGTTGAGGAATGTAAATAGCCTTATTAAACACACAACACTGTAAATCCAATTATGGCATATTTAGTTAGGTTAGAATGTAATGTAAAAAAATGAATGTAGTATTGTATTGTTTGATTTCCCTTTTGACCCATTTTACCAAAAAAAAAAAAAAAAAAAAAAAAAGGAAGGGAAATACACATGGCTTCAGCTTCTGGGGAATGCCCTGTGAACACAGACCAGAGATGTGAATAGTCTTGCTCTGAGGCAGAAATCACTGCAAAGGGGATTCTTGCAGATGTGGTTAGGTGAAAATTTAACACTCTATCATTTTATCTCCCTTTTGATCCATTTTAAATTTGTTCTAGTTTAAAATATTTTCTGGTTTCTTTTGGATTAAGTTTTTGTATGTTTTACTTTGTTATTTGTATTAGTTTTTTGTTTATGTATTAGTTTTTTAATGTTTTTCTGTATACAAAATCCAGGTTCAGTGAATTTATAGAGACAGAATCTGGATTAACGGTTCTTTGAGAATGTGACTGGGCAGGTTAGGGGGAAATGGGAACTGATAATGAGGAGACCAAGAATGAAGAAAATGTTCTGAATTTTTTGGTGATGATTGACAACTCTTTTTGACGTTATTGAATTATTCAATCAAAATTATATGAATTATATGCCAATAAAACTTAATTTTTTCTTTAGCATTTTAAATCATTTTATTGGGGGCTCATATAACTCATCACAATCCATCCATCCATCCATTGTATCACACATTTGTATATTTTTATTGTCCTCATCATTCTCAAAACATTTGCATTCTACATGAGCCCTTGGGAAAAATGAGCTCCTCATTTTTCCCTTCCCTCCCCCCCCTCATGAATCCTTGATAATTTATAAATTATTATTTTTAATATCTTACACTGTCTGATGTCTCCCTTCACCCATGTTTCTGTTGCCCATCCTCCAGAAAGAAGGTTATATGTTGATCCTTGTAATTGGTTCCCCCTTTCCACCCCATCCTCCCTTCACCCTCCCATTATTGCCACTCTCACCACTGGTCCTGAATGGATCATCTGTCCTGGATTCCCTGTGTTTCTGATTCATATCTCTACCAATGTACATCCTCTAGTCTAGCCAGATTGTAAGGTAGAATTGGGATCATGAGAGTGGGAGAGGGAAGCATTTAAGAACTAGAGGAAAGTTGTATGTTTCATTAATGCTACACTGCACCCTGACTGGCTCCTCTCCTCCCTGTGACTCTTCTGTAAGGGAAGTCCAGTTGCCTACAGATGGGCTTTGGGTCTCCACTCCACACTCCCCTTCATTCACAATGATATGATTTTTTGTTCTTTGATGCCTGATACCTGATCAACTCAACACCTCAAAACTGTAAAAGTTTTTAATCACTTCTCTATCCAGTGACAAGAAGGAGAAAGGACCAAGTGGAAATTGATAAGGTGGACAAATAAAGAAAAATAATTTTATATGTATCTATACATAAACATATACATAATGTGCATACACACATGGTACTTGCTTTTAGAAAATAAGTTTCTTAAGAACGTGGTCTATGCATGATATTCTCTTTTTAAATCTTCCACTGATTTCAATACATCCTGTGCACAAAGGTGATTCAAAGAAACCTTAATTGGTTTAATTGGATTAATGTCAAAGTTGATGATTTCTTACTCTCCTCGGGTTTGTTTTAATTGTAACATAAAATTATTTCATTTGTGTTGAAATTCTATTCAATACATTTTTATAGCAGCCATGATACTCACAGTATGTCGACACAGTTTTCAAAATGTTGTACATAATTTCACTTTTAATATTTTTCTTTGTAATGATAAGCATTTTTCAAGGATACACAAAGGTCAAGGAAAGCTCTGGGATTTCCCCAAGGCCCCTCAGCTGGGAAAAGAAGATCCAAACCCCAGACTTCTGCTTCCAGAACTTATCATGCCACCCTGCCGGTAATAAAGTCTGTACAGTAAAACCCTCAGATTTATTATCTCTAAATTTAGAATCATCCTTTCCCTTACACATAGTTTCATAGTGGTCTGAGTTGTGTAAACAATTAGATCTGGCACCACTGTTCCCTAGGCGTTGCTGTCGCGTTGATTGTGACCCTATAGGATAGTGCAGACAGGCACCATCGCGTTTCCTGAGTTTGTAATCTTTAAGCAAGTAGACTGCCACGTCTTTCTCCCATACATCTGTGGGTGGGTTTAGATCACCACCCTTTCATGTAGCAGGAGAGTGCTGAAAGACAGTGGTACCAGGGCTCTGTTGTGAGTTGTTGAGGGAGTTAAAATGAAACTTTCCAAGTTTCAGAGTTTTTATATTTTTGAACAAGTGGACAATAACTAGCTCAGAATGCCTGCTGCGTAGATAATATGAAATCCCAGGAGAACTCGCTGGCCCATCCACAAACCAAGCCCACTGCTGTGGGATTGCGGCCAATTTGGAGAGACCCTTCGTGACCGGGTAGAACCGCCTCCGTGAGTTTCTAAGACCATAACTCCTGACGCTGGTCCACAGCCCATACATTAAAAAAATAATGATAATAAAAAGTAGGAGAGAAAGAAAAAAACTCAAAAACAAACTCACTGCCATTGTGTCATTTCCAGCTCATGCGATCCTATGGAACAGGGCGCAATTGCCCTTGTGGGTTCTAAGACGCTCTTTCTTGGAGTAGAAAGTCACATCTCTCTCTCCAGATCCGCACCCACAGGCTCCCTAAAATGGAAAGCATTCTTAGTATCAGAGTATCAGTTCATGTGAGTTGAGGCAAATTAAAAGATTCGGCGTGTTATATATTTAATCATCAAGGACCCACCAGACTAGACATGGCAATTAAATTGGCTTTTATAGGGACATAAGGTTGAAGTTGGCAGAGAGAGAGAGAGAGAGAGAGAGAGAGAGAGAGAGAGAGAATGAATTCTGGACACAGAAGTAGTGAAAACAGACAGGGAATGGTAAAACCTGGAGAAACAAAGAGATGAACAGCCTGGCCATGGAGGGAGGATTCCGGCGACAACGTACGCAAATCAGTGAGTTCAGTGCAGTTGACTAAGAACTTAAGTTCCAGCCTGGGAAAATTTGACTTTTTATTTATTCCCTACCAGTTTCAGAAACAGTGGATCGTGCCATGAAGTGGTGCTTTGAAAAAGAACTCTAAATCATGGCAATTACTGCCTGGAAAGAGTTCAAAACAGAAATCGGGATTAATAGGGTGTAGGTTATTGCCCTAGCTAGTACCCATGTAAGAGGATTGGATAAGTCTGGTGGGAAGCAGACAAAATGTGTCCTCCCTCGGTGTGTCTCTTCAGATGTTTCAAATCATCGTTTCCACAAATGCCTCCGATCTGACTTCCATCGTCTATTCTCTATCCTTGTCCAACTACACATTTTGCCACCCAAATCTAGGATTAATTGTTTGTCCTCTTATATCTCACAAGTTAACCATTCAGTTACCAAATCCTGTCAATTTTACTAGATGAATAAATTATCTCTTAACCCCATAACCTCTGCAAATGCTTACTGAGCAAGTGATTGTCTAAAGCAAGTGATTATGCACAAGTATGTCATACACACGTTCTAGGCTTTAAGTCGTGTGCTAGGTGAACACTTGACTTAGTGCCTGGAATATGTGTCTAGGTAGTTGGTAAGCATGTGGATTGAACAAATATTCTAGATGTGATCATGGCTACAGAGACGTGAAAGGTCTTACAGCTGTGTATCACTCCCAATTCCATCAAGTCAATTCTGACTCATAGTGACCCATAGAGGATTCTTTATGGGGCCAGATAACTTATCTTTCTCCCATGGAGCCACTGATCATGTCAAGCTGTTGATCTGGCTTACTTGACAGCCCCACCAGGACACTCCAAACACCTGACAACACCACAAAAACTTCTAACTCCAAATGAGCTGCCATTGAGTCAATTCTGATTCAGGGCGGCCCTCTAGGACAGAGTAGAACTGCTCTTGTGGGCTTCCAGAATGCAACTGTGGTGGGTACATCATTTTATGTCCACTTGAATATATATAAAAGTATAGGGTAGTATTCAACCTGTCAATCAGATCGCAGCCTGATGGTACTTCCTTGTGGGCGTAGCCTTCTCATAAGAGGCGCCCTGGGATGCTCCCACCTCTCTGCCTTCACTTTCTTGCTACCTGACCCTGATTGCAGCCAGAACCACTGCCATTGGATCCACATGACTTTGTACCCACGGGCCTGTGATCTCCCTACATTCTGTATCATTGCATGTAGCCTATTCTCGAACCTATGAATCTGAGTTGGACTGGGCTGGGATGTTCTCTCAATACAGAATTAGTTCTTGATCGAAAGCTCTCTCTTATGAGTGTCACTGGATTTGTTCCTCTAGTCAACACAGTAACTCTTTACAGGAGTAGAAAGCTTCATCATTCTCCCATAAAACAGCTGGTGGTTTCAAACTGCTGACCTTGTGACTAATAGCCCAATGTGTAACTCACTAAGGTTCCATCTGTATCACAAGCCTAAACCAAACTATTTCCCGGCAATTCTGACTCACAGAAAACCTGTGGGGCAGAGTAGAACCACACCCGTGGGTTTCCAAAGCTTAGCTCTTTATCACAACGTGGTATAATTCGGTCTGAGGGATCAGAGATGACTTCTCCGGAGAAATCTCATTAAAACTGGAGTCTGAAAATGAGAAGGAATATCTTCTGCAAGGTAGAGAGAAGCAATACCGTCTACACTCATCCTGAGGCAGGAAAAGACATGGAACATGTTGGGAAATCAGAGCTGACGGAGCTCAGAGAGAAGCAGTTAATATCAGTACACTGTGAACTCACTTATTTCCTGCTCTTGTACTTTTCTGGTGATTTTTCACCTTGCTGGCTAGATGACCTTTCTAGAGTATGACCCTCTCAAATTTCAGATGGATTCCCACCGTCTGCACAAGAAAAGTACAGCCTTTGGAGACCTTTCATCTCCTTTGCTGTGTCACCCATTCTTTCCAGTCAAAAGTATTAATGATACTATTTGTTGCTCTCCCAGGAGTCATTCCTATTTCTCTACTCATCCTTCTGCCCGATGCTATTTCAGTCAACTATAATGCCTTTGTCTTCCTGGCAAATGGCTACTCATCCTTAAATGGCATTCAGATAGTAGATTCTCTAAACTAGAAGTCATTACACTCCAGTCCATAAGCCAAGTCCAACACTCTTCCAGTTAACGTGTGCTGAAAACACTTACAATGTTGAAATATTAAAAGAATATTTTATGATGTGTGAAAGTTATATAAATTCAAAATTTAAAGATCACAAATGCAGTTTTACTAGAACACAGTCATACTCATTCATTTAATATAGTCTCTGGATGATTTTTTGTTGTTGTTATAATGGCAAACAGAGTAGCTGAAATAGAGATTGTGCAGCTAGCAAAGTCCTAAATATTTGATAACTGGCCCTGTGCAGAAAAATGTTCCTTCATTCCTGTGCTAATTTAATCTCTCCCAGCCCTTCACTCCAAGAAATATGTTACTATTTCTCAGATAAATGATTGCCTTAGCCACTAACCAAGGCATGCACCCATTCCAAAGAAAGATGACTCAACAGTATTATCAACTTATAGAAAAATATCATCAATATCACATGCAAGTAAAATTTTGCTGAACATCATCCAACAATGGTTGCAGCAGTACACTGACAGGGCATTGCCAGAGGTTTAGGCCAGAGTTAGAAGCAGGCATGAAACAGGGATATCACTGTTGATGTCACATGTATCTTGGCTGAAGACAGAGAATGCCAGAAAGATGTTTACTTGTGTTTTATGGACTACATCAAGGCATTTGACTGTGTGCATCGTAACAAACGATTGCTAGTCTTGTGGAGAATGGGAGTCCCCGAGCACGTTATTGTGTTCATGTGAGTCTTGTACATGGACCAAGAGGTTGTTGTGAACGGAACAAAGGAATACTGCATGGTATAAAATCAGGAAAGTAGTGCATCCAGATTGCATGCTTTAACCATACTTACTCTGTATGCTGAGCACATGACTGAAGACATTGGATTGTTTGAAGAAGAAAGTGGCACCAGGATTGAAGGAAGGCCTATTCACAACCTGTGATATACACAGATGATATCGCCTTGCTTGCTGAGAGTGAGGAGGACATGAAGCACTTGGTGATACAGATCCAAGTCTTTAGTATGTATTACTACCCAATATAAAGAAGACCAAACTCCTCACACCCAATGCTAGGTAACATCATGATAAGAGAAAAATGAACATTGTCATGACTTTAGTCTTGCTTGGATCCACACTCAACACTCATGGAAGCAGCAGTCAAGAGGCAATATGATACATTGCATTAGGTAAATCTGTCTGTTGCACAAACCCTCCTTAAAGTATTAAAAAGCTAGGATACCGCTCTAAGGTCACCTGACCCAACCCATGGTATTTCCAATAGCCTCATATGCAGGTGAAACTTGGGCATTGAGGAAAGAAAACCAAAGAAGATTTGATATACTTCAATTATAGTGCTGGGGAAGAATATTGAATGGGCTGCCAAAAAACACACACACACAAAACAAACAAACAAAAACACAAATCTGTTTTGGAAAAAGTACAACGGGAATGCTCCTAGAGGCAAGGATGGTGAGATTGCATTTCATGTATGCTGGACATGTTATCAGGAGAGACCAGTCCCTTGAGAAGGATGTGATGCATGTAAAATAGAGGGGCAGCGAAAAAGAGGAAGGCTCTCGACAAGATAGATTGACTCAGTGGCTGCAACAATGAGCTCAAACATAAGAACAATTGCGGGACAGCGGAAGCCAGGCAGTGTTTCACTCTATTGTACACTGAGTCACTGTGGGTTGGAACCTACTCTATGGCAACTAGCAACAACAACAATAAACCAGTTACCAGAAAAGTGGTGTTTTTTTTTAAACTTGGGCATATAACATTGCTTCACTTTATCTTAATTTCTGTACTTGTAAAGTAGAGGTAAGTATAGTCCCCACCTCATAGTGTTTCTTTCAGGACTACAGTAGTTGAGAGCTTAGAACAGTGCCTTTACACAAATAAAGCCCTCAATAACCAAACACCACTCATGGAAACCTCATAGGATAACATAGAACCACTCCTGAGTGTTTTTGAGATTTAAATATGGATGTAAACAAATAGCCTCCTCTTTCTCCCAAGAGGCAACTAATGGATTTGAACCACCAATCTTGTGGCTATCAGCTCAATGCTTAATCCACACGATCACCAGGGCTCCTTACGTGCACGTGTCAATTATATTAGCTAGGATTTTACTCTAAAATACCTTTACACTTCACTGACTTTCAGTTATTTCTTCACTATGAGTTAACTATGTTTTTTTTTAAAAGGTAATTGTAAAAGGTAATTGTAAAAGGTAATTGCTCCATAAATATTTCTTGAACAAATGAAGGAACAACTATGAGTGGTATGGTAGCCTTGGAAAATAAGGGTGGATATGAACGTATCAACTGTAGTGAGAACAAGATAGCATCTACTATTCACAGCACAAATTTTGTGCTACTTCTCCTTATGATAGTCTTACAGATTTAAATTTCCTTTAAAAATGTTTTAAAGTCAGTAAAATTAGGAACCATCTGGATTCAAATTCTAGAAAACATCAGAGATGGTTAACCAAACAGGAGGGGCTGTGTTACATGTACGACATTCTCACAAGCCCTGGTAACCAGCTCTGAACTTTTATTACCATGAGGACCATTTCCAGACCTTTATTGGAATCGTTTCGGGGAACTATATTTGCACTTCGCGATGCCTTTGTGTGCTCTTGTCCCAATTCGTTTCATGTGTTTGAGTTGTTGACTTTTTAGCCTCCTGCGTATGAAGCTACTTTTAATTCAGTTCAAAACCAAGAATAGGCATTATCACAATCCATGAAATTGAAAACTATACCTAACCCTAAAGTCACACACATACACTCCACAGACTATGAAAAGAACACTCCCCCCCGCCCCCCCCACACACATACACACATTGCAAATACAAGGCAAACTCTGCCTCACAGTTACCCCGGGAGTGACAGAGGAAAGCACAGCTTGGTCTAGCTGCGTTTGAGCCCATTGCTCCAGCCACGGTGTCAATTCATGTCCCTTGTCACTGATCCTCTATTTTACTAAGCAGTATTGACTTTCCAGAAACTGGTCTCGCCCCACAACATGTCCAGAGTACCTGAGATGAAATTGCCATCCTCACTTCTAAGGAGCATCCTTGCTGCCCTGGACCCCGGCCAGATGTGGTTGCTCTTCTGGCAGCCCACGGTACTTTCAGTGATCTTCTGTACATCATAATCCAATGCATTAATCATTCTTTGGTCTTCCTTATCGCTGTCTAATTCTCACATGCATACGAAATGATTGAAAATACCATGGGGTTTTTGTCAGGTGCAGCCTAGACTTCAAAGGGATATCTGTGTTCTTCAACACTTTGAAGAGATCTTGTGTGGCAGATTTGTCCAGTGCAATAAGCCATTTGATTTCTCTGATTGTGGATCGAAGTAAAATTAAATCCTTGACAACCTCCATCTTTTCTCCATTGATCATGATATTGTCTATTGGTCCAGTTATAAGGATTTCGGTTTCTTTTATATCAAGTTGTAATCCATACTAAAAGCTGTAGTCTTTAAGCTAGCTGAAGTTTAGACCAGTGGGTCATTTTCCTTTCAATGTTAGGATGTGTACCCATCAATATATTTGTATGAAGGACATGCAAAGCCTTTGGGGAAGAAATGCACACTAGAAAGAGAACCTAAGGCAAAAGTTAAGCTTGTAGCAGAATTTTGATTATCGGACAATAGAGATGACTCTGAAACAGAAACATATTTCCCCTCAAGTATCTGCAAGGCCTGTCACCATGGCCTCCTGATGAGGCCCTAGAGGTGAAAGTTAAACCTGAAAGGCTGCTGGGCCACAAGCATCTTCCTTCAAGAAAGCGTGTGTCGTTCACACAGTGGGAGGAAATCCTCTCTCAGTTGGCAGAGGTGAGTCTGTAACGGGTCCAGTGCTCCTGTTGCCGTGGAATAAGCTGTGGCCCTGGGCACAAAGGAGCTGCGGAGGAGCTCTCTGGAAGGCATGCTGTGCCCAGTGCAAGTACCAGCAGAGATCAACTGCACAGGTCTCTGAGGCATAGAAGAGCATCTCCTGAGACAAAGGCCGAGCAGTCTCAGAGGAACACTTCTCCCACGCTCTTTTGGACAAAGCAATTATAAAAGACTTCCGAAATTTCACAAGAAGGACAGAGACTTCATTTTTTTGTTGGCGTGGGAATGTCTTTGTGCTGTTGCACCTAGTGCTGCTGAAACAGATGCACCACAAATGGCTGGCTTCAAGAATAGCTTTTAAAAATGGCGATGGTTGATAGATACCGGAAAAAACGTGTGGTTGCAGACACATGCTGTTTTGCCTTTCCTGTTCCTTGGGAGCTCCAAAGAAAAGCTGCAGCTTGTTTTCTTGATGGCAACAGACTAATGTGACAAGAGTAAGTTGTTATGATAAGGTGGTGCAACTTAGCTGCTATTTAATCAAAATTTGGGAGCTGGAACTTTTTCTGAAAAAAAAAAAAAATTTCCCAGTACTGGAAACCAAAAGTACAAATCAGGGTCTCAGTCCTTCCTGTTGCTAACCCTGGGTAGTTCTTGGTTCCTTGGCAAGTCTCACGTGGCATTTCTCTTCCCTGGTATGTGATCAACATCAAGTCTAACCCACCTTTTTCAATGAATAGCTTTGGCTGTCACTGAGCCCTTTGGCCGTTTAGGACACAGCCTACACTGAGATGGCTTCAGTGCCATAATGAACACGTGCCCGTATCCAAAGAGGGTTACTTCTGTAGGACGAGAGTTCGGGATTCTAACACTCAGTTTTGAAATAAAACCCAGCTCAAAGCATAGCCAAGCTTATTTGGACAAGACATATTATTGTGGCCACTTCCAACAGAAACGGTGGAGGGGAGGGACAAGAGGGTGTCTTTGCTGGAAGGGCACTGGGCAGCAGTTCACTTGATGGAATCACTCGGAAATGGATCTCGATTGGTTGCATGACATTAAGAAAGTAATCAATTAATCTTTTTGTAGGTGAAAAATGGTAAAGTAGCATTTTGTTAAAAATGTGTGCACTTGTGCAATAATAAGATAAAAAATGATGTGTGTTCCCAGCCTCCTGCTGATGTGGCATTGCCAGAGGGATGTGTGGAACAAGGGGCCCTACCCTACCCTGAGCAGCCACAGGCAGGGGGAAGAGGAGACACTGGCCCCTCTCCAGCACCCTCCTCATCTTTACTAAAGACCTGTTTATAACACGAAAAAATTGTGTGTGTGTGTGTGTGTGTGTGTGTGTGTGTGTGAACAACAGCACAGTGGTGTACAAGGCAGGGCCTGCTGAGGAACTGAAGGCCACGTGACAAGCCTGCAGTAATTGAGAGCCTGTGATGGGGTGCTTGCTGTCGCTGTTAGTGCCATGGAACCGGTCTCCATTCCCAGTGACCCTGTGCACCGCAGAAGGAAGCACTGCCTAGTCTGACGTCATCCTCACAACTGCGGCTCAGTGTGAGCCCGTTGTTACAGGAATCCTGTCAGTGCGGTTCCTTGAGGGCCTTCTGCCTTGTCATGGACCCTCTATTTTAGCAAACACGATATCCTTTTTCAGGGTCCAGCCTCTCCTTATAACAAGTCCAAAGTATGGCAGACAAAGTTTCATACCCTCCCTAACACATTATGATGGGTCCGGTAGGTGCAATTACACAGTTACTGTGTATGAAGATTACAGTAAAGTCATAAAGAGCATGAGAGATAAAAGAGAGATTGAAGTAATGGAGTCAGACATATTTCCCGTAGCTTGCTCATGTGAAGAGAGGGGAGGGGAAGGAGGACAAGAGGAAAGGGAAAAGGGGAGCGGGACAGGAGAGGAGAGGAGGTGGGAGCCCAAGAGAGCGCTCTTTATTGCTAACCCAGGCCTATATACCTTTGGTGGGGGGGGGGGCGTGCAAGCCCACTAATTACAGGTAAAGACATACACCCCAGGAAGGGGTTGCACTATAGGTTATACAGCAATGAGAGGGGGACAATCTAGGGATATACACGCAATAGGAAGAGGAGGGATTGGGGGTATATATGTGACAAGATGGGTGTATCTAGATTCAGGATGGCAGCTTAACTTTGGCTGTCACTGAGCCCTTTTGGCCTGTTCTCTGGATCTACATAGAAACTATTATCATTAGGGTGTAAACCCCACCTCCAGGGGCCAAGCTAATGGTTGCAAGCCTCTCAGGAGAAGTAGCCCATTGGCCTTAACAGCAGGGAGCAGGCCCTACCTTGTTGGAACCAGAGAGTTGTCTAGCAACTGATTGCCTTCAGGGAGGATGTCTCTAAGCATCTGACCTCCCCCCATATGCTAACAAATAGCTTCTATTGTTTGACATGCCTTTGGGGGTGACAAAGCTGGGGAAGAGTCTCATTGTAATCCCACACCTCCCTTCTAAGGAACATTCTGGTTAGATTTTATCTAAGACTGAGCTGTTTGTTCTTCAGGCAGCATGTGGTACTATCAATGTAATTCAATCATAACTCGAATCCATCAGTTCTTCTAGAGTCTTCCTTATTCATTGTTGAACTCTCACTGTATATGACACCTTTGAAAATGCCATGGCTTGGTCTAAGCACCCTTTAATCCTCAAAGTGATATCTTTATTCTTTAATACTTTACCAGGAAAAGGTCTTAGCAGCAGATTTACCTAGTACGATGCACCGGAACTATGATTTTTTTATGCAGATTGCAGGTTATTTTGGTATATGCTTGGACCTTTGCTTAGGGAGCTCACACAGAGTTTGCCAAAAAATCCACCAGGCCCTTGTATGGTAAAGTCCTAACTTACTTCCTGTGTTATCTCTGTATTTATTTCTTCTTACCTTTGGCAATAAGACCCCAAATAACTACAATGCCCAGAGAATAGGCAGGTACTGGGTAATTTATATATATATATATACAGAGAGAGAGAGAGAGAGAGATCCCAATTTTCTAGAAAATATTTGTAAATCTGACTATGTCCATCAACTATCTATATTAATGTTTACCATGTCCTGGATGCACATGAATCTTTTCTTTTGGGGGGTGTATATGGCCTGGACATTTTATTCTGCATGGGAGCCCTGGGATCGTAGTGGCTAGGGCAGTTGGCTGCGAATGATAAATTGGGTGGTTGGAACCCAGCACAGGCTCCATGGGAGAAAGATGGAGCCGTCAGCTTCTGTGATGATTTGAACACTTAGAAGCCTTCTGGGAGAAGGTCTACTCTCTCCTATAGGGTTGCTATAAGTCGGAACAGACTCAACAAACTTAGGTTGAGTTTTTTGATACGTGATGCAACCTAATCTGTCTCTACTTGCTGTAACTTTACTTTGTGCTTCTGGGTGGTAATTAGAGTGTGTTTGATCTTAATAAAATACATTCAATTTCCCCTCAAGACATCAGAGATGCATTTACTATACTAGTAAAAATATTTTCCCATGCCACTATTTGAATTTCAAGCATATATGACTACTCATTTAATTTCTAGCCACTTAGCAGGCTTTTTAACATGTACACTAAGTGAAAATAAAATATGTAAGAACATTACTCACGTGTCTGGGGGTAAAGACGGTGGCTGTTCAGAAAACTGCACCTACTCTTATGGAAGGTCCAGATGCTGAAGCTCATGAAGGTTAACTTCTTAGTCAATCCACACTGACTATTTCCTGGGGCACAGTGTGGATCCCGAGGTTTTAATATGACACAAGAAGCACCTACGTTCAGGGTGTGAGAGGCCCCTTAGAAAATTTGAGTAATCCTATTTTATGATTTACTCCATCATTTGGTTCATATACATCATGGCCCAAATCCTGAATATCACTCAATTATAAGCACTCATTTTTAAAGAAGAGTTTATCTGTAAGATCAGAAACGATCTTTTTCAGGCATCCAATGCTATAGCACTGTACCCTTCCACCCAACAACTTATGAGGGTGCTACTAATAAATGGACTCTTACATTTGCCTGATGGTTCAATAATTAACTCTCATCTCTATGTTCATAGGGGTTAAGAAAGAACGTCACATAGAATCAGTGCAAACTTGCAAATGTGCATCAGTATCTTTGTCAAGCATGTGACATATACAGCTCCAGTGATATCTGCTTACTTCATTATACTACATCATATAGCGTAAATATCAGGCTAAACAAATATGATTTTAAAATTGAAGTGATGCTATTGTTTATTGTTGCTCTTGGTAGATGCTATTAAGTCAGTAACAGTGCATCGTGAACCTATGCCCATTGTGAACCACCGGCCTGTCCTGCAGGATCCCTACCACTCTCCCATGCTTGAGTCCATGGTTGCAGCCATTGTGACAAGCCATGTCCTTATGCGCCTTCCTCTCTTTCTCTGCCACGCTCATTACCAAGCATGACGTCCTTCTCTAAGACCTGGTCTCTCCTGACATGTAGAAAGCATGTGAGACAAGACTCTCCATCTTTTTCTCTAAGGAGAACTCTGGCTCTACTTCTTTCTAGGCAGATTGGTGTGTCTGTTTAGCAGTCCATGGTATTTTCAATATTCTTTTCTAACACCACAATTCAAATGCATCAAGTCTTCTTTGCTCTTCCTTATTCAATGGCCAGCTTTCACATGCATATGAGGTAATTAAAAATACCATAGCCTGGGACAGGCCCACCGTAGTCCTCAAAGTAACATTCTTGATTTTCAATATTCTGAAGAGGTCTTATGCAGCATAATTTACTCAAAAGAACATTGTTTTTGATCTCTTAAAAGCTGATTCCATGAGCATTGACTGCAGATCCAAGCAGGACACAACTCGACGGTTTCAATCTTTTCTCCATTTACCATGACCTTGTCTGTCAGTCTAGTCGTGAGGATTTGGGTGTTCTGATGTTCTTTACCTTGAGTTGTAATCCACAGCGAAGACTGCAATCCTTGAACTTCATCAGGGGGTGCTTCAAGTCCTGCTCACTTTTTGAAAACAAGGTTGTGTTATCTGCGTATCTCAGGTTGTAAATAGGCCTTCCTCCAATTCTGATGCCTTGTTCTTCTTCATATAATCCAGCTTCTCTGATTACTGCATCTCATGCTTTAGTGGCAGTGAAATATCTTCCAAATAAAGACAAACACTTATGAGATGTATCAAATAGCTTTGCAATAGCCCAGTCGTCAATATTTTGATGATTCTAATAGGTTTGGCATGGGATATAATTGGCATTGGCTGTGGAATAATAAGCTGAAGAAAGAAAAAGAAAACACCACCCTCAGTCTAATGTCAACTCATAGTGACCCTGAGTGCTAAAAGTTGTAGTCATAGTCTGACAATATATTAACATTTGAGTTCTTTCTCAGAATAAAATTACCAAATTATCATTCTTTCATTTTTGAGGAATATGGAATGGCACCAAAACAAAAGCTATGAATTATGCCAAGAAGCATGGCAGCCCTATCTTCAAAGAACACATGACCTTGAAGAAAATTAGATATGTATGTTCAAATTTAAATACAATCATCCCTGTGAAACCTAGAAGCTGTTTAAGGCAGAGGGCTGTAAGAAGGAAAATTCAAATATTTTCCACTAAAAGGAATTATAAAAGTTACAATGATGATAAGTAAACATACACCTTGGGAAAGGCAGAAAACCTGTGAGATGTGGAAAAACAAGTCCATGCATCTGGTTCTGGCTCTCATGGGTTTTACTGTAACACAGTGGTTTGAAAAAGAGCTACAGAACATATAAGACCACAGGAAAAATACAGGACAAATGTGTGATTAAATAAGAATCAAATTAGGTGTAGAGGCAATAAATGCTATGAGTTAATGGGCTACAGAATACATTATGTTGGTTCTGTCAATTAAACTTCATAGGGAAGTTACAAATCATGAGGTGTCGAAGGGATACGGTATCAGGCATTAAAGACCCAAAACAAAAAAACATATCAATGTGGACGAGGGGAGCATGGAGTGGAGACCCTAAACTCATCTGTAGACAGTATACATCTCACAGAAGAATCACAAGGAAGAGACGAGCCAGTCAGGATGCAGTATAGCACTGACGAAACACACAACATTCCTCTAATTTTTAATGCTTCCTTCCACCCGCCTCCACTATCATGACCCCAATTCTACCTTACAGATCTGGCTAGATCAGAGCATGTACACTGGTACCGATAAATCTATAAACACAAGGAATCCAGGACAGATAAACTCCTCAGGACCAATAATGAAAGTGGCGATACCAGGGAGGGAAGGAGAAGGTGGCAGGAGAAAGGAGGAACCGATCTCAATGATCAACATATAATCCCCTCCCTGGGGGATGGACAACAGAAAAGTGGGTGAAGGAAGACAGCATTTGGTGTAAGACATGGAACATTTAAAAAATAAATTATGAATTTTAAAAATAAATTATAAATTCATGAGGGAGCGGGGGAAGGCAGAGGTTGGTTGATACCAGGGGCTCATGTAGAAAGAAAATGTTTTGAAAAATGATGATGGCAACATATGTACAAATGTGCTTGACACAATGGATTTATATATGGATTGTGATAAGAGCTGTAAGAACCCTCAATAAAATGATTTAAAAAAAAGAACTGGTGTCCCCAAATTTTGATTTTGAGTTTAAAAATGAGTCAAACTTTCATACTTATTGACTTAACAAGAGGTCAAGTTCCAGTCTTCTTCAACTCTAATGATCTGCACACCTCGTTGCCTACCCAGAAATAAGTGAACGTATGAAGACCCATCATTTTAATACACATTTAAAAAATCTGGATTGCGTATACAAACTGGATAGAATGTCTCTCCTTTTTCATTGACAGAAAATTTCTTCAAAAAGTTCCTCATTGAAGATGTTGGTTTTTATAATTAGATTCTGCTAGCATTGAGCTATGCAATTATTTCTTACAATTTTACTTAGTACCATAATTTAACGCTTAAATTTCAGTGATTTGTACAATTGCCCCTATATCTTAAAGAAGTTAAAAATACCAGCTTCCTATGTAGTATTATTTCGAGCAATAATTATTGTTGCTGTTAATTACGTATCTATTTACCCTACAATTATTTACTCAGAGCAATGACATTAATAATACACTGTTGACATTTTTAGAGATAAAAGCAGCCTAACGCTCTGGTAATTCCCTTTTCATTCTAATACAATGCTCATTCATTCTCCACATATTATAAACCTTTTTTTCAATCAAGTCTACCCTGGATTGAAGCAATGGATATGAGAGATAATAAAAACGAGTCCTTTACCAGAGAAGCTTTCTTTGGTACTCGGTGTTTCCTGTGATATCATCCTCTTAGCTTATATTTAAATTCTTAGTATAACACCTTCCATAAATATATGACAGCTCTTTTTCTGAATGAGAGTTAAAACGTAGAGCCCAATAGAAGCCACTATTTTATACTTCACACTAGGAAAAAACTTCTCCTTTACAGTCCTATGTTCAGTTGTTCATTCCAATTACTATGTTATGTTTGTTCATTCATTCAGTGAACATTTATTAAGCAGTTACCGTGGGACAACTGCTATGGCTGCCCTAAGGACATATGTCTGTCCCAGACTTCAAAGTGCTATTAGGCTACTTATGAACAAATGATTATACAACACGAGAGTGTGATGAGCTATGCTTGATGGAATGAAAAGACAAGCATGCCTGAGTCTTTCTGGGTAGGGAAGTAGGGACTCATAGGGACCCCATGTTATTGTTGGGTACTGTCGAGCGAATTTCAACTGATAAACACACCATGAGAAAAAAAAAGTTTAACGACTCTAAAGGATTTCCTACGCTATAATTTTTATGAGAGTAGATCAGCAGGTCTTTCTCCTGTCACAAAAATTGATGGGTTCACACTGATAGCCTTCCTGTAAGTCATAGGGGTTAATGGTTATATTGCCAGGGCCCCTTGAAGAAAGGATAGTTGCCCTGGAGTCAGCTCTAACTCACAGGGACCCAGGTACAACAGAGCAAAACAAAGGCCTCTCTTGTGCCTTCCTCTAGTTATTGCTATTCCTAAGGCCATTGTTGCAACTAACCGTCAATCTATCTTAGAGTCTTCTTCTTCCTCTTCTTCTCTGCGGATTCTCTACAAAGTATAAGATCCTTCATCAAAGACTGGTCCCTCCTCTTCAAAGGGTGCGGACAGTGCTGCCCTCTCCTCACTTCCAAGGAGCAATGTAGCTGTACTTCTAAAACAGATGCATTTGTTCTTATGGAAGTCCTCAGTATATTCAATATTTGTCACCAACACCATAATTTGAGTGAATCAATTCTCCCCTGATCTTCTTAGGTTTCACAACCTTACCAAACACACTGCCATCAAGTAGATGCCAACTCATTTGGACTCGATAGGACAGAGTAAACCTACACCCTGGGACTTTCTGAAACCGTAACTCTGTGGGGGAAGAAAGCTCCGTCTTTCTTCTGCAGAGTAGCTGGTGGTTTTGAACGACAGACTTGAGTTAGCTCAACAGCGTGTAACCATCATGTCACTAGAGCTCCTAGAAAATACCAGGGCTTGGGTCAGGCACAAATTAGTCCTGAGAGTGACATCTCTGCTCTTCAACACCTTGTTATTGTTGTTTTTTTAAAAAAATAATCATTTTATTGGGGGGCTCCTGCAGCTCTTATAACAGTCCATACATTAATTTTATCAAGCATATTTGTACATATGTAGCCATCATGATTTGAGCTCTTGGCATCAGCTCCTCTTTGTTCCCTCCCTCCCCAGCCCCCCGCCCTCGTGACCCCTTGATAAGTTATAAATTATTATTATTTTCATATCTTACACCGACAAGAGGACAAGAGAAAAGGAAACAGGGCAGAGGGAGCCAAGGAGGGGGGGAGGAGAAATCAGCAAGAGAGACCTCTATTGCCAACCCAGGCTTATATACCTTTGGGGGGCGTGCAAGCCCACTAATTACAGGTAAAGACATACGTCTCAGGTAGGGGTTGCACTATAGGTTACATAGAAATGAGAAGGGGTGGTCTAGGGGCATACATGCAAAAGGAAGAGGCGGGATTGGGGGTATAGATGTGACAAAATGGGCAGATCCTAGATTTAGGATGGCAGTTTAACTTTGACCTGTTCTCTGTGTCTCCATAGGAACCATTATCAGTAGGGTGTGAACTCCACCTACAGAAACCAAATCGATGACTGCAGGCATCCATTGTCCTTAACAGCAGGGAGTGGGGCCAACTGCAGTCTGGCAACTGATCACTCTCAGGGAGGATGCCTGTGAACATCTGACCTCCCCCCACATCTGGGTCTCTGCTCCAACCCTCCTTGTTCTCAACAATGTTTTTTTGTTTTGTTTATTTCTGAGTCTTCTGGTGCCTATTCCCTGATTCTGTCAACACTTCTTGATCGCACGGGCTGGTGTGCTTCTTCCATGTGGGCTTGTTGCTTCTTTGCTACATGGATGCTTGCTAACTTCCAGCATTTAAGACCCCAGATGCTATGTCTTTTGATGGCCAGGGCTCTTAGACACTTTAAGTCTTGTGTAGCAGATCTGCTTAAGCAATATGGCATTTGATGTCTTGGCTTCTGCTTTCAGGAATGTGGATAGTGGATCCAAGTATAATGAAATCTTTGACAAGTTCAATTTTTAAAAAATCATTTTATTGGGGGCTCCTACAGTTCTTATCACACCCCATACATACATCTGTTGTGCCAAGTACATATGTACGTTTGTTGCCATCATCATTCTCAAAACATTTGCCTTCTACTTGAGCCCTTAATATCAGCTCCTCATTTCCCCCCCTCCTTCTCCCTTTCCTCTTCCCTCATGAAACCTTCATAAGTCATAAATTGTTTTTATTTTGTCATATGATAGCTTCAATTTTATTCTCCATTTCACATTATGTCATTTCTTGGCTCACTGATGAAGATTTTTGTTTTCTTTCCACTGAGTTTTATTCCACACCGAATGCTGCAATCTTTGACCCATCAGAAAGTGACCCAAGTTCTCCTTGTTTTTCACCAAGCAAGGTTGCACCAGTGCATGTGGTAGCTGGTTAACATCCTGGCCATATGGCTCTACAAAACCATAGAAACATTTATGAAATAAAAATATCAAGAAGTGAAGCTATGTTTCTTGATATAATCTCTTTCCAGGTCCATACACTCCTGAAGGTATTTCCTTTTCTCTAATCCTTCCCTGGAGAATTCTATACTCTCAATTTACACCACATCAAAACAGCGGTTTGGGCGTCCTCAAGGGCCTCAAAGCATGCAGCTTTTCAATGTTCTTAGAATTGGACGATTATAAGGAAATCTACAAGGGAAATTAGGAGTGTGGGGTGGATGGGGTAAGGTTGTCCAATGAAATTTTCATAGGACACTCCTTGCTTCTCCCAAAGCATGTACATGTATTGTTGAAATGGTTGAAAAATCCACAAAGCAACTTCCCTGGCGTTTCCTGGGCTTTTCCTCACCAATGTTGTTTCCAATTTTCTTAGGACTTCTTCATAATAAGCCCCCATGCTAATCCTGTACCATTCTAGAAAATATGAAGAGGGACTCTTGTAAACAACAAAACAAAACTGTTACCATAACTTTCTGATTTCACCTACCTGTCTTGATCTTAACAGTCCCAGAAGAACCCTTTAAAAGCCACTATTGCGATTAGGCCTTGCTCTCTTGATCATAATGGCATATCCAAAAACTTATCCCCAGTGCTGATTTGTTCTGTAAAGTTATCTTAATTAGCTTTTCTTTTGCTTTGAAAAATAAGCATCTGTTTGAGCTAAGCGACCTTCACAAATACTCTTGGCACTCATAGAAGCAAAAGCTGCATGACAGCAAGTGTCCCCTTGAACCATGTGAGATCCCAACATCAGTAGCTCTTGCATTGCTGGATAATTCCAGAGTATTCTCCACCAATTTCTGGACTTAGCCACAGTTTCTTTATGCTTTGAGATTAACTGTCTAACCTGAAGCATTCCTGATTTTCCTTAAAATGCTTTACTCATCTAAAAATTGTTTTATGTGGAGCATCGTTCCTATAAACTTGTTGAAAAGGGTCAAGGATTTGAGGAGACATCGATTTGAATTCTGTTAAAATTTGGACATTATATCTGACCTCAGTATGAGACCAGAGGAAAGTACTACCTAGAAGTCAAAAGTATTACTGAGAGAACATGTCTGCAGAGAAATATTTTAAAACATTTTCCTTAGAATAAATCTGTGTATGTATGATCTGGAACACTAGTTATAGAACTTTAAAAAAATTTACCCTCATGTAGTCCTTTATAATGAGAGTAAACATATTAACACCAAATGGTTGTTTTGAGAAACATCTGGAGAACATCTGGAGAAATGAAACTTTCAGAAAAAAACAAACAAATTCTTAGCAAGAATTTGTATCTCGTGGGTTTTAATGTTGATTTTAATAAGCAAGTTATTTAGCCAACCTCATTCACCCCAAACATCTGTTTGTTAATTTCCTTGTTTTAAACTTTGGAGAATACTGGGGTTGTACCAATGTAAATATTATGCATCTATTAAGTTCCTCTTCAATGCCATCAGTTCTAGATTATATGCTTCCTCTTAAAATGCTTAACTGCCAAACAATTCTTTTTAGTACAGTGATTCTTAAGTATTGATGTTTCGAGCATTCTTCAGTATTTTGCCAAAGAACCTTTCAATTTAATACATCAAGGTTTTCATTTTTTTCCTTTAGTTCTTTCAGCTTGAAAAATATCAACAATGTTGTTCCCTATTAGTTTTTTTTAACTCTAGTTCTCTTCTCATTTTACTATATACTTTAGTTTGTCTTCTTAAGCTATCATTTGAAATTTTTGTTTCAGTTCTTTGACTTCATCCTTTCTTTCATTTGCTTTAGCTATTCTAAGATCAAGAGAAAGTTTTAGGGTTTCTTTAAAGTTCTATGATAAATTGATAAGATAATCAAGTTATCAAGGGTGTCATTTTACTGGGATCAACAATTAACAACCGTGGAAGCAGTAGACAAGATTTCAAATAAGCAAATCTGATACAAAGATCTCTTTAAAATCTTAAAAAGCAAAGATATAATCTTATCAGGCATCAAAGAACAAAAAATCATATCATTGTGTGCTCATCTTCCCAATACAATCACTGAAGACAAATGGATGCATAAGCAAATGTGGTAAAGAAAGCTGATGGTGCCTGGCTATCAAAGACATAGCATCTGGGATCTTAAAGGCTTGAAGGTAAATAAGCGACCATCTAGTTCAGAAGCAACAAAGCCCACATGGAGGAAGCACACCAGCCTGTGTGATCACGAGGTGTTGAAGGGATCAGGTATCAGGCATCAAAGAACAAAAAAATCAAATCATTGTGAATAAGAGGGAATGCAGATTGGGGACACAAGACCCATTTGTAGGCAACTGAAGATCCCCTTACAGAAGGGTCAGGAAGAGTAGATGAGCCAGTCAGGGGTCAGTGTAGCAATGATGAAATATACAACTTTCCTCTAGTTCCTAAATGCTTCCTCCCCCTCTCCCCCACTCCCATCCCCACTATCATGATCCCAATTCTACTATACAAATACACTGGTACATATAAGAACTGGAAGCACAGGGAATGCAGGGCAGATGATCCCTTCAGAACCAGTGCTGAGAGTGGAGATACCGGGAGAGTAGGGTGGAAAGGGGGAACTGATTACAAGGATCTACATATAACCTCCTCCCTTGGGGATGGACAACAGAAAAGTGGGTGAAAGGAGTTTGTAAGATATGACAAAATAATAATAATTTATAAATTATCAAGGGTTCATGAGGAAGGGGGAGTGGAGAGGGAGGGGGGGAAATGAGGATCTGATACCAAGGTATCAAGTAGAAATCAAATGTTTTGAGGATGATGGCGACAAATGTACAAATGTGCTTGACACGATGGATGTATGTATGGATTGTGATAAGAGCTGTGTGAGCCCCCAAAAAATGATTTAAAAAAAGAAGAAGAAGAAATAAAAGAATAACACCATGTCTCCTACCAGTAATGACCTTGGGGGAAAAGTCAGGGTCACTTTGGGGCTGGGCTTTCAAAGCACAGCATATTTCCACTTGATGTTCTTTTTCCTGGTCAATCAGAATCTGAGGCACAAATTTTGTAGTGACCCTCCTCATTCCTAAATCTTCTGTTAAAGTTTGCTGAACTGAGCTCCAAGACAGTCAAGATAACTGCCCCCTCTCTTCAGTGCTCTCTCACAGATCTTCAAGCGGAAGTGCATGAATTCTGTCGACATTTTAGTCTATTCAGGAAGTTGATGGACGTCCAGACAAAAGCTTGTCTTCAGTCAACATCACACCATTTTTGAAATGAGAAAACCACTCATACATTTGCGTTTATCCATAGCACTGTCTTTATAACCTGTATTCAATATTACAACAGTTTCTGCAGAATTTTTCTAGAGCAGGAAACAAAATTTCACAGTTACACTATCTGTTCTCTTAAATCAGTCATCACTAAAAATGAGGTTTGAGCGAAACTGCTTTTATGAAAAAAATAGACTGTCACTAGAGAGAACCTTCACAGGCAACGCCACTGGGTGCACTGACACGGAGAGAGTTTTTCAAAGCTCGCCTAGTGGGAAAAATGCATACACCAAAAGCTCTGCCCAGTGGAGTTTTTTTCTGTTTGATTTTGTTTGGGTTTTTTTGGGGGAGGGGGGAACCCCTCTTATGAGTGTTTGTAGGATCACCAACTCAATGGCACCTAATAACAATAAATTACTTCTCCAAGTATTTTTCCTGAGACATTTATTAAATGCAAACTTTTTAATAGAAAAGCTTTCTGTTTAAATAAATTTGGAAAATTAGGTTATGCAAAATCTTTACTGTAGTATTTATTGTAACTTTAATATGGAAATTCCAACTGAATATCCCAAAGGGAAATATTTGTAAAATATTTATCTAAAATTAGATTATTGAACTCTTGCTCAGAATACTCAATGATGATATTGTTCCATGAAACATAATTCTAGAATGCTTGCCTACTATATTTCAAAATTTTAACTATTGTTTTGTACCACCTGAAGTAATATTTTCGGCAGAACAACTTATCAGATGTTTTTTGAGTTGTGGATGTGCTTTTGCATGTGTAGTAATTCAGATCACAGTGTAGAACAGAGAATTTAAAAAAAGAAAGAGGGATAAAAAAAAACTGCTCTATGTAACCCTTCAAGCCTTTTCTCGCAAGCAATACACTGTTTTAGGATTAATTTATGTTATGTTTTTAAATTCTTCATTATTTATGGTAGCATTTTGCTGTAAACATTTGCATCAGCACCTATTTTCTCAAGACGGGGATCATACCTCATCCACAGCAAAAAATGATACGACATAATTAGCCATTGTATTAATAATGAAATTAATAACAACTGAAGATTATATTACTTTTGGTCTTTTTAGTATCCATTATCAAAGTAATTTCCATTATTCCATTATCAAAGTAATTTAAGATTATCAAGGGTTGAGGGGGAAGGGGAGAGCGCAGAGGGAGAGGGAAAAATGAGGAGCTGATACCAAGGCCTCAAGTAGAAAGCAGGTGTTTTGAGAATGATGATGGCAACATATGTACAAATGTGCTTGACACAATTGATGTATGGATGGATTGTGATAAGAGATGTATGAGTCCCTAATAAAATGATTTAAAAAGATTATACATTTGTGAGGTGTATTTGCTTCTGCTGGTTAACTTTTCTTATTAACTCATAAGCCCCCACCTTACTTCTCATTACTGCTTTATGAGCCCCTTTCCCAAATACATTTAAATAATCATTATGAGGTGGCACCCCCCAAAAAATACAGAAAAAAGCTCCGCTGGCAGAGCTTTCATAGTACGCATTTTCCCCTGCTAGGTGAGCATCCAGCAAGTTGCTCTGAGTTAGGGCACCCAGTGGCATCACCTGGGAAGGGTCTCTCTATCACAGTGAATTTTTTCATAAAAGCAGTTTCTCTTGAATCTTGTGTTTTGTGATAAGAGAACAGCATGCAGCTGTGAACTTTTGTTTCCTGCTTGGGAAAAATGCCATAGGAACTGTTGTGATGTTTAACACAGCTTATGAGGATAACACTTTGGGAAAAACTCAAGAGTAAGAGGGGTTTTCTTGTTTCCAAAAAGGTGCAATGTCAATTGATGATAAGCCTCATTCTGGATGTCTGTCAACTTCTCCAACAGATGAAAATGTTGACTCGTAGTGCATTTGGAGTTCATTCCACCAGGTCAGATTGTTAATCAAGCTTTCTATTTAGAGGTTCTGAAAAGATAGAGTGATAGTGTGAGACCAAAAAAAGGGCTGCTTTGTGGCAGATGGGGGCCTGGGATTTTCACCACAACAGTGCAGCTGCTCACGCAGCCCTCTCAGGGCACCAGTTTGGAGCAAAAAACCAGCATGCCTCTTGTGCCCCATGCACCTTACTCACCTGACCTTGCTCCATGTGACTTCTTTTTGTTTCCACAAATGAAAAGGGACAAGAAAGACAATGATTTGATGACATAGAAGAGGTGAAGGAAAAAAACTAGGGAGGTGCTGTCAGCCATCCAAACCAATGCGTTTGAAAAATGTTTTCAAGAATGGAATCACAGATTTGACAAATGTATTAAGTGTAATGGAGTGTACTTTGAAGGTGATAAGGTTGTTTTTTAAAAAAATTAATACAAAAGTTTTGGGAAAAAATTCAGGCTTTTTTGTGGGGTACCCACTCATATGTAACTTTAAAAAGTAAATGGTGTCTAAAATATTGTAATTATATCATTGGAAAAATATTGGTTTAAATTAATGGAAGTCTTTGTTTTCTTACTGTAGAGCAGATGGTTTGCTTGATATTCTTCTCAGTGTCCAGTGGTGTTTCGCTGGTGAATGTTGGATAGGACACACCATCTCTGTTTTTGAGAGCTCTGCTGTTTTCCTGTGAGTTTTTGCAAGATCTACTGTTTGGCATATTTTCCTGTTTGTTTTCTCTTGGCTTAATCATACATTTGAAATTATAAAGCATTAGAAAATGAATATTTACTTCTCTTTAAGCAGTAAAAACTTCCTCCATTTCATGAAACAAGTAGGAAAAAATAGTCTTAATGTATGCAGATTTTTCTTAACGAGTTAAATAAGCTGATAAATGTTTGTGATACATAAACAGCATGCTATATTGTAAATAAATATGCCTGAACCTATTTCCTAACAGAAATGCCCTCTTTCATCAAAGTTGTTGTTTTGCACTATTTTGGTTTCATTAAACATGAAATAAGATTTAATAATTAGTTTGATTGTATTGCTATAAATCCAAAGAACTAAAACACATAGCTGGATTTAACAAGAGATTAAATAAATCATTCATTTTGAATAGTTTTACTTAAAGAATTCAGCTGATTTTTCTTTTACCTGCATCCTGTAAAGGCAATGAAGGCTTGATTAAGGTAACCCTTTCAGTTGGATTCGTATGTAGATTTAACTTCAGAACACTGTATTTTGTCCTATCTGAAAGAAAAAATAAAAAAATTCCGTTCTAGACAGAATTTTATACTTTGAAACTTTCTTAGCGATATGTGCATCTTAGATGGGATATTTTTAAGTGCTCGTCTCATCCTGGTTTTGTTCCCTTTTGCCAGTCTGTTTCTCATTATTCCATTTCCATGATCAGAAGTCAGATTAGTTTTGTCTTGTCTTTAATGTGCTGGAAACACTGCTGGTCATCCAGCTATCAAAAGCGTTGGTGTGCAGTGTTGTGACTGATACCGTGAACAGTTAGATGAAAGCATTGCATTATTTTTTAATTGTCCCTTCCTTCCTGCTAAGCCAGCACAGAAATGTCTGGAAGTTAAGTTACCAGTGTTTCAAATGCTACTATGAATCTAGGAAAATTGGAAGCAATAAAAAATCAAACAGAACATGGAAAAAAATTCTATCTCCTGGAATTAGGAACATGTATTGGCCATTTTGAGTAGGATAAGCATGGTTTATCATACCAGGAATGACAAATCCAAGAGGAACCGAGCATATCAAGATGCATCTTGAAGTGCAATTCTCTCTGTGACAGGATGATATTGATACACTCCCTACAAGGAAATCCAGTTACCACAAATATTATTCACAGTTATGCACCAACCTATAAGGCTAGTAAAAATGAAACCGAAGAACTCTACAAGCATCTTCAGTATAAATTTGATCAAACATACGTCACAATGAACTGATAATTAGAGGAATACAGATAAACATCAGGAGGCAAAAGTTGAAACCAAAGGATCAGCAATTGAAAAACACAGCCTTCATAAGAGAAACCGCACATGGGATCACAGGGAGAACGTTGCCAGAACAATGGCATCGACCTTATAAATTCCTTTTTTTAAATAACATAAACAATGATACCGACTACATCTGTGGAAAGAGACAGAGAGTCTCTTTCTTTTTAACTTTTATTATTTCCTACATGCAAAAGTTTATTAGTGGTCAATAGGGGCTAAAAAGGGGCAGACATGGGAAATTATAGCAGAGTACTAAGTTTCTGTTTGAGGTGATAAAAATATTTGTATATTTGTTTTTCAACAGTTTTATTGGCATACAATTCACATATCATGCAACTGAATAGTTCAATCACATGAAAAAGTATTGTACAATGATCAACATAATGTTTCAGAATATTTTCAGCTTTTCCTTGCAAACTATTTTATTAGGGCCTAACTCAGACATCATACCATTCCACAGTCAATCCTATCGAGCAGTGTTGTACAAACGCTACCACAATCCGTTTCCAAGCATTTTCTTCCTTCTTGCGCTCCTTGATCAGCCCCTGTTACCCCCTCCCCACCAACGCCTCCCCTGCGGCACCCACAGGTACCCCTATTGTAGTTATTGTCTCTGTAGATGCATCCATCCAGGGTTTCATGTACCGAGAAACACAGCAAAATACACAACAGAGTCAAGAATGTGGCCAACAATGATAAAATACAACTCCAATATGAAAAATGGAAACCACAGAAAATATTAAAAACAGCCATCTTTGTGAGAAGTCAATTAAACCCACATGGAAGAAGCACACCCAAACCCGTGATCCATGGCCTGTAAATGATATCATCCAAGTTCAAAGGAGGGCATAGTATCAGAGCTTAAATTGTGAGATTCCGGTGAGCAGAAGGCTAGGGATGACAATGGAATCCCAAAAATACGTCCGCAGGCTCTACCCAGGAAATCAATCTCTGGTGGTTTCCCTGTAACCATAACTGAGGGACGGAAGTACCTGGTGATCTGCCGGAGAGCAGTGTAGAAATGATTGCAGTAGACTGAAATGACAACTCAGCTTGAATGATTAAAACCTTGTCACCTGATCTCTGGTTGGATACACTTCACGCTTACTCTGGTTTTTAATATGTTTTATGTTTTTACATAATAGGGTTTGTCATTGTCGTATTTTGTCACTGTTGTTAACCTTGACTCTGTTATATTAGTCCATGGTTTTTGGTGTATGGAACCCAGGGTAGGCGACTCTATAGAGCTATTGAAACAATAACTAGGATAAGGGTCCTGGGAGTTATGGGGGGGAGATGGGGTAAGAGGGAGCTGATATCAAAAAGTTCAAGATGGAAAAAAATGTTTGAGCCTGATTGTGCAACACTGCTTGATATGATTAACTATGGAATATGATGTCTAGATTAGTTCCTAATAAAACCGTCTGTGGAAAAACACTGCATAAGGTTTTAATTATTCCAGTCAGTTTTATTATTTAATCTACTATAGCCATCTTTACAAATACCTTTTCACAATGGTAGTTGTTATGATTACATGGGAAGGGATCATAATATGCTCTTTCTGGTGATGAATATGACACAATTCCTCTGGCATTTGTCATTCCTGGCAAGATAAACAATAATTGTCCGACTCCAAATGGCCAATAACGTCCATTTCAGCTCACTAACGCCGAGGAGATCGATTTGTTTTTTCACGGTCCATTTGATTTTTGATTACTTCCAATTTTCCTAGATTCATAGTAGCATTTGAAAGACTGCTGACATGGCTTCCAGACATTTCGGTGCTGACTTGGCAGGAAGTAAAGCACAATTAAAAGTAATAATAATAGAATGTTTTCATCTAAGTCTCTATTTGCTCCATTTTAAAATGGAGACCATATAGACACTTTCTCCACAGGAATGCTGCATTACACATGCAAAGCATCTACGATAGAAACTGGTGTATAACTGTTCAATAGGTGTCAGTTATTGTTGTGCTCTTGAATTTCAGTCCTTCAGAGGCTCCTGAGACCCTTCCCTAACCACTATTATTCAGTTGTTGATATGGTTCTGATTGCATTAGTGTTCAATTCTGATTCAACTATTGTTGTCTATGAGCCTGTTTTGGCAACCACTATCAATACATCCCTGTGAGGCTCTTCTATTAAATGGCATTCTCCGTTACCAAGAATAATGGCCTTTCCCAGAAAGCAGTCTCTCCTGATAACATGTCCCAAGTACCTGAGATGACGTCTCACCATCCTTCCCTCTCAGGAACTTTCTGGCTGTACTTCTTCCAAGACAGATTGTTAGTTCTTTTGGCAGTCCATGGTTCGTTTAATAGCCTTCACCAGCACCATAGTTCAAATGCATTGATTTTTCTTCGGTCTTCCTTATTCAACATCAAGCTTTCACATGCATGAGTCGATGGAGTTACCATCATGTGAGTCAGGCACATGTTGGACCTCAAAGTGACACCCTTGCTCTTAACACTCCACATGGGCCTTGTACAGTGTATGCAATACCTTATTGGATTTCTTGACTGGTGTTTACATGAGTGTTGATTGTGCATGCAAGGAAAATGAAATCCTTCACAACTTTAGGCTTTTCTCCATTTATCATGATGCTCTCTATTGGTCCCGTTGCGAGAATTTTGGGTTTCTTGAACTCAATGTCAAGAAAACATTGACATTAAATTCAAGAAAACCAAAATTCTCACAATGGGATCAATAGATAACGTTATGATGCATGAAGAAAAGATTGAAGTTGTCAAAGATACGGACTGGATGTGACTCAGGGCACCTAACAATAACAACAACACAGACGAGCCTTCCTCCAGTCCTAATGTGTTCTTCATTTAGTCCCAGGTTCTCAGATTATTTGGTCATCATACATAGTATAAAATATAGTGCAAGGATTAAACCTTGATGTACACCTTGCTTGACATTAAACCATGTAGCATCCCATTGTTCTATGACCACAATTGTCCCTTGATCCACTTACTGGCTTTTTTAAAAAACATTTTATCAGGGGCTCATACAACTCTTATCACAATCCATACATACATCAATTGTGTAAAGCATATCTGTACATTCTTTGCCCTAATCATTTTCAAAGCATTTGCTCTCCACTTAAGCCCTTTGCATCAGGTCCTCTTTTTCCCCCCTCCCTCCCCATTCTTCCCTCCCTCATGAGCCCTTGATAATTTATAGATAATTATTTTGTCATATCTTGCCCTATCCGGCGTCTCCCTTCACCCTCTTCTCTGTTGTCCGTCCCACAGGGAGGGGGTCACATGTAGATCCTTGTAATCGGTTCCCCCTTTCCAACCCACTCACCCTCTACTCTCCCAGCATCGTCCCTCACACCCTTGGTCCTGAAGGTATCATCCACCCTGGATTCCCTGTGCCTCCAGCTCCTATATGCACCAGTGTACATCCTCTGCTCTATCCAGTCTTGCAAGGTAGAATTCGGATCATGGTAGCTGGGGGGGGGGGGGAGGAAGCATTTAGGAACTGGAGGAAAGCTGTATTCTTCATCGGTACTACATCGCGCCTTGACTGACTGATCTCCTCCCCTAGACACCTCTGTGAGAGTCTCCAGTGGCCGACAAATGGGCTTTGAGTCTACACTCTGCACTTCCCCCTTAATTCACTATGGTATTTTTTTATGAACATAATTTATCATCCTCCTCAATTTTATGCAGTTGTTTTAATCCACGCAGTCTATGCTTTTGTGTAGTCCATAAAAAGCAGGTTAACTTCCTTCTGGTGTTTTCTACTTTCAGTTAAGACCTGTCTGATATCTATGATGATAACCCCCCTTTCACAACCTTTTCTAAATCTGACTTGAGTTTCTGAGAGTTCCCTATTGATGTACTTCTGAAGCTCTTTGTGAAGTTATTTTCAGGATAATGTTACTTACATGTGATCTTAATAATATTATATAACAATGTATGCATTCGGTTGCCTTTCCTTTCTTTGGAAAGAGCACAAATATAGAACTCTTCCAGTGGGTGGTCCAGGGAAACAAGTCTCTGGGCTCCTCTCCCTTTAGCCAAGATTCATCTGACATCAACAATGATCTCTCTCATTGTATAGCCTTTTATTAATATGATCTGGATTTCTGGCAGTTCTCTATAAATGTACTTTTGCACACATTAAAAATTTTATCTTCCGTAAAATTATATTGGTCAGTGATATGAATAATAATTTTCCCAAAATTTTTCATTCTGTTGATCACTTGTTTTTGGAATGGACACAATTATGGATGCTTTTCAGTTGGTTGGTTAAGTAATGGCTGTTTCCAGCAACATCCCTGAGTTGAAATATTTCCATTGCCATGCCATCCATTATTTTTCTCTAGTGCCTCAAATGTGGACTGAACTTTTTTCTTCAATACCATCAGTTTTTGATCATATGCTGCCTCCTTAAATGATTGAACAGAGAACAATTCCTTTTGGTAGATTTATTCTTTGGATTCTTTCTATCTTCCCTTGATGTGTCCTGCCCCATTTAAAATCTTGTCCATAGAATCATTCATTATTGCAATTCAAGGCTTGACTTCAATTTTTCCCCCTTCAATTCTTTCAGCTTGAGAAATACAATGTGATGTTTTCTAACTCCAGGTCTTTGAGTACTTCATCATCATACTTTGTTTTCCTGGTTTTCTCTTTGAAATTTTTTTGTCTGCTCTTCTAATTCATAATTTCTTCTCTTCATAGTTTTTAGTTTTCTTCATGTATGATGCCCTTGATGGTATCTCACACATTAGCCTTTGATCACTAATATTCAATGTATCCAATTTTTTCTTGATCTATTTTCTAAATTCAGGTGGGATATCCTCTAGGTTGTATTTTGTCTTGCATGGACTTATATTAATTCCCTCAGCTTCAACTCAAATGTGTACATAATAGTCTGTTCTACAGTTGACCCGTGGTCTTGTTTTGAGTAGTGGATAATATTAAGCTTTTCTATCACCTCTTTCAACAGATATAGTAGATTTGAATTCTGTGTGTTCCATCTGACTGACAAGGTCCACATGTATAGGCACATTTATGTTATTGAAAAAAGGTATTTACAATGGATAAATTGCTAGTTTTACAAAATTTTATTACATGATATCTGCTATTGTTTCTATTACCAACTCCATATTTTCCAATGCCAGATACTTCTCTATTTGAAACTTTTGCATTGTTCTCATCATTAATTATCTATTTATCTTGGTTGCATATTTGATCATTTACAAGCTGCTGAAATTGGTAAAAATATTTAACTCCTTCATCCATCTTTTGTATTAGTGGTTAGTGGGTAAATTTGAATAGTCATATATACTGATCTTCCTTGCACATATAAGAATATTATCCTAACACTGGCAATGTTGTATTTCAGGATAGATTTTACAACGGTCATTTTGACTATGAGTACACTGTATTTTTTTTTTCATTTGCCAGTCCTGGCATAGTGGAGCATATATTTCCCTTCGGAAAAGAAAGCAGGCCAGTTAAGTATGTCTAAAACATCAACGTGCATGAGCTCTATTCCATTTTTGATGACTCCAATTTTCCTACATTCACACTTCATATAGTCCATGTTTGGATTACTGGTGGGTGTTTTCAGCTTTTTCCTTCTTGTTTTGAGATGTGTCACAGCAGCAAGTGAAAGTCCTGTAACCTTTATCCACATCGTTAAGGGCAACTCCATGTGAAGGGCAACTCTCCCCCAGTCATATGTTGAGGGTCTACCAACCTGAAGGGCCCATTTTATGGCTCATCTTCTATCAGACAATGGTCCACTTCTATCCGTCAGTTTTTCATGGTAATTTGTTTTTCAGAGATGGATTGCCAGGTCTTCGTTGGACTGGAAGCTCTGCTTACGCTGTCCATTGTGTGTGGCCCTCCTGGTATTTGGAAGCTTGGTGCTGTAACTTCCAGCAGCTAGCGACATTCAAGCTACCAGTTTGGCAAACTGATGGACAAGAGTTTGTCAGTTGATGTAACTGCTTCCAAAAACCTAAGATATCAATTTCCTGACATGGAAAGTTGTCCATGATAAAATACAGCATATAAAACTATGAATATACCATGCAATTTTGTGTTTCTAAATATGCATGTCAGGCGATGGGTAAAGAGTCAGGGAATTTTAGGAAAATATCTCATTATAATGTAATGACAGAATACACCCTAGGAGAATTATTGTTTTATCCTTAACACCTTCAACTGATTGGTTGGGGTATGGCTCACCTCCATTATAGCAGGCAATCTACATTATGTAAAGTCACATTATGTTATCACATGTAAATACTTCATAGCAACAACTAGACTAGCATGTGACCAAATATCAGCACCATGACCCTGTCATATCATCCATTGCAGTCAACCATGATTTGTCCAATCATGATTTGGCCACTTTTATTTGCTCTTATTTTGTTCTGGATTTTAAGTTTGTAGAATGGATCTATGAAAAACACATCATTTAAAAATATATATGAATTATAATAAACCTTTTAAGAATAAAATAAGCAGGATGTGGGACATAGGGGGTAAGGCATGCTTGTGTGCAACGAAGCAGAGGTAAGCATTGACAAAAGGATCCTGGATGAAAGAATGTTCTTTGATATGAATGTGTCTCTCCAGACAGACCTCTATACAGACCTCAAACTATGATCACAGGCGAGTTCTTTAAAATCTCGAAGGTTGTGTGATCATAAAACTTACCTTAAAGGCACGTTATAAAAATTATATGAGGTGATTATGAAAAACAAGTAATGCCATGCTTGCCACAAAATCCATGCCAAACAAGGTAAGAGTAGGTTGATATGGCCTTTTTTATCCTCATGATTTGTTCCTTCTTTGTCATCACCAATGCCTGGTGGTTCTTAGGCTGAATTCCTGACATTGTATTTTCAGCCTAGTGTAAAAAGAACTGAAACTTCAAGAGTCAATGTCAGAAAACACGCTCCTTCGACTACCAGATGCTCACTCAATTCCAGTTATTGCAAACAATCCCCACTTCCACTGTCAATTTTTATGAATCATTTTACCCACTTATTTAGTAAACAGCACATACAGCTAATGGATAACTGTTGGTTTGGTGTGCGTTACAGTGGGTCAGAAGGAAAACACCTGAATCATCAGGCATGTTGACATCTTGGATTGAAAGGGGGTTGAGAAGCCTACTAGGCAGTGAGAAAACACGGAATATTTTCAGAACTATCTTGCATGTTCCTGAAAGGGAAATGGGAACTCATATTGAGAAGGTAAGTCATATGCCCTTAATCATCCTTCTGATTTATGAACATCTATGATTCCACTATTTTAAAAAATATTTGTATTCTATAATTTTTAAGATTTCTATTTTAAGATCTATCATTTTCAGTGTTTTAGACCCAATAATCATAGTTCTTTATTAGTTAAGCATGCAGCTGTTTAGGGAACCTCTGCTTGCACAATGGTGACACATTGGGCTGGTAACCTCAAGGTCAGCAGTTCAAAACCACCAGTGGCTCTGTAGGAGAAAAATTAGCCTTTCTATGCCTATCAAAAGTTACAGGCTCAGAAAGCCACAGGCACAGTTCTACCCTGTCCTATGGGGTCAGGTTGAGTCAGAATTGGGTCAGCATCAGTGAGGTGGTGTTTGGTTTTGTCTTTATGCTTTGGGGTGCACTTGTCTGAAATGTTTTCTAATGTTAGTTGTTATTGAAGCTTTTTCTTTTTCATTCTTATACCTGCCACTATGAGATTTTTTTGCTTTTTAAATAATTCCATGCTGCTCTTTGCTCCTCTGATTAACATATTTTCACTAGATTTATACCTTCAGTCTGGTTTTAGTCAAATCTTAAATGTTTGGGAGCCATGTTTTCCATCTTAGAAATATTTTTGTCATATTCCACTGATGTAGACTTAACTGCTTGATTCTGAATGAACATTCTAACTTCCTTTTACTTCCAAATGCTTAAGAGGCTGAATCTATAATACTGTTACTTATAAATTATAGATCAACTAATCAGCTATGGCATGCATTTATTCATAATTAAAAATAATGAAGTATCTATTTAAAGTACCAAAAGTATCGAAAATGAAGTATCAATTTTAAATGTTGAAGTTTTTGTTTTCCTTGTATGTAAACAACTAAAAATACATCACACAGGAACAATATGGCAAAAGATTTCATGTTTCCTAGTCTGATAATGGTGCCTCCACTCATCTGTCAATTTGCCGTACTGTGGTGGCTTGCTTAGTGCTATGAGGCTGGAAACTATGCTACTGATATTTGAGATACCAGCAGCCTCACCCACGGTGGACTGGTTTTATTGGAGCTTCCAAACCAAAGCAGACAAGCAAGAAGGACCCAGTGGTCTACCCGGGGAAAAGAGGCCACTGAAAGCTCAGTGTATAGTCCCAGGGCATTGTCTGATATATTGCTGGGGGATAAGCCCATCTGGCTGGAAGACTCTCAATTACATGGATGAGAAAGAGCTGCCTCATCAAAGAGAGGCTCTTAATACTGTGGATATAGCAACACTTTTTGGACCTTCATTTGCAGATGATGCAAAACTTAAAATGAGAGGAAATAGCTGCAACCATCCATCAATAACCAGTGTATAGAATGCACAAAATACCAATCTAGAAATATTAGAAGTTGGCTACAATGAAAGATTGATACCCTAGGCATTAGTGAGCTGAAAGAACTGGTATTGGTATTTTTATTTTAATAAGATCATTACTTGGGAATATATATATATATATCATATTATTCCATAGTTCAATCATGTCCAGCATCAGTGTACATGTACTACCGCAATCTTTTCCCAAACATTTCTTTTCTACACAGACTCCTTGACACCATCTCCCCTTTGCCCACACCCCCACCGTACCTCCCTCCCCCAAATCCCTTATTCTACTTGCTTTCTCTATAGGTTCATCGATCCTGGGTTTCATATACTTCAAACAAAACAAAATATATAACACAACTTCAAGAGGGTGATTCCCTAATGACCTAGCTCCTCTGAGATACACCCTAATAAGAAGAAACAAAAACAGAGCAAAAATACAAACAATGTTGGAAAACAGAGCAGGTCCAGCATGCATCAGACCGGCAATCAACTGACAAAGTTTTAACTGTTCAAATCAGAGTTATGCTCATTTCTCCAATGCATTCTGATTAGTAACCACTTTCCTCCCATCCCTCAATTGTGGCTAGAGAGAGTCCACCGGAGGCTTAGTTCCTATGTGGATCCCACAAATGAATCTTGGCCTCCCACTGTCATCCATCATGTTCTGTACCCCAGATTCTCACAATTTAGGCTCTGATACTGGTCCCTTCTTCCATTTAGGATGACATGGTTTACAATCCTTCAATGACTGAGGATGATGTGCGTCTTCCCTAAGGACATAGTGGACATCTCACTTAGATGGCTGCTTCTTTGGAGTCAAGCATTTAAGACCACAGACACTGTTTCATCTGACAGACGGGCACCATCTAATTTCTTCACCACACTTTGCTATAGCACCCATTTTTTTCTGTGTTGCTTTCCTGAGGGCAAGTATTAAGCAGGGCCATGATGCAAGAACTAATTGTTTTTAAGTTGGAGCTGGGATTTAATATAAGCCCAAAGCCCATTCCTGGATGTGTGTTTTTGTTGTTGCTGCTGTTGTATCATTTTTACTTATTCTTACTTAGACAGTAACACAAATGTCCTTGCATCATTCAATCATGTCAAGCAGTTTTGTACCATAGCTTCTATAATCCATTTCCAAGCATACTATTTATTCTGGCCCCTTATTAAATCTAGTAATCCCATGCCAGGAATGATAGGTTGAAGCAGAAGGACATCATATTGATTTTCATAAAGAATATTTCAAGATCTATCTTGATGAACAATGCTGCCAATGTTAGGATAATATCTGTGTTTCTACAAGGAAAACCAGTTATTAAGACTATTATTCAAATTGTGAATAAAAGATCAAACTATGAATATGTGTACCAATTTCTGCAGTGAGATAGTCCAAATATGCAAACAAGATGAACTGATAACTGCTGGAATGCAAAAGTGGGAAACAAGGAAGAATCTGCAATCGCTGAAAAAAAAAGTTAGCGATGGTTCAGGGGATTAGACGATAGAATTTGGCGAGATCAAAGACGCATTCATTGAGCAAGAGCCGCCCCAGTTGAGCCACAGCCAGACGGTGGAGCCACAGATTGTATAAGAACACTAAAGCATTTTGTTATAAGATACGAAATTTTAAAACAATGTGTTACACAGATATAAATAGCAGAAAGAGCAAGTAAAAGATACCTTGTTATATGGTAAAACCTTAGACTCTGTATGTTAACTTAGATCTGTAGAGAGGCAAAACCAGATTTACCTCAAAAAAATGCACAATTGTAGTAGGGGTGTGTTAGGCCGCATTGACTAGAGAAACAAATACAGTGACATGCATATACGTGTAAGAAATAGCTTTATATCAAGAAGTAATTATACATAAAAAATATCTCAGTCCAACTCAAGTTCCTAAGTCTGATACTAGTCCATCAATCCCTCTTCAGACCCCGCAGCTGCAAGCAAGGATGCAGAAGGCAGGAATATCACAGGTTATCGGGTGGAGACTTGTGTGGATCCACTGGCAGTGGCTCTGGCAAAAATCAGGCCAGTCAGCAAGAAGGTTAAGGCCGAGAAAGAAGGGGAGGTTCTCAGGTCCCTCCTTTGGAGAACGGCACGCCCATAAGGAGGCGCCATCCGGCCGTGTGACCTGATCGATAGTTTGAATATCACCCTACACTTTTATCACTCTTCAAGCGGACATGAAATTATGTAACTACAACAAGGGAGCACATCCTATCCCAGTTCTTTGGGTTTGACACTAAACTGAAGGCTTCTCCTTATTCCTATCACTTCGGGGGCTAATGAACCCAAGATTAACTAAAGCACCACAGGCTGACATCAGCCAGCTTTGTGACCAGAGAGGTAAATGAATCCGAAGTTGGTAGGTCAGATGGCAGATCCCTGATAGCTTTAGGATCGGCGAGCAGCATTGAAGTCCACTGACTCAGGTCCAAAGGACCAGATGTCTATGAGCCAGAACTGGGATCCAGACCCAGCCAAAAGCAAGGAAGATTTTGCACAGGATCGACTTAGAGAGGAAGTGGGCCTGAAGGCCCTGCGTAAGAAGGTTGTGTTCCACCCTAATCTCACAACTGCTTGGTCGCTCACTGCAGATTCCACTAGGGAGTTAGTGACAATGTGCTAGGCATTGACTGCCAAGCCACTGCCCCATGCAGCTGACCCAAACCTAATTATCATGCCCGACTTTCCAGTGTTGAGGCATCGAATGGGTTGAGAGAGACAATCTCTGCCATTGAAATTTGAATTCAAGTTTTCTCTCTTCCATCCCTCTACCAAGTTACTTGTCCCTTCAGAAAACCGTATGATACCAAGGTTGTCCTTCCCCTCCCCCCGCCTCCACAGAGGGAAATCATGTATCCCTCAGGGCAAGGGGCCAGAAGGCAGAACAGGCAACCCTGGAGGTCTGCACCCATGATCGTGATTCTGTTCCCACATCCTAATAAAAGGAGCACAAGCACATTTTTTCCAGACAAACACTGGCAAGAGCAACGCACGTCTGTTCTCACAGCGGAGTGAGCATTTGGCCGAGCATAGCACTTTAGGATCTAATTTTTTTTCTTTAGCACCTTGGAGACATTGTTGGCTAGCAACCTGCATCCCAGCCAAAAGTCAGATGTCAGGTTAGTTCCCCTCACTTTTCAAGCAACCCGAGTCTATGTTTATTTTTCTTTATGCTTTGTTCTCCTGAATCTTCTGCATTTGCTCCAGAAACTCCATTAGAAGAATTAGTGGATTTGCTTTATATTTTCTCTGAGTCTCTTAAGTCATATATTACGGCATCACTTTAGAAGTGACATTTACTTATGTTAAGATGCAAATGGATACAACTTTAATAAAAATAACCTGACAGAAAAAAAACTTCACTTTAGCTTCCCTGTGCTTGTGGTAGAGATGGTACCACAGACAGCCACAGGACAAGATTCCTATTTAACAAAGATGCAAATAAACCAGATACAGAATAAAACCCTAAAGTCTTGGATCTATGAGGGAGGAACAATAAGGTAGCTAACCGTTTTAAGAGAAAGTCTGAGGCTAGAGCCTGCAGGGGCAGTTAATTATTGCAGGTGGCTCCTCTAGCTAGTCTCTAACTCCCACCAAACTGCCTTTCCTGCACGGGCCTGGGAAAAGATGTGGATAGGCTATATCTGTGAGTAGTTGTGAACAGGATTCCTTGGGATTCCATCCACTATGCATAAAATGAGTCTTCTGAGAAGCAGGAGGAGGGATCTCATTACGAGCAAAACCCCGGAGTGGAGTGTAGCTTCTGGACCAAAGACCCCTGTGCAGCGAGCCTCGTGCATCCAAAACTCAGCTAACCATCCTGCAGAGCCAGAGCCAGAGCGCGTCACTGAGAGATGGCTTCTGAAGCCACGGAGCAAGCACGCTCGGTGCTCCCGCGCAGGAAGCTGGCTTATGGATTGCAGTGTACTTGGACACTTCATGGGGGCGCTTGGACGTGCTGACCCACAGAATTGGATCTGAGTGCCTTTGAGCTGAGGCCTACTGGACCGGGGATGTGCTAACCCTTGAAGCTTAGCTAAATGATTTCGGGCTGAGTCTTATAGGAGAGTGGTATGCTCGTCTGGAGATTTATTAGCAGACTTAACAGAATTTTGTAACATGTCCTGATAAACAGCTCAACCCTGAGCATTTCTGACTGGTATTACAGCTTGTTGAATTCCTTAATATACCCATTAATCAGGAATTTTGTCTGTGATTTCTGTGTAGCCATTGCAATGAATATTGGAACCCAGCGACATCAAGTTGAGAACATTAATTAAAGCAACACAGAACACACACAAAGTGATCCACAGAAGTAAAACTTTATGTACCTATCAAGAGCTCCATGGCCCTTCCCCACCCACTTAGCTGGAGCAGCTGACCTTGAACGCTCTTGCTCTCTAACCCCCTTAGGTAAAACGAGTAATATCTGGGATTTAAACTAGTAGAATCCCTCCCTCCACACCCTCGAGGCATCCTGTGTACTCTGAAGGTGGAGCACACTGGCCTGAGACCACTACAAGGCACAGGAGACAAAGGCAAAGTGGGCTGCATCATAATAGGTCTCCCCTGGTTCACTGAGGCCCAGAGAAGAGTCAGGTCCATAGGCTCCTGCTTGGACATTCGAGCAGGAGGTTACAATCACCATAGAGCCCCACCTCCAGCAGAGGTCCATCAAAGACCCAGAAAGGTGGCAGCAGTCTGGGGCTAGAGTACCCCATGACTCAGACAGGTGGTCACCACCACCACCCAGCCTCTTCTTGTCCTTCCTTCTTCCTTCTTCGTTCCTTCCTTCCTTCCTTCCTTCCTCCCTCCCTCCTTTCCTTCCTTCCTTCCTTCCTTCTTCCTTCTTCCTTCCTTCCTTCCTTTCTTTGTTCCCTTCTTCTATATTTTGACTTGACAGCACAAACAGAGGGACAGAATCATCCCTGGAGATCAGTTTCAGGCAGGTGATCTTGAGAAAAGTCTGTGACACTGTGCTTTGGGATTTGGGTGTTTGTCTCTTTGGCTTTCCCGGCCCCCCCCCCTATTAATTTATTGTTTGGATAAAATCACAAGTGGAGGGACAAAGGGGCAAAAGACAACAATACCCAAAGAATCACACAGCAAAAATAATAATGACACTGAATTTAAATGAATTAAATGCACCAGTAAAGAGGTAGAGGGTAGAATAGTGGACAGAAAAAAACCCAAAAAACAGAACCCATTAATTGCTCCTGAAAGAGATACACCTTACACAAAAAACAAAAAGAGACTAAAGGTCATAGAATATAAACATAAAAGACATATGACGGTAATGATAATTCCCAAACAAGCAGGAGTAGTAAAATTAATTTCTGATAAAATAGACTTCATGGCAAAATCCATCATGAGAGACAAAGAAAGGCATTGCATCATGATTAAAGGACAATGGAACAATATATAACCATAATCGACATCTGTGCACTCAATGACAGACCTTCAAATTACCTTAGATAAACTCGTACAGTGTTGGAGAGAGAACTAGGCAATATTGTAATCATAGGAGAGCACACCAAGGAAGATAGCTGGGCAAGAACAGAACAAATGGAAAGAAACTCAACAAAGACGCAGAACTAAACCATACAAGTCAACTGAACTTCCAACAACACTTCATCCAACACCAGCACAGTCTACATTCTGTTAGTATTACAAAGATTATAAATGAAAAAATAAGGACAAAATTAAGGGCCCTGGTACACAGCATTAAAATACTATCAAATATAAAGAAATAGACATACATATAGAAGATAAAATAGATGACTAAGACCTCCTAAAATTAAGACACTTATAAGCACCAAAAACTCTATCAAGAAAGTAAAAAGCAAACTCACAGCCTTTGAAAAAAATTGGCAATGATATATTGAACAAAAGAGTAATATCTAAAATCTATGGAAAACTCCAATACCTCAAAAAGAAAGAGATTAATAATCCATTTAAAATAGGCAAATGTACAAATGTGCTTGACACAATGGATATATATGTATGGATTGTGATAAGAGCTGTGTAAGCCTCCAATAAAATGATTTTTTTAAAATAGACAGAGAATGTGAAGAGATTGTTTGCTGTGGTAGTTACATAACCTGTTGTCAATTTGAGACTTAAGAGTGAAGGGTGTTTAGTCGCTCAATCAGGTTGCAGCTTGATGATCTCATTTGGAGGTACTAAGGAGATAAATAGCTCGCTGGAGGGGGGGGGGGCACACACACTCCCTACCAGACATTCCTGTTGAGAAGACACATGGAGCTACACTAGAGCCTTGGAGCTGAAGGAGCCACTTGGAGACCCCTGCCAGTGCTGAGATGCTTCCACCGCCACTGGATCCACAAAACTTTCTCTCCACTGGCCTGGGATCTTCCTGCATTTGGTGTCATTGCATGTGTTTCCTGAGTCAAAAGAAGGACTTATAGATTGCTGGGCTAATATTAGATTTATGGATTTGATCTGGACCAGGCTGAGATGTTTTCTCAATATTCAATTGCTCTTTTATATAAAGCTTTCTTATACACATATGAGTGTCCCTAGATCTGTTTTTCTAGTCTACCTGGATTAACACATTCACCAAAGAAGACATTCAGGGGGCCAGAAAGCAAATGAAAAAAACTCATGATCATTATCCAATCAAGAGATACCAATCAAAATAATGATGAGATACCACCTCCCACCTGCTTTCAAATTCAAACAAAGACAGATAACAATAAATGCTGGAGGGGGTGTGGTGAGGTTAGAACCCCTTATACAGTGCCAGTTGGATTATAAAACTGTACAATCACTGTGGAATAGAAATACCACATGACCCAGTAGTCACTCTATCAGTCTACACCTTAAAGAAACAAGGAACAAAGCACAGGAAGATGACCGCACACACATGTTCATCAAAACTCTGTTAGAGAGAGCAAGAAGATGGGAACAACCAAATGCAAATCATTAGAAGAATAAATGTGTAAATGTTGGTATGTATGGTACATGCACACAATGGAGTACGCCATATCATTACAGAATAATGAGGAAACTGTAAAACGTCCTGGCATAGATGGATCGGATGGACGTGGATGGCATGGCATGGATGGATTTTATGATGAATGATAGGAACTCCAGTGTGAAAGCGGGTAACACATTGAGCTGCTAGCTACAAGGTCAGTGGTTCAAACCTACCAATGGCTCTGTGGGACAGAGTTAAGGTTGAACACTCTTGTAAGATTTAAAGTCATGGGATCCCAGAGGGGCAGTCCTATTCTGTCCTATAAAGTTGTACGAGTTAGAATCAACTCTATGGCAATGAGGGTTTTTTTGTGTGTGTGTTTTGAATTCTGGGTAAAGTTAGTGAAACACAGAAGGACAAACATAAATGAGACCATTGTTGTGTGTTTTTGTTTTTTAGTTAGATAAAGTTAGCATACCAAAAGAAAGGCACTTTGATAGTTATCTGGAGTAGGAGGCAAAGGAAAGGAGGAAAGAATATAGTTGAGGGTAGACAGGAGTCAGCTTGGTTAAGGAGAAGACGATAGCTGACAAAAGAGAGATGGAAAATGGGGCTGGGCAGTAGGGGCAAGCTAATGGGAAGGTGGATAAATTATAGAATACAAAATGCTGATCTTATGTGTAAACTCCCATAAAATTCATAGTAAAAACTTCAAAATAGAAAGTGAAATGCAAATAATAATCCTTAAAATAGACTATAGTAAGATTTCCATTAGATTAAGAAATTGCAGACTTTAAAATTCACCTGAAAACTAACATATAAGAATATATATATACAATTATGGAGTGGAAAGACAAAGCTATCTACTCTCTTAAAGAATTAAAGTCTCATAAATCTACAGGGACATTTCTACCTTGTCTTATAAGGTCGCTAGGAGTCAGAATGGATTCAGTGGCAGTGAGTAAAATTACAAAGATTTTCATTTTGTAATAATAAAATACAGGGCTGTTCACCAGTATAAAGATGGTTGGAAAGTATAGCACGTGCATTCTGTTCTAATATAAGGCTATTATCAAATAAATTCATTTTAAATTATTAGTGCATTTCTTTTCCTTTTGTAAGTATATTCAATGATAGTGGTTTCATATATTTTTTAATGAAAATGTTAATGGACAAAAAACTAGAAGGAAGGAACAATAATAGGGATACTGTGCAAATATATTTACTAGGTAATTATTTTCCTAAATTAGCACTCCTTATTATTGCTAACATAAATCCAGAAACAACTGCAGCAAATACATATATATAATTTTTATTGTGATAAGAAACTTAAAATATATAAATTTTACTAGACTCTGAAGTAAATTCTTCCAGGTATTCTTTTCCATGACAGCTTATTTTTAATAATTCAGTTTCAGTAGGTAAGATGAGGCACAATAATTTCAGAATTTTTCTAGTAAAGAAAGAATATTAATTATTTGTTTGGAGCTGTGTGTGGGGTAGGTCGGAAATGGCAGTTTTAAAAGTTTTCTTAAGTTATTAACTGAATGATTTTTTTGGTTTTGTTTTAAACTCTGTGGGTCCTCCTATGGATAAAAATACATTTGAACACAAATATGCCTCTTATCATATTTGACCATTGAGAAACCACCCTCTCACTTGAAAATGAGTGTGGTAAGGTTCTGGGAATCTTACCACCTATTCTGGCATTCAAATCCCCAGTAATATTTATTTCATCTCTCAGATACTCGGACTAAATGGAATTCACAAGATTGTTGAATTGCAGCCATATATTTAAACAAACAACTGGTGCCTTGGAAGAAGGATATAAAAATAAAGGAATTGTATGTCCATCTTATTGGAGGAAGGGGGGGTCCAGCCATGTGAGAAGATGGCATTCTTTTTGCATAAGGCCAGGAGTTCAGTCACAATCCCTTGATAGTATCTAGAATTACAATATGTAACAACCCACTCTTATTTACACCATTCTTGATTTGCAACTACAGAAAAGGTAATTTATCTTCTAGAATCCAATTTTCCTGAAGGCATAAACTAATAAAATTCAATAAAAAGAACTTTAAAAAAAGGGCAGTAGAATTTAATTTCTAAAACCAGGACCCAATTTATTTATATTGTAAAAAATAAATCTTGGACACTGTGAATATAATGTAAGAGACAACGTTTTCTGCCGTTTGGGGTTAATTGAGCCAAAACTGTCAGTTGATTCATTTTCTCAAAACGGATTCCATTCTAGCTTGTTGGGACCAAAGCACAACCTGTCAGAGAGGAAGGGGAAGTCTTCAGGTTCCGCTGGATTTAAGTGATGCTGCTGTGAAATGCATTAACGACTACAGGAGGAAAGGCTGGTGTAGATTTAGGAAGGGATGGTTTGGGGATCGCATGTTCAGCACACCTGGTACGATTTTTATGAAATGTAATCTAGCCTTCATCGATTTCCACCTGGACCTAATTGAAGGAAATAAAAGCAAGTCCGATTTATAAGATTATGAGAGAATTTTCCTCATCTTTCACCTGAAATGCAGGTGATTTCAAGTAACTATAATCAAAACCAACTCAGTTAGAAAACCAGTCGTATTCCTTCCTGAAAAAGAATAAAGCCATTGATTTGCTTAGAAAAATCAACTTTCAGAAAAAGAGAACTGTACTCTAACGCACTGAAACCCACCACCCATCTGTTTAAACAAATGTTTATTAAATACGCTTCATAAAACTGAGTATCTAGGTATTTTAAGGAATTCATAGATCTCAGTGATAAAACAAACTAACAAATCCTATGGGATTTTTTCCCTCAGGACAGTTTATGTTCTTTTTCAGTGGGTTGAATTATGACCCCAAAAGCTATGTCCAAGTTGTCATTTCCAGTATCTCTGCATATCTATCACCTTATCTGGAATGGGGTATTTGGTGGTTTAATTAAGTTAAGGATTTCAAGTTAAGATCCTCCTAGATTTAGGGACCACTCTATTTCCAGCGGAAAGTGCCCTGGGAGAGACAGAAAAGGAGAAGGAGGCACAGAGAAGGCAGAGACTGAAGGGAGTGGCCTTAAGCCAAGGAACAGAATGGCCACGACTGCCCACAGTCACCAGAGGCTCGGAGAGACGCTTGGAGCTGATTCTCCCTCCATACCGACAAAAGAAAACAACACTCTTGTTGCTCTGACTTTAAACTTTTGGCCATGAAACTATGAGAAAATAAAATGTTTTAAACTTGAACTATGGTGATTTGTATGGCAACCCCAAGAAACGAAACAGAGCTCTTGTATTGAATCTGCCAGAGACAACTGCAGACCCGGGGCACGGACACTCGAGGGCCCTGAAGTACACGCGAATTGGGGCATGTGCCAGGCAACTATGGCCACGACACTTGGGAACTGAGGAAACTCGAAACTCTGTCATTTGTGGTAAAAATCCACTGGGAATAGTTAGCCTGCAAAAGATGGTGAGGGACAGAGGGGCCGCCAACAGATATCTGACAGCTGCCAAACCTTTATGGATTTGCAGGTTGGTAACTACATCAGTTATTATCCCTAATGGACATTTTTAGAGAGAATGGGGGCATTGTTAATAATTATGCTGAGATCATAGGGTTATGTGAATTAAGACCATCCTGGTAAAATTGGGATCTGTTGTCCCCCCAAACATATAAGACAAAACCAATATCAAATTCTGAGATAGATTAGAAGGGAGGCAAAACGTGGTTGAGACCCAGAAAGAGCTTCCTTCGCTTACTTGGTATGCCCTCAGAGAGAGCGGTCCATCACGAGACAAAGAATTCTAAGGGGATAATGCTTCGTGTGAATGGGAACTTGCGAAGTCATCGCTCATTTTCAGGTTCTATGGTCCACGATTCTGGTCCTTGGCTCTAACCGTTTTAATTACACACTGCTGAATGGCAAAGCACTGACTCTGGGGTTTCTTAAGAGCTGGTTTTGAACTTCATGTCCACCATTCTCCAGCTACAAGGTCTTAGCAAATGCATTCTACTTTGAACTATAGTGTATCTATTTCAAGTGTTAGTTGTAAAGTTTAAATAATAGAACGTATGCAAACATTCAGCGCAGTGGCTGAATTAATAGTCATATATAAAAATTTCTTTTATTCTTGTAAAATCCTGAATATATAGCTATGGTGTTTAGTATTTGTTTGATTTATGGAGATAATGAAGACCAGCCTTTGAATTCTAAAAAAAATATATTGCGAGATATTTTTAAAGCTTTGAGCGTAGCAAATGAAGACTTTGCTTTGCTTGTTTTTTCACATGTTCTTAAGAGAAGGGAGGCAGGAGAAAACACAGGAAGAAGGACAGAGAGCGAGACAGTGGGAGAAAGGGGCCGTGTGTGTGTGTGCGTTCGTGCATGTGTGTAGACACAAAAAAGAGCAATCATAAATGCTCCTTTTATTACACCGAGGACACCTTCTCTAGAAAGATGTTAATAGGAATCAAAAGGTTTATCATCTGAGTCAGGATAAAATGCACTACGAATGTCCTGGAAACCCATGTGACTGGCCCCGCTAGGATGGGAAGAGATTATTTTATGAATTTCTCAGACACCATGTGAGCACGTGTCCTTAGTTGAAGTAAGACACGAATGCCTGTGGTACAATTCATTTCGGTTATGTGCAATATGATCTTAGAAACTACACATCTATCACCTAGTCTTTTGTGAGCCTACTGCTTTTAAAGGCCCAGTCAAGGCAGTAGTTCGGGGACATAGATAGTAACATTTGTCCTAGTTTGCAGGATTCTCATGAGGATCAAATGAGATAATAGAGAGAAAAGGCTTTAAAACCTTAATTGCGATAGAGTGCAAAATTCTATTAATAATACCGAGAGTCAATAATGACAACAATTCTGCTGGAAATAGCCAGGTCCCCTTGGCAGCAAAGGCACGGTGGGTTTGCTGTGACCCAGGGGCATCTGGGGAACACATGGAATAACTTTGAAGACGACTCCAGAGGGGAAGCCAGCTGCACGACGGCTGCTGATTTTAAAGAGACACAGGCACAGGGCGATTGGAGTACATAAAATAGAAATCCCAACGTGGACTGGCTTTAAGGAGCAGCGGGACGAGCATCAATAACCTTCACCAGACCTGCAGCGGGCTGCAAGATGAGTCTGCGGCACGTGTGGAACTCTCACCCCCTGTGGGAGACACAGGTCCGGGTCCGAGCCGATGTCCCAGGAAAGGCTGATTTGGTGCTATGATGCTGGGTCGGTGCCAGACTCAAGTAGACTGGGAGAAAGGAGACATGCCCTTCTGAAAATCAACCGATGGGAAAGAGGATGGATAGCAATGGGGTGATTCACAACTGATCACTGGCACAGGAGCAAGCAACATTTTGTCCAGTTATGTGTAGAATTTCCATGAGTTTGGAACCTCTGCAATGGTAGTTAACAACAACAACAAGCAAGCAAGCAGTTGGTCACTGGTGCTTCCACTGCCTCAACTTGGCTCTCAAGGACTGATGTCCTTCCCCTACTCTTTCTCAGGATGAGGCCCCTATAGGAGATCAGTGTACTTGAAGGCTATTTTGCCTATATTTTTCTACCCATCACCCTTCTTTCTTGCTTGCTTGCTTTTCTTTTTCTTTTTTCTGACAGCCAAGCTTGGTCATTCTTGGCTCCAAAGATCTGGGCATATCCAAAGCAGAAGCAGTGAAATCTAAGAGCTTGGCCCTGTCTTTTGTTAAGACAAAATCCCAGAAGCGATTATGCCAAGGAAAGAGAAGGAAAGTAGAGAGGGACTCGAGGAAGCTGCGATGTTCTACAAGAGCATCCCCAAAACTGAGATGAAAGGGAGAGAAAAGGCTGAGAAGAGAGCAAGAAATAGGCAATCTATGGGGCAGCCTTGAAGCCCTCAACAGGAACTCACTGCGAGAGTGTTGTGCTTAGAAAGGTGGGATCCCATAGAGCAGGATTCCAAGATCCTCCAAGACAAAGATAATTGTGCTTAAGTAGAACTCATGCTGAGCCCTAAGGGACAGTTAATTTAGAAAAGTAGATATTCTTGTGCTAAGCTATGAGGTTAGGGTTGGGTTTCAGCTCTAAACGTGCCTCTGGCCAGTAGACTCCCCATACAGCCTTGATTTTTATAAGGTCTAAGTCCTGTCCTGACACTGAGTCTGGAAATTAAAGAACAACTGAGATCTTAAATATTTGCCACTCCGACAGGTTGGAGGTATGGAGTTCAAATTCCGTTGGCTGAAAGAGAAAAATATTGCACGTGATTATTCTTTTCCATGTCCATTTATGAAGTGAGCATTGTAGCCATTTATGTTGGATCTGATTTTGAAAGCCATGTCCCAAGCTGCATATTTCACAAAATCATACTCTTCCCCGAAGCGTGATCTATCCCTACTAGAACATAACCGTTTCGGTGTGATAGATTCCAGAATGAAGAAAACTGTCCAAACCGGACTTGACAAGGAGGTGAGAATGAGCATGCTGTTTGACTAGGTAAAATGCTTAACTCCCTATAGACATAGGTTTTCAGAAAGATTTTTTTACTGGTAAAGAACTTCTACTTCACTACTCAGTTCAGATGTCCTCACCCTAATCCTTCATTTGATTTTTTTATTCTCTAATGCTGTTAGGAGCTCCTTGCTGATTCTTTCTAGGCACAATAAACTATTTCACTATCATAAGACCTAATATTTTATATAATGGTCTAGATGCTTGTCTTCCCATAGGATCATGTGCATCCTGAAGCATGGCTGGGTCTCAACTCTAAAAGCCTCAAATAGTGTCTGGGCCTAACAAAGGCTTATATTACAATAGATATCATGAACAGTGCCCCTTATGTCTCAAGAAACCAGCCACCTCCTGTGTGCTGTTGTTGATTGCTCTGGACGGACTTGTGATGACCCCTGTACAGCAGAAAGCCATCATGTTGCCCTGCACTTTGACATCTTCAGACCCATTAAACAGATCAAGTTCATTGTTGTGGCTACTGTATAGCAATGTGCAATCCACCACAATAGACAGAAGAACTGATAGATCGTGGTGGCTCTTGTTTCAAGCTGCAGAAGGAAAGGAAGAGCCAGCTAGAATTGAGAAGATATAAAGTCCTACTGAGGGGGAAAAGATTCATCGCCAAATTGATTTAACCAGGAATTCTTACCATTATTAATATCCCAATTTGGGGATGGTATGTATCCATTCCAAAGAAAGGTAGCCCACTAGAATACTCAAATTATAGAACAATGTAATTGATATTTCATGCCAGTGAGATTTTCCTGAAGATCATCAACAAGGGTTGCAGCAGTACATCGACTGGGAGCCAGATTCAGAAGAAGACATGGAACACAGGGCATCATTGCTGATGGCAGATGGACCTTAGCTGAAGACAGAGAACACAAGATCATGTTCACGTGTGTCCCATTGACAATGCCACCACAGCATTCAACTGTGTGGATCACGACAAACAGCCGGCACACTTGAGAAAAAAAAAAAAGGTATTTTAGAAGCTTTCCATGTGCTCCTAGGGACTTTGTGCATGGATCAGAAGGCAGTTGGTGACTGCAACAAGGGAATACTGCCTGGCTTAAATCAAGAAGGGTGTGTGTCAGGATTGTGTCCTTTCACCTTACTTATTCAATCTGTATGGAGAGCAAATAATCAGAGAAGCTGGCTTATGTGAAGAAAATGTGGCATCAGGGTTAGAAGAATGCTTATTAGCAACCTGCACTATGCAGATGACGCAACTTTGCTTGTTGAAAGTGAGGAAGCACTTGCTGATGAAGATCAAGGATTGCAGCCTTCAGTATGGTTTGCAACTCAATGTTAAAAAAAAGCAACAAAATCTTCACAACTGGACCAAAAGGTAACATCATGGTAAATGGAGAAAAGATTGAAGTTGTCAAGGATTTTGTTTTGCTTGAATCCACAAGCAATGCTCACTGAAGCAGAAGTCAAGAGAACAACCGAAATATCTGTACAAGTGTGCTTGATACAATATTACAGATTCTTATAAGATCTACAAGGGCCCACAATATAATGATTAATAAAAAAGAAATCAAATGACATATTGCATTAAGTGAGTCTAATGCACTAGACCTCTGGAAAGTGTTGAAAAGCAAGGATATCACTTTGAGGAGAATCAAAGGAGAATCAAGGTGTTTGAATGACGATGCTGGTGAAGAATATTGAAAGGACCAGGGACGGACAAAAGAAATGACACATTCGTTTTGGAAGAAGTACAACCAGAATGCTCCTTCGAGGAAAGGATGATGAGACATTATCTGATATACTTTGGACATCTAGTCTGGAGAAGCCAATTCCTGAAAAAGGACATCGTGCTCGGCAAAGGAGAGGGACAGCAAAAATAAATAAAAAGAAGACCCTTGATGAGATGGATCGACACAGTGACTGGTACACTGGGCTCGAACATGAGAACAATGATGGAGATGGACAGCACCAGACGGGATTTCATTCTATTGTACTCAACTGCACCTGACAACAAGATGTCTTTTTGAGTAGCAGTGGTCGCATGGTGATGAAAACACACAGCTTCTAGCCTTAGGGCCTGTGGACAACCCCCCGCTGCCTGGACCAAAGCTGTAGCAGTCTGCTTCCACAGAGATTTACAGCCCAGGAAACCCAATTCCACTTTAGAGCATCATTCTGAGTTGGAATGAATTAACTGGCAGGATTTTTGAGGTTTTTTTTTGGGGGGGGAGGTGGTTACTTTTCTTTGTTATTGCTGTCCGATCCATCATGACCCAGACTGACCCGATGGACAACGTAAGGAAACGCTGTCTGATCCTGCACCGTGCTCCCAAGTGTTCTTTGTTTTTTTTTAATTGAAAGATAATTTTATTGGGGGTTCTGACCGCTCATTTAACAATCCATACATTGATTGTATCAAGCATATTTGTACATAATGTTGCCATCATTATTTTCTAAACATTTACTTTCTATTTGAGCCCTTGGTATCAGCTCCTCTTTTTTCTCTCCCCCGCCCTCCCATCCTGGTGACACGTTAATACCTTGTAAAGTATGATTATTTTCTTATCTTACACTGACCACCGTCTCCCTTTCCCACGGTTTCTGTTATTCATGCCCCTGGGTTGGGGGGCGTGGTTACTCACAATTGTTCTTATGTTTGAGCCCACCGTTGCATGTATTGTGTCACTCTATCTTGTTTAGGGCCTTCCTCTTTTTCGCTGCCCTTCTGTTTTACCAAGCACGATCTCCTTCTCGAACAGCTGGACCCTCTGGATAATTTGTCCAAAGCACCGGAGATGAAGTCTTGCTAGCTTTTCTTCTAAGGACTGTGCTAGTTGACCTTCTTCCCTAACAGAGTTGTTTGTTCTTTTTGCAGTCCATAGTCCCTTCAACATTCTTCTCGGGCACCAGTACTTCAATTCTTTTTCTGCCTTCCTTATTCAATGTCCAAATTTCACATGCATATGAAGAAACTGAAAATATGAACACCCACAACATGGGTCAGGCACAGTTTAGGCCTCTGAGTAACATCCTCAAGTAACACCCTTGCTTTCCCACATGTTAAAGAGGTCTTCCGCAGCAGATTTACCCAAATGCAACGTGTCACTTTATCTCTTGAGATCAGCTTCTGTGAGCATTGATTGTGAACGCCAGCAAAAGAAAATCCCTGAAACTTCAATCGGTTCTCCATTTTCCATGAAGCTATCTATTGGTCCAGTTGTGAGGATTTTGGTCTTCTTTACACTGAGTTGTAATCCATACAGAATGTAATCCATACAGAAGGCTTCTTCACACTGAGTTGTAATCCATACAGAATGTAATCCATTCATCATCAAATGTTTCAAGTCCTTCTCCCTTTCAGCAAGCAAGGTTGTGTCATCTGCATATCTCGGGGTTGTTAATAAGCCTTTCTCCAATCCTGATGCCACATTCTTCTTTATATAGTCCAGCTTCCCTGGTGATTTGCTCAGCATACCAAATGACTAAGTATGATGAGAGGCACCTGTGTGATGCACACCTGGTTTCAACCACACAGTAGTCCCTTATTCTATTCCCACAACCTCAACTTGATCCATGTACAAGTTCCACATGAGCACAAGGAAGTGTCCTGGAGTCCCATTCTTCTCCAGGCCATCCATAGTTTGTTGTGATCCATACAGTCAAGGGCCTTTGCATAAGCAATGAAACACAAGTAAACATATTCCTTATATTCTCTGTCTTCATCTAAAGTCCCTCTGACATCTGAAATCCCTTCTCCCATGTCTTCTTCTGAATCTGGCCTGCATGTCTGGCATCTCCCTGTCAATGTACTGCTACAACCATTGTTGAATGGGAACATCCAATTTAAAAACTAAAGTCAGCCTAACTTAAAAATTAAAGTTAAACTTGAGAAATACAAATCTCTCAAGCACAATTTTTTAACACATATCAAATTCAGCAAGTGTCAAAAATAGGAGAAAATGAAAATGGAAGAAAAATATGCACAGCCTTTGAGTTTCTTCTGAAATAAATAAAATTATACTATTTTAACTACCATGCTGCCAATCAGATATAATTAATTTAGTGATTTTTAAAGTGGTATAAATAAAAAGAAACTTTTACTGAATGACTTTCAAATTTTCAATGAAATTTAATTTGAGAAAATATTTAGAGTTAGAAAGCTAAATAAAATCCACATTTATTTTCTAGAGCATAATATAATTTTTCAATGTCCATTTCTACTGAATTTTTAGTTCTTATCCAATATTATGAATATTTTGCAAAGATGTTTTCTGGCCTTCTCATACTATATTAATAATTTTTACTCCTTTTAAGTATAAAAAGAAACCTTGGGCTTTTCACTACTGATTCTCACACCACGTTTGTACCTATTATTAAAATTGTTCATTTTCACAACATTATTTTTGATACAGGATGAAACCTGGCTTACAAAGTCACAACCCACAAATGAATTTTACACATAACTTAGAAAAACCTATTCATTAGTTTATAATATGCAATTCTATGAATCAAATATAGACATGATAATTTTAGATGCCTTTTGCAGTTGCATCACCAACAAATGGTTTGTTTAAAAATACAGTTAATTTAAAAAGCACACGTGTTACCACATTTTAACACCTCTTGCCTTGTGAAGAACAGAAAAGGCAGTCTTTTTTTTTTCCTGAGAAAAAAAAATTCTAGCCTGTCTTTCCACCATTTCATTCTTGGGCCATGAACTTTTGCCCAAGACAGTGATTTTCAACTTTTTTTTATCTTAGTGCCAATCCTTTTGCAAATTGTTTTATGAAACACTGTAAACTATATAAACACGTAAAAGCAGACAGACGCTAGTTGAGGCATAATAGAACTTGAAACCCTGCTGACTAGGTTGCCTCACGCAATGGGGAGAATTCTACCCAAATCCTTCACCTGCAATCTGTGAAGAGAATGAGCAGAGTTAGCTGACTGAAGGCAGTCCTGATCACCACATGTCCAGTCATAATTAATTTTTAAGGAGATTTTAAATAGATTCTGACTTATGGTAACTCCAAGTTTGCTAGAGTAGAACTGTATTCCATCGGATTTTCAGTGGTTCATTTTTTCCAAAATACATCATCAGGCCTTTCTCTAGAGCTGCTTCTAGGTAGACTTGAACTTTTAACCTTCTCATTAGCAGCCAAGCATGCTAACCACTTTTACCATCCAGGAATTCCATACTTATTAATAGCTTCACCTTTCACTCTCATAAGCTGTCACCTTGCCTCTGAAGTATCGCTGTATCACTGAGGGTGTCCAAAACACACTATTGAAAAAGACATCTAAAACATAGTTATGACAGACTTCTCTTTCTCAGTTGTCTTCTCCCCACATCTTTCTATTTATAAGTAACCATAGTGTTTTATCAACAGCACCAATTCATCCAAGGCCCATTACCATCTAAAACAGTGGTTCTCAACCTGTGGGTCGCGACCCCTCAGGGGTCAAACAATCCTTTCCCCAGGGTTGCCAGATTCATAACAGTAGCAAAATTATAGTTATGAAATAGCAACTAAAATAATTTTATGGTTGTGGGGGGGGGGTCACCACAACATGAGGAAATGTATTAAACGGTCACGGCATTAGGAAGGTTGAGAACATGGGTCTAGAACATGTCATCCCTTAGACAGGCAAGAGAGGGTTTGTCCCAAACAAAAACCTCATCATATTACATATTAACAGAATTCTCCTGTGTTCAGTGTTTGTGTGAATTCGAGCAAGATCCTATTCATTAAAGGCTTTTTCTTCCTTCTTCTAACATTCCAAAATCTATTGTAATGTTAATAGTTATCATTTCCCCAAGTATCAATCCTTCGCTTTTTTTAAACCTCCATTGTTATTGCTACTTCCCTAATGAAGGCCACATTTCCTCACACTGGACTACTGTAAACATCTCTTCAACCATTTCCCTCAGTGTTCATTTCCTAGGGCTGCTAGAACAAAGGAGCACTGTTGTGAAGTTTATTAGGATGGTAATGGATTGTCTCAGAGTTCTGGAAGCTGGTAGCCTAACTTCCAGGTGCAGGCAGAAGACCACAGGGGAAGCTCCCTCCTTGCCCTGCTCAGTTTCAAGGAGCCTCAGATATCCTATAGCATCTAATAGCCTATCATATGGGCTCTTTCTCTCTCTCTCTCTCTCTCTCTCTCTCTCTCTCTCTCTCTCTCTCTCTCTCTCTCTCTCTCTCTCTCTCTCTCTCTCTCTGTGTGTGTTTCTCTTCCCTCCTAAAGATGCCACTTAGATCAAAACCCACCCGACTGCAATATGACCTCATAGTAACTTCCAGCCCTCTGTTTCCAGGCAAGCCCATATCCACAGAGGATGGAGGTTAGAGCTTCAACACACCTTTTTGGAAGATGCAATTCCATTTATAGCATCCTTGAAATTTGTCATCCGCCCTACAAAACTTCATGATTTTTCTCATCTTAAAGTAATCCCGTTCTCTCTTTTTTAATGTGTTGACAACTTCACTAGTACCTCACTTATGGTTCACAAGAATGTTAACTTTCAATTCTAAGTGCTTGTAAGTCTCGTCCTCTACTAAGGTGCTGATTCTTTGGAGGACATGATTTATGACTTAACGAGTTATCTTTGGTAATACCCTGCACTTTGGAGATATTCTATGAAAGTGCATTAAACAAAGAAATGATTTTAGTGAATGAACAAAGAAATGCAAGAATATGGATTATGATTACATGGATTATGACGCACGATCCATGTAATCATTCTCAACAGACAAGTTTTGCTAATTTGTCTCATGCATGAGCCAGTCTACTATGATCCTTTGCACAAATGACCTACATTTAAAGATTTTACTTTCCCTTCCAATCATCCTATATGCCCTACAGGTTTTCAAAATTCAACTGAAAATTAAGTTTCTCCTCACCACTAGCCTAATTAACTAACCCCACTGAGCAACATTGTTATTCTATATCATTGTAGCCAATCCCTATTCCCTGATATCATCAACTTTTAATTGTACAAATAATCAAAAAATCAGATAAGATGAATTCATAGTCATACCAAAACTATGCTATTCTTCCCAAGACCTTTATACGCATTTGCATTTAAAAAAATACTTACTATGGATCAGATAGTGTTCTAAGAGTTTTACCTATGAAAATTTATTCATTTTCACGATAGCCTCAAAAAACTGATAATGCCCCCTTTTACTAATTAGAAAACTGAGGCCAGAGAGACCTTTAAGTATCATAATCTTCCATGCATGCAACTACGGTATATTTTGCTTCTCAAAGCTTTGAATGTGCTGAGCCCAAAGTCTTGAGGTTCACAATGCAGCATAATAAAAAGCCTTCAAAGTCAGGAAACACGAGTTCAAAGTCCACAGCTCTGAGATCTGAAATAAGATAGGCAATTGGTCTGTGCTTCCGTGTTCCTTAAAATCAGATCTTTTCAGAATGCTGGGAGTTAATTGAGGCATGATATGTTATCTAAAGGAGCCAGCAGAAGCCAACACAGAATGTGTCCAAAACAAGAGATAACACACATCGGAGTAGATGGGTATGTTCCAAGAGAACCAAGGGGCCACTGGCTTGTATTTTTATTCTTTAATTTTTCCAAAACCATTTTATTGGGAACTCATACAAATACCGGCTCATTCTATAGTTCAATCGCATGCAAAGCATTGTACAATTGCCACCACTTTGTGACATCACTGTTGTCTCATGCTGGCGTGATGGCGCCCAGCCTTTTGACAAAAGGAGCTGGTGGTAAATGGCTTTATCTGAGCTCTACAGTCAATCTCTGGCTCCAACTTCCGGATGTGAAAAATATTTACTGCCTAAATTTGAGTAAATTTCCTAACTTCAATGAATTTCAATTTTTTTCTATTGCTAAATGAGAACAACCACTGCACCTGTCTCATGAGGATGTTGTTAAGACACTGAGTTAAAACATATAAACGCGGCTTTAGTGCACAGAACAGTGTTATTAATCACTAACTAGAACTTTACCACATCTGTTCAAATTGCTGAAATAGCTCCTCACTGGCCTTTAGGCATTTAGATCTTTCTTTTACAATCCTGTGCAACAGGAGGCTTACTCTGGGTGGTAAACCCAATTGTAGGTGGCTCCCAGGGCCTTTGACTTGTGAGGTGACGTCTATTAGTTACATGGCAGAGGGCATTCTACAGGTGTAATGAAGTGTACTAATCAGTTAATCTTCACATAGAGAGTTTATCTGAGTAAACCTAGTTATACTCTATTTAAAGCAGGGGTTTTTTACAGGTTGGTAGCCACAGATGAAATCAGAGAAATTTACAACATGCGAACAGTTCATTGTGTGGTTTCTGACCTGGAAAGTGGTAGACTTCTTCTAGGAGAGAAGAAACATGGATTGCGCTCAATAAGAGGAAAAACAACTACAGCTACAAAGAACTGAATTCTAACAGCAACCACATAAATTTGGATATAGATTATTCCATTTAACATCAGATAAAAGCCAAGCCTAGTCAACACATTGCCATCCATCTTTCATGAATTTGACATAGGCTTCAAATAGAGGTTATCTGACATTAGTACCCAAACTGTAGCTGCTGTAGGTGTTTGCTTCTTAAAGCATTTAATGTTCTAAGCCGGATGTTTTGAAGTTAACAACGAAGTATGAGAAATAGCCTTCTGATCAGGTAAACCAGAGTTCAAAGTTTCCATCGGCTCATCACCAGCTCTGAAACTTGAGAAAAGTCATGTGACTGGTTTGTGGGGCAGTTCTCTGGACTCTAAAAAAAAAATCTTTTAATCATTTTATTGGGGGCTCATAAAATTATTATCACAGTCCATACCTACATCCATTGTGTCAAGCACATGTGTACATTTGTTGCCATCATCATTCTCAAAACATTTGCTTTCTACTTGAGTCCTTGGTATCAGCTCCTCATTTCCCCCTCTCTTTCTGCCTCCCCTCCCTCATGAACCCTTGATAATTTATAAATTGTTATTATTTTGTCATGTCTTACACTGTCCAACATCTCCCTTCACCCACTTTTCTGTTGTCCATCCCCCAGGGAGGGGTTATATGTAGATCCTTGTGATCAGTTCTCTCTCTCTCCCCCACTTTCCCCTTCCCCTCCTGGTATTGCTACTCTCATTATTGGTCCTGAGGGGGTTTATCTGTCCTGGATTCCCTGTGTTTCCAATTCTTATCTGTACCACTTTACATCTTCTGGTCTAGCGGATTTTGAGGCAATTTTAACCTGCTGTCCGAGACCTCCAAAGATCTTTCATCCAACTACATTTTCTAATCTTCTCTCACCTCTACTAGTTGCTCACAAGTAACCAGCAGAAGAGATATTCAACTAACCTGCTGATGGGCCTTTCGTTTTCCAACCTGCTCTTAGTGATTGCTCTCACATTGGGCACCAACGAAACCAAACCCACTGCCATCCAGTCCATTTGGACTCCGAGACCCCCAGAAGGCATGGTAGAAGTGCCCTGTGAGTTTACAAGACTCTACGTGTTTAGGGGAGTATTAGAAAGCCTCATCTTCCGGGGAGCTACTGGTGGTTTCAAATACCTGACCTCAAAGTGAGTGGCCCAACTGGTAACCACGGCACCACCCATCTGCCCGTCACATTCGGAAAGGCACAGACTATCTCGTTTCTACCTTTCAATTCCTTTGTGTCTTCTACTTAGCATCTCCCAGGTTTCTTAAATCCCAGGAAGATCATAGTGTTAATGGAAGAGACCATGGGTTAGGCTAATAGTTTTGTTTTGATGATTAAGGGTGCTTATTACAGAAGTTAACAGGTTACCACAAGCCAGAATCAAAAAGCAATAAGGATAAAGGCATTGACCACAGTAATACTTACTGGGGCCTCTTGTCTCACTATCCATCATGTCAGCCATAGAGGAATTTCCAAAGTTTTCGGAAAGTGGCTCTTCTTCATTGATGGTCCTGGGCATTCCCTCTGTCCCTGCTCTGAGATGACTCATCCTTGTTCCAGGAAAGTGGTAACTGAAAGTGACTAGTCCCCTTGATTAGCCTGACAAATACCCTATTTGCATAGCCCCACCCAATCACTCCAGTGAGAGTTCCAGAGATAAGGATAAAAAAACACTCCAAGCCCACTGTGCACTGCAGCTGAAGCTGACTCCTAGACACCTTATAGGACAGGGCAGAAGTGCGCCTGTGAGTTTCCGAAGAGCCATGTTGAGAAATTTCACTTCACCGCCTGTGTTCACATCAGATATTGAAAAGGATAAAATTAAAATAAACAAGAAACTTTCTTTTTGATACTGGTAACACTGTCCCAAACACTTTTGTGCCTCAAATTTTAGACTTCTTTCTGGGCTTATTTGACCTGCTGCTTTTAAAAACGGCATCATCTTTTTCCTATCAACTATAGTTTTTGAAATATAGGACATATTTTATATGTCACTCTTTACTCTGCCACTCATAAAAAATCAGGATACTTTAACGTAGTGTTAGGTAGTCTGATAGAAAGGGGTGTATGCTGGCTTTAAAGCAGTTTGTGCTGTTCTACACACTTAGGTCAAGTTATACTTCATATGGTGTCCTTTGATACAAAGATACGAGCATATTTGAACAGTACACATTACATGAACTTAGAATTTTCTCCAAATATCACTTCACCTTTATTAGGAACTGAATAGTAGGCAGTTTCAATGTGTTATCTTAAAGGGGACCAGAAATAAGAGTCACTGCACAGTGAATAATGACCCCTGGTGTGTGGTGGGTTATGTGTTTGACTGCTGACCACAGGGGACGCTATTCGAATCCCCTGGCCACTCTGCAAGAGAGAGATGAGACTTCCTGCTCCCAGAAAGATTAACATGCTCAGAGATTCACACAAGCTCCCATCAATGTGAGCCTTCAATGGCTGACTGGTTGTAAGTTTGGTACAATAGATTCAAATGTTCTGAAACTCGAAATGGATCTGATAGAATTAAAACTAATTATTACAATGAAAATGTTGTAGTCTTGTTATAAAATGGTACAATTTCTCCATTCTTAAAAGTTACATTTTTTCTTGTAAAGTAGCTTGAAATCGACCTCACCTCAGAAACTTTTAGCATGAATTAGCCACTGACTTCTATAAATACTAAAATGTGTTCTGAAATGTTTACTACATACTGTGAAAATGGGAAAAAGTACATCTTCCAAATATTTATGAAAATTACTATGAAATCTTACATTTTTTGACACTCGAAATTGCCCTCAGACCCTCCATATATTTGTCTTTTCAGTTTTCATTGTTATGTTCCACTCTTCTCAAGTTGTGTTCTGGCTTTGCAGCATATAACTTGTAGTCTCTGTATATTTTGCACAGTCTCCAATACCAAACGCCTGATGAACTGTGGGAGAATGTCAAGAACATCATATATGAAGAAAGAAAAAGGTCACTAAAAAGACAGGAAAGGAAGAAAAGATCAAAGTGGATATCAGAAGAGACTCTGAATCTTGCTCTTAATTATAGGGTAGCTAAGACGAATGGAGGAAATGATGAAGTAAAAGAACTGAACAGAAAATTTGAAAGGGCAGCTCCAGACGACAAAGCCAAACATCATAATTAAATGAGCAAAGACTTAGTTAGAAAACCAAAAAAATAAGAAAACACTTAGTATATCCCAAACCAAGAGAACCAAAGAAAATTTTCAATTCTCGAGTTGCAATATTGAAAGATTCTATAGATAAGTCTTAAATGATGAAGGAAGCAGCAAAAGCAGACGTAAAAAATACAGAGTCACCATACCAAGTCACTAGTCAACATTCAATCATTTCAAGCAGGCAGATGGATAACGACCAATGGTAATGAATGAAAAAGTCTAAGCTGCACTGAAAGCATTCGCCAAAAACAAGGCTCCAGGAATTGATGGAACACTGACTGAAATGTTTCAGCAAGCTGTGAAGCACTGAAAGCACCCATTTGTTTGCACTAAGAACTTTGGAAGACAGCTACTTGATCAACTGATTGGAAGAGATCCATATTTGTATCCATTCCAAAGAAAAGTGACTCAAGATAATGAACAAACTATATAACAATACCACTTGCAAGTAAAATTTTGCTGAAGTTCAAGAACAGTTGTAGCAGTAACTGGACAGGGAATTCCCAGAGGTTCAGGCCAGATTCAGAGGAGGACCTTGAACAAGGGATATCATTGCTGAAGTCAGCTGGCAAACGCAGAGACTACCAGAAAGCTGTCTGCTTGTGTTTGATTGGCTATGCAAAGGCATTCACCTGCATGGACCACAATCAACTGCAGATGATGTTGAGAAGAATGGGGTTCTAGAATGCGTCAGTGTGCTCATATGGAACTTGCACATGAATTAAGAGACAACTAAGGGAACAGAATAAGGGAACGCTGCATGGTTGAAAAATCAGGACAGGTGTGTGTCAGGATTGTGTCTTCTCATCATACTTATTCCGTCTGTATGTTAAGCCAAAATCAGACACGCTGGGTTTTATGAAGAAGAAGGTTTATTAACAACCTGTGATATACACATGACACAACCTTGCTTGCTGAAAGAGAGGACAACTTGAAGCACTCAGTGATGAAGATCAGGGCCTGAAGATTTCTGTATTAATTACAACTCAATGTACAAAAACAAAAATTTTCACTACGGAATCAATAGGTAACGATATCATGATAATGAGAGGAAAGATTGAAAGTATCAAGGAGTTCATTTTGCTTGGGTCCACAATCATGGATGTAGCAGTCAAGAGATAAAAGGATGCGTTACATTAGGAATCTGTTGTGCACAATCTCTTTAAATGGTTGAAAAGTAAGAACATTATTTTGAGGACTAAGGTATGCTCGACCAAAACCATGGTATTTTCAAGTACCTCTTTATGCATGTGGGAATTTGAAGTTGGAAGGCTCTGTGCCCTTGAACTATGATGTTGGGGAAGAATATTGAAAGTACTCTGGACTGCGAAAAGAACAATCAGATCTGTGTTGGAAGAAGTACAGCCAGAATGTTCCTCAGTCCAAGATGATAAGACTTTGTCTCACATACTTTGGACATATTATTGAGAGAGACCAGCCCTGGAGAAGGACATCATGCTTGGTTAAAGGAAGGCTCTTAGTGAGAGGTATTGACACAATGGCTGCAACAATCAGCTCACACAGTAGCACACTTGTGAGGATGGTTCCATACCCGGTGGTATGTCTGTCTGTTCCACCTGGGACTGCATGAGTAGGAAGGAGCTTGATGGCAGCAAACAGCAGCAAAAATCCGTGGAGAACAGAAAACCCTGCTTCCATCTAAGAGTCTAACTCACAGTGATCCTATACACCAGGGAACTGCCCATTTGGGTTTCTAAATCTTTTAAAGACTTCAGAGTGATTGGTAAATCACTAATTTTATGTTTGGCAGCTCAAAGTGTAACTAACTAGCTACCGTGTGTCCATGTACAACTTGCTTTGGAAATTCCTTAATACACAAGTCATTTTCAAATATGTATTACCTTTTTTGCCTTATTCTGTAATTTGTGGGTCTAAATTCTTAATCCTGTACTCCTATCAACATATTCCCCCACCCATGAAAGGTGGAAATCCACCAGCCATGTTATGCCTTTATGCTCCCCATTTTGGGTATCCAAATGTGGAGAATCTTCATTCCAGTGGAACCTGTGTGTCCACATCCATAAGCAAAGTCAAATCCGGACAGGCTGTCCATAAAGTCAGCAACAATATGCACTAATTCACAGGCTCAAAAAGAACTTATCTTCTGATCATGTCTAGTCAACTCAATTTGGGTTGCTTCACTTAGCTTCATCAGGGTGCCCATAAGCTGCTTTAGGTTCACCACAAATTCTTAACACAATGCAAGCCCCCTTGGGCTAGATCATGCCATAGGCCCAGGTTCTGCTCAACTCTTTAAACTTCAGACCAGCCAACCCACTCTTGTCTCTCCATCTTGTTGCTGTGAACCAGGTTCTTGAGTGTCACTGGCAAGACTCATCCTGTCTATTGCTGGTCTTCTACCACTTCCACTGTACAAGTGGATCGAGGTGATCTCCTAGTGAGCCCAAGGCTGCCCCGGCTTTCTTTAATACTCAGTCTTAGAGAGGAGAATTTCTTCATGGCTCCAAATGTTTCCCAGCTTCAGGCACAAACCCCTAGTTCAAACTTCAAAAAGCTCCTTTTCTTTCTTCAGTCTGTTAACAACTCTCTCAGTAAGTCTTTTCAAGTGTAAGTGTATTAAATCGTCAAGATACTGGGTAGGGCTTATCTTTTAAACATCCAACTAATTGTTTGAAAGCTGTGGACTCTTACAAACTATTTTCCTACTTCTCAATAATATTATTACATCCAAAACATAATATTATTACATCCAACACAATAGTTACAAGAAATCAATATAATCCTAGTACAGCCAGATCCTAAACACATTCTTAAAATGGTCAAATTCAATCCATATCAAAACTAGACCATTCATATGCAATATGGCCTTAGGCATCTGGCCATATCAAGCCAGGACAAAGCCTTCTCTCTGCCATTTTCACCTTCTGTCGGCCAGTTTGATTAAGCAACATGTTGTCAAAGTAGAAATTCAAGGGGTGATTTTGCCCGAGCTCCAAATTTATACTTATCACATTCATTTTCACCATTTCAAAAAGGAATAACCAAAGACAACAACCAAAAAACAAAAATCAAAACTTTAACTTCCCATGTTCTTTCCAGAAAATCATCCAAAAAATAATCCAGTGAACCGTGTTGGCCGATCTGATCTCTGGCTAGCCAGAGAAGAAAGACTACCATGAGGAAGAAGTCAAACAAGCATCCACTCTCCAGCTTTGTCATTTGCTTCTCTAGTACCCCACTCCCCAGGTACCATAAGGTGTTACACCAGGTTGAATAGAGGAACACATCCAGAGACAATCATATATGTATAAGAAGGAACTTTATATCGAGAATTGTTTATAAGGAATACATCCCAGCCAGGTCCAACTAAAGTCCATAAGTCTGATACTAGTCCATAAGTCCAATTCTAGTGTATAAATCCCTCTTCAGACTCGTGAAGCCACATTGCAAATGACACAGGAAGATCACAAGCCAGTGGATGTAAAATCTTGTAGATACAATGGCAGTGGATGCATGTTCAGGACTCACGCAGGTCTCAGCATGGCACATTGGTGTGAAGATAAAGGCAGAGAGAAAGAGTGGCCCACCTCAGAGCCATTTATCTCGGTGCCACCTCTAAAAGAGATCATCAAGCTGTGCTGAGTGACAGGCTAAACTCTATCTATATCTTCTTAGGGATACCATGTTGGCACCAGAAAATCTAACTATCAAACCACATTTTACAGAAATTTGAACTCAGCTTATTTAAGGGACCTAAGACTATAAATAGGAAGAATATACATCTAAATTGGTTTGATTTAAAATCTGTTTTTAACTGAATTTGGTATGATGATTAAGAGCAATTGAAAACAGAGTTTCATTCATCTCTTTCTGAATATATACATATTTTTCCAGAATGGCACTTTTCCATTGCATTTATTTTTCAAATCCAGTTCATTGACTTAATTCCAATTCATGGTGACCCCACTGGTTGAAAATGCAAGGTGCCTTCCGCACGGTTGGCAGAGTTGTGGCCTTGCAGAAGCAGGTGCCCAGTCCTATATTCCCAGATGCCTCCGAGGGCATTCAGACTTCCAACCTTTATTTCTTTATTTTAATAGTAGTCCCGCAATTAACCATTTGCACTAGCCAGGGCTCCTGTATTTAATCAGCATCTATTTACAGTCGACTTCTGTCACATACTATGTCAAGCACTAGGAACATACAATTGAATGATACAGCCTCTTTAAACCAACAACCAAACTCCCTGCCGTCAAGTCAATGCTGACTCATAGGGAGCCCCCTGTGGGTTTCTGAGTCTGTAACTGTTCACGGAAGCAGAAAGCCCAGGCTCTCTCTGGCAGGGCTGCTGGTGGTCCCGAAGTGCCGACCATGTGGATCACAGCCCAACTTGTAACCAACACACCACGAGGGCTCCTCTTTAGAGTAATCTCCATAGTGTACCTTGAGAGAATAAATTCTTTAAAGTGGGTCTTGAAGGATGAGAAAGAATCGTTTCAAGCAACGAGATGGTGGGTTCAGTCATTTAATGGGTTTGAAACAACTCAGGAAACTGGAGAAACAATGAGTCATTGGGGAAAAAATAACACACAGGATGCAGGTAGCCAAGAAGTGAGTGTGGAAGCAGCCGAGAAAAGAAGGGGTCAAACCCAGAGGGAAGAGTCTACCATAGCCAACACTTACACTCAGCATTTCACACCTAACCAAGGTTAAGAACATTCATAAGGATAGGCAGCATGTTTGAATTTTCACTATGTTCCTGGGACTGAAGCAAAGGCTTTGCATGCACTGTTTTTTCTAATCTTTAAAATTACCTTTGAATTTGACAATGTTTTTAAACCCACTTCACAAATGAAAAAGGTGGTGCTTGATAGTAATTTTCTTGCCCACATGGACTATTAAGTGATTACTACAAAATTTAAGCCCAGATTTCTCTGGAAGGAAGGTCTAGAGGCTCAGTAGTAAAGGAGGGATAGAAAGAGACTATATTTTAAAATTATAGAGATTCATTGGTCAATGAAATTGATTGGCTACCTATAATTTGTTACACTGTGATTATAAATGCATGTTCTCTCTCATGTAGAGTTTAAATTCTCATTATAGTACAACAGAAAGAGAGAAAGCCCTGTATTGTCTTTGGGATTTAAACGAGAGGAATCCAAAATTCTTATCTTTGTGTTTTCCTGTGATCTTGCTTTAATTAGTTTAAATACTGTTTATTTTTATTTAAATGTCCTCAATTTATCTTACACTCTCATCATTGTGTACTTCTGCTCACTGTATATCTTAATTATTTAATATCCTCCGATTATTAAATTCATGCCTTTTCCTAGTAACTCTATGGGCTTTCTGGTAAAATAAAAAAAGAAATATGAGTTTACCATTTATAGTTTTCAATAATTTCACAATAAAAGTGCTTCCATCTCATTCAAAGTATTCTAGATGTTGCTGGCTTTAGCTCCCATTTTCTTTGTGGATAAGAAAGGAACTCGACTAGAAGCTAGACTAAGAACTAAGTCCTCCCTTCAAGGAGTTTACCATCAAACTGGAAGACGGCACATAAAAAAAGCATTGTTGTAAAATCACAAGAATCCTTTAGTAAACAAAAATATCAAAACGTGAAACTATTGTTTTTCAACATATCTTCCATCTCATCTATATATTTCTGAAGATCAGGTTTCCATCAATTTAACCTTTCTCTGAAGAACCCTTTGCTCTTTATTTATACCGTGTAAAAATGGCAGCTTGGGAAATTGCATTACTTCATATGTTGACGTTGGGAAGCAAAAACCAAACAACCAGAGAAAGCCTGAAAGGACAAGAATAGGGCAGGTGAGGTGAGGCGTCCCAACGAAATATTCCTAGGTCAGCCCTTGCTGCCCTCGATGTATGAGCAGGTAGGTGCATTTTTGTTATAGAAAAAGAACATTATCAGTGCAACTTTTCTGGCCTTCTCTAACCATTGCAATCATAAATGTTCTTAAAATTTCTTAGTAATAACTTCTGTGATCACCCTATGTTTTGTCAAGATTACCCTTTGCTCACACTTCATTCTAGCCCCAATGAAAGAACAATTAGTTCTTACGACACGGCCCTGCTTGAAGCTCATCCTCAGGAAGCCATCACTAAAGATTTGGGTGCTATTGCAAAGTGTGGTGGAGAAAACAGATGGTGCCTGGCTATCAAAAAGAATAGCATCTAAATAGGGTCTTAAAGCCTAGTCTTCAAACAAGCATGCATCTAAGTGAGGTATCAATTAAGTCCACATGGAAGAAGCACACCAACCTGTGTGACCCAAGGATTGTAAATAACAAAATCCAAATCCAAAGGAGGGAATGATATGAGACCTTAAATTTTGTACTCTGGGTTCATAAAAAGATATGGCTGACAGAAATTTAAAAACTCAAATCTATTTGCAGGGTCACTATATGGATTAAGCCTCCGGTGAATCCCCGCTGACCACAGACGAGGGCCGTGAATAGCCTTGTATCAGACAGAGCATTAGAAAGTTGACGAGGGAAGATGCAATTAGGCTCACATGTAATACCATATCATTTGATATCCCTTTGGGCTCATTTTAAAGTTATTTCATATTTTGAAAAAGTAAAGGGCGAGTGCACATGGACTGAGCCCACAATGGATCCCCTCTGGCCAGGGACCAAGGATGTGAATGACCTTGCTACTGTTCAAAGTGCAGTAGAAAGTGGACTGCTGCCGAACCAGCAAGGTTGAAATCTAACACCTTATCATCTGATCCCCCTTTTGATTCATTTTAAATGTTCCAGTTTTTGACATTACCAATTTTTTTCAATTAGGGGTTTTCTCTAGTTTATTTTGTTATTGTTGTTGCTTTCATTTGTTTGGGTTTTTTGTATGTTTTCCAATGTATGACATCCAGGATGTGTGGATCCATAGAGGTAGTAACTGGTTTGATGCGCATTGGGGTGCTGAGGGAGGGAGAAGTGAGGAGCTTGTAGCATTGGGTACAGGATGGAAGAAAATGTTCTGGAAGTGATTGCGCAACCCTTTATGATATGAACGAACTAGTGAAGTGCATGCTATGGGACTTATATATCAATAACACTACTATGAAAAAAATAAAAAATAACCCCTTCAGTATCCTAAAATTTTTGAGCCGGTGAGTCTACCTTGAGATTAACTAACCCAGTATATCTCATTAAAAGCCACTGCTTTAACTGAATTTTTAAAAGACATCATAATAAGACCAAGATATGTGTACTACTGAGATAACTTGTCTGTGGAGATATCGAAACATGTTTTATTTGAAATAAAATCCATGCAGATGTGAACTAGAACCCTAGAAGCAATATTTTTGTACTTACTCTCATAAACCGTGTTAGGCTAGATTGCTTAAAGAAACACAACCAATGACACTCATATATATAGATAAATGTTTATATCAAGAAGGAATCTTGTATCAAAAAGGGCATCCCAGGCCAGTCCAACTTAAGTCCATGGGACTGATGCTGACAGAAACCCTCGTCAGACTCACAAAGCTCTAGGCTGATGATGCACAACTGTGAAGTGGGATGCTGGGAGATCACAGGACAGTGGGTGCAGAATCATGTGGATCAGCGGTGTGTGAAAACATGACAGGGAACTAACTGACAGCTCTTAAGGTTGAGGGGCCCACATTGAGCCTCCCTTAGAGGCAGGCACAGAATCCCACCACACAGGAAGGTAAAGGGGCAGAGAGAGGAGGGTGGGGTCCCTAGTGTCTCTCTTAAAATGAGGGCACACCTCCAGGGAGGCATCCTCAGTCTGTGACCTGATTGAGAGGTCAGTCTCCACCTCCCCACAGTGCAAGTTGACATAAAATCTAACTGCCACATAAGCCCATACAAAGCAGCCAAAATGTCACTACATGATCAACCCCTAAGCAGATAATTACTACTGTCAGAATTGAGAAAAGGATATTTGAATATGTTTTATTAAGGAAAGGGAATGATCGGGGGTCTTGAAAAAAAAATCAGATTTTAATGATTTCCCTTAAGAGGAGGAAAGAGACCATCACAATGAAAGCAATTAGGCATCATGAATGAAAAAAGAGGTGAGGAAACAGCATTACTTTCTAGATAAAGACAAGTGATAAGTTGGCCACAGACTGAATTGTGCATAGAACAGGTATTGAAATTAGGTGAGCCAATCCAAATATGCAAAGTTATTTTATTATATGGAACAACTCCTATCAGCATTTTGATAAACATTATGCATGTTAACTATAATGGGCTGCTAACTATAAAGTCAGCAGTTTGAAACCACCAGCTGCTTCAAGAGAGAAAGATGGGGCTTTCTACTCCTATAGAGAGTTATAGTTGAGCACCTCACAGAGGGACTTCTACACTGTCCTGCAGGCTAGCTGTGAGTCAGCATCGACTCAGTGGCAATGAGATACCCACGTCAATGGTCATGGATCTATAAACACATGTGAAATTTATGTGTATTTATTTGTGTGTGGATGTGTGTCTCAAATGAGCCCTGGTAATGCTTTCAGGTAAGCATTGACCTGTTAACCACAGGGCTGTGGTTCAAATCCCCCAGTTGCTCCACAGGAGAAAAGATGGGACTATCTACCCCCATCAAAGCGTGCGGCTCTGAAAATCCCACATTGGGTCGCTATGAGCTGGAATCATCTCATTGGCTGTGGGTTTTTGGTTTGGTGTGTAGCTCAGCCCACCACAATGGTGGATTTCAAGCTCAGCTGTCATGGCAACAGCAGACTCAGGGACAAATATCAGTATCTTTCTTTTGGACCTAAAACTGCTGTCATATTTAAGCTTCACCATTGTTTTAGAATATGTCTATCGCTTTCAATATTTTTACATTTTTCTTTTTATAGAAAAAATAACTTTTTTGTGATTTTATTTAAGTAAAGACATGTGGACAGTAAAATTTTGTTATATATTTGTAAAAGAATAAAACAGAAAGCCAAAAAATCACATGAAATCCTGCCAAGCGCGGAGGGGCTTTTGAGCAGCAGAATAATATAATGACTACTATTCTCCAGTTTGGTAATGTGAGGTGAGATGGATTGGGATAAAAAGAACCTAGAAGCCAAGAAAACAGTCAGGCAACCATGAAACAGCTTAATAAATGAGTAACACCAAGCAGAGAACTGACAGACCCCAGCAGCAGTAGTAATAGGCAAATTGTGCTGAGCATCTAATTGGTGCAGAGTACAATAGACACACTCTGAAGAAGTTGAAAGGGCCTCATGACCTGTGCCCTCCAGGAGCCTCATTGAGTGGAAGAAGCCAGGTTATGCATAATTGAGGTTCAAAGCACATGTCTTGGTCACTTGTGTAAATAAGATTAATTCCTAACTCATGTCCTCTTTCAACTTCCTGCTGTGCTGGGGGCCCATTAAAATCTCTATTTTTAATTCACGGTTCCAGACTGGTATGGGAGTAGACAATGACCAGGGTTAAGGCAATATCAGAGGTTTGAAAATCTTAAAAGCAATAAAAATAATTTTGATTTAAAATGCAAATAAAGATCAATTTTACAAAAATGAAGAGATCCATAGGTATAGTTGTCTGCAGGGGAAATGCACTAATCTCTTAAAGGCAAAGGCTCATAAAACATTTATCTCTTGGGGGAAGTCTGGACAGAAAGGTCAGATTTAGGTAACATTTGTTAATGATTATCTACGTGTAAAATTCCTTTGGAATGTGTCTAGAGCTAGTTTTCAAAGGGAAAGTAAGATGTGCGCTGCATTGAGAAGACAGTAACAATTATTGCAAACAAAAAGAAAAACGTGAAGAGGAGATAGAAAAACATGCACAAATAGTTGGATAATTTGTCTTCGCAAATGCATGGATTTTAGTTCCTGCACTGTTCAGTAAATCTGAAATTTAAATTAATTTAGATGGCATAGGGATATCATATTTTAATCTGTTTTCTTATTAAATAAGTATGGTATTTCACAGGTAGTACAATTTAAAAATGTAAAATTAAGTATGAAATATTATTTTGACTTTATTCAGTATTCTATTGCAATCTTACTTTTAAAAGTATTTTCATTTTTCCGAATTAGATAAGAGGATGAAATGTTCAAAATAAACCTTTGAGAGGGTAGACATTTTTAAGTCATTTCCTTTAAGTGGTTTCATGCTGGAATATGCAAATTTCCTTCCATGTCTGTTGACTAAGCTACATAATTTTAGCATCTTATTTCTCTAGCAACTTACAATAAAAAGTCATATTAAAATATAGGAATATGAATGTTAATCTATGAGTTACATCTGGAATCCTATAGGTTTTAAATGGAAAGAAAAGTACATATTCTCCACTCTGATTTCACTAACATCAGTCAAATATTTTTAAAAATCTAAACACCACTTTTACCCTGGGAGGGGCTGCTATTCAATTTTTGATTCAAGTCCAAAGTTCCTTTCAAAGTAATAAAACCATTTCTCAGGAAGCAAAGGATGACCTTCCTTCATTATTTAAGCAGCTCACTCTCTTCAGTTTTTCCAAGCTCCTGATCGAGTTGGTTTCAAGGACGTTTTTTCATAAGAGTTCTCAGCGGAAGAATGATGTCACCATAAAAGCTGTCAAGCATGATACTTTCACAGACACATTGCTGGTGCTGGCTATCAGGAGGGAGGGGCCCACAGAGTGAAATCTTCAAAGACATACCTAGATTTAAGTCTAGAGCCACATTTGATCTATCTTTCTTAGGAGAAACCTGGGCTTTGAAGACAATTCCAAGCAACACAAAATTTTAGAAGCAACTATATCTTTAAATTTGTTAAAGGAGCTAATAAATCACCAAAGGCAGGCCCGAAGAAGAGGAAATTAGGGGATTACACGTTACCAAGCAGACCATGTAACTGTTTTCTTTTTCCAGCTAGTGCTGAACAATGGACGGCTTCCAGGACAAACAGCATAAGCACTCGCAAGAGCCGGGCAAGAGAAAGGATCCTCTACCCCAGGAGGCGGATGTAGGAGCTGGTACCGGGCTACGAGCAAGGATCGCACCTCTACCCCCACCCCACCCCCGCCACCCGTATCCACACAGCTCTTGCGAAGGAGGTAATAAAAGTACTGGGTCCTGAGGCTGGATCTGGGGACCTTCTCTTGGGGTGTGATACTGGCAAAGCAAGAAATCATCTATGATGCAGGCAATGCATCTAATAATGATCCGGTATGCAGCGAGACCCTGGTGAAGAGCTGCTTCGTGCCCATCGGTAGCTGCTGTACCAGCAGTGGCAGCAGCCCTGGGCCGCAAGAAGGGGGACATACTGGCTGATTAGGCCGTGCTGAAGGAATACATCCCCTGGGCCCCAATACTTTCCCTTTTTCCCTTTTTAAGCACCTGTAAGAATTTGCAGCCATTTCATGCCTTTACTTTGCCCCATTTTAAAGATTCAATTTCTAATTTGCTTGTCCCTATTATCCCACTGCTGAGACTTGATGTGATGAGTCTTCATTTCTGGTTGGACCTTGGCCATCTGCATGCCGAAGCAAAGTTCAGACTACAGCAGGCCAATCATCAAAGGGGAAATAAAGGCATGGAATGACTGAGTTACACGCTCTGATACGGGTGTCCACACACAACACAGAGGCTCGAAGGGGGGACGTTAGTCCTTCAATATGGAAGAGACAACGACCAAAAAGCCAAGGGATGGCCAGCAGGCCTGTGAATTACTAATGTGGCTCATGTAACCAACATCTAATTCCCACCAAATGACCTTTCCCTCCTTGGGCTTGGTAAGGTGGTGAGGGAAGATACTGGAAGGATTCATGTTGGGTAAATGTGAACAGGATTCCCTGGAATGTTATCTTGCCGCATATACAAGAAGTCCTCTGAGAAACAGGAGGAGGGAGCTCCTCACCACCAAAAACCAGGACAGGTGTGTGGCATTGGGACCTGAGATACCTGTGCAGGGCACCTCCTGGATCCAGATGAGAGCTGTACCATAGAGGAGCCAGAGCATGGAACAGATGGACTTCCCACGTCACAGAGCAAATACAGCTGAGTGCTTCTGTGCTAGGGGCTGGCTTGCAGCGTAGGGTGTCTCTAGGCACTTACTTCAGTGAACTGGATGTACTGACCCATGGAATTTAAGCTGAATGCCTTTGAGTTGAGGTTTGTTGCAAAGCGGTATGCATGCCCTTTGGGCATTTATTAGGAGACTTGACAGAACTTTGTAACTGATAAACAATTCAGCACTGAGCATTTCTCACTGGCATTCCAACTTGATAACTTCCTTAATAAACCCATGAATCATGAATTTTGTCTGTGAGTTCTGTGTAGCCACTGCCATGGAAATAAGTTTACTTCTAGAGAAGTAAAATAAAGAACACTAATTAAGACAAAACAGAAGTAAATAGACGAATAGTATTTTAGGAAATGCCCTGGAATTCACATTCAATTCCTCCATCTTTTCTAAAGCTGTTAGATTACATCATTCAAATTCTGCTCCGCATTTCAAGAATGTAAGGGGCTCTGACTAAACTGAAGTGATGAAATTATTAACAAAGATTTGTGTCTTATGAAAAAAGATGGCAACATAGATTCGTTCTGTAATCTCTGCAATACATTCAAACTATTTTAGGTCAGCTGTGTCTTTTAATGTTAAGGCTCTCCCAAATGCTGACCATCTCTCATTTAAACTTTAAAGATATACATTACATAGCCCCATCTACCTACCTCAACTACGACAATACCCTTATTTTCTCACAGAAGTGCTCCGATTATTTCCTAAGTTTTCTCCCTCCCCAGGCTCACTTGCCTTCAGTCTCTTCTGCTCACCATCGGATCATGTTGACTTCCCAGTGCCCAACTGTCTAATCGCTCTGCGTGGCCCTTTCTCTTGTTCCCGGGTCGATAGTTCCAGACTCTCCCACTAAAATGTCCCCCCATGTATCCAGGTGATCTTCGATAGCAAAACCTGTATTTCAGTTCAGTATATAAGTACTTAATAGATGTATTTAGGCCCATACATGGTGGCTGATATTTAAAAATATTAATTCTCCCTATTAGCTGATAGTTTTTCAGAATAAATTATTAAAACAATTATATTGTTATTAGGTGCCACAGAGTCCGTTCCAACTCATAGTGACCCTTTGTACAACAGAGCAAAATTCTGACTGGTGTTTATGAGACTTAAGAAAGAAGAAATCTATAAAAATAAGTAATTTTTCATGTTCTCACTTTGATTTAACATGTTAAAATATTGTAAAGGCTATCTATTCAGCCTGAGACACTAAACAATCTCTTTTGCTCTCAACTTTTTGATCGTCACAGAAATTCAGAACTAAACTAATTAAAGACGCAGGGTCTTCATAAAATCTGAGAGACAGAGGGAGAAAAAGTCAATCTGGATTTGAAAAGATCTTTCTTTTTCAAGGTGGATCCTCAATTATGTCATGTTGAGAAGAATTTCCTTCTAGATGGCTAACAGAAGAACCTTTGTCTGTAGAACAACAAACGTGCCTGGAAAATGTTCAGCTATTTTGAAAATAAATGTCAGTGTGTCAGCTTCTCGTTACTCTTGCCTGCGGCCATCCATAGTTCTTTGACTGTACAACACTCTCTTGATTGGCACTATAGATTAAGCTCCTCGGGCTGTATAAACAAAGTGGAATGGGGTGCCCGTCACTTAATTTTCAATTCTTGAATATCACCCACACGAAAAAATGACTCTGGTTCTCTTTCTCTATGTTACTCTTTCAGTTTGGGCAATTTACTACACATTTCTATTGATAGTCCTAATAAAGAAATAGAAGAGTAATTCTATAATGATTGGGTCAGTAACTCTGGCCAGTTAAAGAAGACAGCAGCAGAGGAGAATGTAATCTTGGTGATGGGCAGTGGAAGCGAGCATTCATAAAGCATATCTTAGTAATGCTTACTTTCTAAAAGTCTCATTCCCTCACAGCATATTTTGGAACACTCTAGCATATTATTAATAAGCTTAATGAAGTCATAAGTGTTTAAGAACAAATCAGTTGTAGCACTTCCCCCTCCCCAACTTTTGACAACTAAAAGGAGCTCTAAGGATGCAGTGGTTGACCACTCTAAGGATGCAGTGGTTGACCACTCTAAGGATGCAGTGGTTGACCACTCTAAGGATGCAGTGGTTGACCACTCTAAGGATGCAGTGGTTGACCACTCAGTGGCTGAAGGACCAGGCCTTTTCACGCAGCAGTGCTCCACAGGCGGAAGGTGCGGCAGTCTGCTTCCACATTCTGTGACGTAGGGTCAGCGTGAGGGAGCACTGGACTGGCTTCACACGGACATCCTAGGTCAGATGGCTGCACACTATTTAGCTCATTTTGTAAACTGACCTGGGAGTCATTTTGAAGACGATTTGTGGATATTTGGAGAAAAAGAAAGAAATGAATCTTTAAAAAAAATTTTTTCTGAAGAACATAAGTCTTACTGAAAGTGTATACTCCTCTCTTTTCTGGGTAGAAAAGTAATACTTACAACATATTTACTGTTGGAATAAAAATTCAGAAAAGCAAAAGTGGACAATATAAAGGAGAAGATAATCATACATATGACATCACATAATAAGGAACTTTATGCGAGTTATACCTACTATGAATATATGTATCATGTATAGGGATGTTAAGATATGTCATTGAAATGCCTTCTTTGCAAAATTGCTTCTGATCTTGGGTTGATATGATTTCTACATGCATATATATAGAGGGAGAGAGATAATTAGAGTTATATAGAGATATAGTTCTGGATATACAGATATATATATAATTTTTTTCATTTCCATTTTGCATTCTGATTGCTCAGCCGAAAACTCCAGCTCCATCCCTGGCTCTGACCGCGTGGCATCAACCCCAGGTCAGACTCAGCTTCAGGTTTCCTCTTCATCGCATCTATGAGCCAGCGAGCAGGGAGGGGGCTCATAGCAGCGAGTGGCTGCTGTGGTCCTCACCTCCCAAACCTGAAGGTCTGGCATCCTTGGAAACTCATTTGATCAGAAGCCAGTCAAGAGTCTTAGAGCATATTCTCAAGTGTCCACACTCACATTTTCTTTCCTTTCTTTTTGAAAACAATTTAATCGGCATATAATTCATATTTTATAATGTAATAGTTCCTTCATATTAAGAAGAGTTGTATAATCATCATGACAATCAATTGTGAGCATTTATCTTATTTCTTGTACTCATTATTATTAGTGCCCTGTTTCCCCAACTTCCCCTGCCATCACCTCAAGAAACCATGAATCCAGTTACTATCTCTACAGGTTACCTATCCTGGATCTCATCTACATAAAAAAATACCCCAAAAAACCAAACCCAACTACCAAATCAGAGAAAGATCTCAATAAAAAAGAAAGCAGAAAATATTAAAAACTAGAACAAACTTAAAATGTGTCAACAGGGAAAAATAATAAGGTGTGAAATTAACTGTATCTGCAATAATCCTCTTTCCGATGCACTCTTCATGATAGCAAGGCTGTCGTGCCCTTGATCTGTGCCTAGAGGGGAATCACCTGAGGATTAATCCATGCATATTCCTTCACTCTTTTTAACTAAACAACAGAACCCTTTTATTAAATGAAAAATATAATGCCATAGTATTAAACATAAATTCCTCAAATCTCAAAACTAATGAAGATACAAGTTATTTTAGGTAAAGTAATACATGTAACTCTATTTATTACAAAACAATGATCTCAGCTAAATAAGGTTTTAAAATCACTTTATTAGGGGCTCTTACAGCTCTTATCAAAATCCACAGATACATCCAGGTAAATGATGCACTAGAAACCCTGGTGGCACAGCAAGTAAACGGCTGGTAGCAAACCCAGAGTTCAGTGGTTCAGACCTATTAACCTCTCCATGAGACAAAAATCAGGCAGTTGGCTTCCATTAAGATTTTACTCACGCCCAACTCCTTGCGTCCCCATGGGAACAAGAGTGAAACTGTTTACTATAGTAGAAAGCCTCACCTTTCTCCAGAGGAGCTGCGTGATTTGAAACCGCTAACCTTGTGATTCCCAGCCCCCCCCCACATGACCACTACACCACCATCAAAATGTACAGCCTTGTCAGTCCTATGGAGAGGATCCATTCTGCCATAGAGCGTCACTAGGCGTAGGAATAGGCTGACAGCCTTTCTCCTAATATGATTTTATCCATTACATCACGACAAGCCTGAATATTCCCATATATATAACGGCAGGGAAAATGATGTCTAAAAACATTTTCCCTACAGCAAACATGAGTCCACAACTCCCCATCACACTTGTTACAGCTCCGTATACTTTGCATTAGCACATGTATCAGAGTAAATATATATATATGATAATATAATTGTAAGGGCGCTTTATTTATTAATATTTTTCTTCAAACAGATCCTAACTGATACAATTACAAGACCATTCTAGCATTTGCTCACTTCGGTACCCTTGGCACCTAGCTCAATGTTTGGCACATAAAAGTACTGACTCAGTGAATGAATGGCAGGTATCCAGTGAATAAATAAAAACGACCTTCCCCAGCTCAGCATCATTTGATTCATTTGGGAACTTCTAACTACTTTTGAGTTAAACCTCCCTTTTCACATTTTTTCTTTATTTCTCTCCTTTTTTCATTTTTGAAAGAGAATTTCTACTTTATAAGGTTATTTTTTTAATATAGCAGATGCCTCCTATGAGTGCACGATACTTGTCACTGTGGTCTATTAGAAATGTCACATATTACAGAATACAATTTACCCGGATCCAAGTGTGGTACAGTTATGCACATATATGATCGTAGGCAAGTGATCTTCTTTGAACTTTAGTATAATGTATATACATAGTATAATGCATATACATATAGTATAATGAGTATATATAATCAATGTGGCTAAACTTATCTAACTGGGACTGCAGTTGTGAGTAATAAATAATATGCAAAAAGCACCCACCACATAGAATTAATTGCACTTATTATTATAGCTAATGTCCCATAAGTATTGGTTCCAACCCCAGAGACATTTAGACACCTAGACAAAATAATGACTACGTAACTTCGGTTGTCTGTTTTGTGCCGACATCTTTTAACCCTTTAGGAAACGACCATCCCTGACGAAACAATCATGAACTAACACTGTCTTCGAAATAGCCTCTGAACCCTGGCCTGTCGCTGAGAACTTGATAAGCAGCTCCCAGGAGACTCGCACTGGCAACATAAGCTAACCACTGCAGAAAACCACCACTACCACCAGGAAAGGGAGTAAATTATGCCCAGGAAGGAATAAATACGAACAAATAAATAAATCATACAATAGAAAACTATCAGTTCTTGCAAAGAAAATTTAGCAAAGCAACTACTTCCATACAATAAGTTTATGAGGGTCTGTAATTTTTATTCAAAACAAATAGCCAAGATCTTAGAATTGCCTTACATAGGAAATAGCAACCTTCCCATCTGTATGTACTAGGAGCTATTATGTTTTTTAATCAGCTAGAAGAACATCTAACTTTTTGAGCAACTTACTTTGCATCCTATCCAGTGATTCTCTCTAGAATTAATAGACTCATGCTACACAGATATTCAATTGAAGTAAAACAGGGTCTTAGCATAAACAATAAAATTATAATATTTATGAAATCTATACATTTTGTGTGTATGAAAATTCCAAATCTGCAGCTATTGCATATGCAGTTTCAGCCAACCAAGAATTAAAAATATTAGACCAGGGACAGAAGGACAAGTCAAGAGTCAACGCAATCCCTCAAATGCTAAGAAGGAAGAAAAGTGCTATTTACTTAGCATTTACATTGTATTTGGTTTTGTAAGTAAATTAGAGATTATATAAACTGGTCTAATATTGAAAACGTGCACCAGGGATTTTTTTTTACCTTCAGAGGTCCTGAAACCAATCCCTTGAATAAGGAGGTACAATTGTATAGTAATTAGAATGTATACATGGCTCCTGTCCTTATTTACTCATTATCATGAATTATATTTTGTCTCAAAAAATATGCATCCACTTGGCTCCACTAGGATTCTCAGTGGTTTTGGATTTATATAATGATGTAATCATCCTTCGTGATATGATTTGATATGATCGGCTAACCTGTTCTTATATGGGGATTAGGATGGGATGCAGCTTCCTGCTCCCTACTCAAATGACCCCTCTGGTACCATGTCAGAAGAATGTCTTGGCTTGTGGCTTGCATTAGGTTTTGTCTTCCATGAGATAAAGGGAGACAGAAGCAAGGAGAGAATGAGGTAACTGACTGACTCTCACTAGGGAAACAGAACCAGGAGTGGACAGTGTCTTCTGCCCCCTGGGGTCCCTGCCCTGAGAACTTCCTACACCAGATCCACAAGTGTGGAAAGAAGATAAGAACCTTCCCCCAGAGCTGAAAGAAAGAAACCCTTCCCCTAGAGTTAGCGCCTAGAATTCTAGCCCCTCCCCCCCACCCACCAAAATGTGCGAGAACACGTCTGTTTTGCCAAACTATCACATTGTGGAATTTTGCATCAGTCCTGCTGCTTGTGCCACAGAGTTCTGGAACACAATGGAATATGGCACCATTATGAACATCCTCACAAATTTTGTTATGTTTGAAGCTCATTGTTGTGGCCACTGTGTCAATCCATCTTGTCAAGAATCTTTCTCTCTCTCTCTCTTTGGTGTCCCTCCACTTTACCAAGCATGATGTCCTCCTCCAGGGACTGGTCTCTCCTGAAAAAAATCATCCAAAGTACACGAGACAAAGTCTCCCCGTGCTCAATTCTAGGGATCATTCCGATTGTATTTTCAAGATAATTTTGTTTGTTTGTTTTGGCAGACCATGGTTCTTTCAGTTTTCTTTGGCAGCATCATCAGTCAAATGCCTTCTTTTTTCTGAACTTCATTCAATGTCCAAATTGCACATGCATGTGAGACACTTGAAAAAGGAGTGACCGTGCTTTTCAATACTCTAAAGAGGTCTTGTGCAGCATATTTATGGAATGTAATGCATCATTTGATTTTTTAATTACTGATTCTATGAGCATTTTTTGTGGATCAAAGCAAGGTGAAATCCTTAACAATTACAATCCTTTCTCCGTTCATCATGTTACCTATTGGTCCAGTTATGAGGATTTTGGTTTTTCCAACATTGAGTTGTAATCCATACTGAAGACTGCAATCCTTGATCTTCATCAGCAAGTGCTTCGGGTCCTCCTCACTTTCAGCAGGCAAGGCTGTGTCGTCTGCATCTCACGGGTTGTTAATATACATCCTCCAATGCGGATACTGAGTTCTTCATATGATCCAGCTTCTTTGATTATTTGTGCAGCAAGCAGACTGAATAAGAATGATGAGAGAATACAACCCCGAAGCACACCTGTCCTGATTTTAAACCTCGTCTGTTCACGCAACTGCCTCTTGATCCATGGACAGGTTCCTCATGAACACAACGAAGTATTTTGAACTTTTTCATTCTTTTCAAGGCTACCCATAGTTTATTATCATCATCATAGCGGAATATCTTTGCATAGTCCATAAAACAACTGAACCTTTGTATGGCATTGTCCATTTCAGCCAGATCTTCATGACAACAGCAACGATGCTCTGTGTTCCACACCCTGTGCTGAATCTGTACTCAACCTCTGGCAGCTCCCTGTCAATACACTGTTGCAACTGTTGTGGGATGGTCTTCAGCCAAACTGTACGTGCATGTGATGTCAATGACATTGCTCTCTAATTTGAGAATTCTGTTGGGTCATCTTTCTTTGGAATGGGTACAAATATGGATCTCTTCCAGTCAGTTGGCCACATGGCTGTTTTCAAATTTTCTTGGAGTGCTTACAATGCTTTATCAGCTTGTTGAAGTATTTCTATGGGTATTCCATGAATTCCTGGAGCCTTGGTTTTAGCTAATACAGTTTGACCTTCTCCATTCAATACCATTGGTTCTTATGCTTCCTTTTGAAATGGTGGAATGTTAACTAGTTCTTTTTGGTACAGTGGCTTCTGTATTCTTTCCATCTCCTTTTGAGGCATCCTGTGTCATTCGATATTTTGCCCATAATATCTTTCAGTATTGCAAATTGCTGCTGAAATTTTTTCTCAAGTTCTTTTGCTCTAAGATTCATATGATTGAACGATTGAACTATTGAATTGCATGATATGTAAATTATGCGCCAATAAAACTGGGGAAAGAAAAAAGAATGGGCTGTGTGCTCTTCCATTTCAGTTTTCTAATTAACAGTCCTGGCACATTTCACTATAATATCCGACTGTTTTCTTGAACTGCCCTTTGAAAATTTCTGTTGAACACTTTACTTTTTTCCCTTCCATTTGCCTTAGCTATTCTACAATCAAGAGCAAGTTTCAGAGTTTCCTCTGACATAATCTTCTCTTTCTTCCCTGCCATTTAAAGACCTTTTGCTTTCTTCATGAGTGATGTTCTGGATGTCTTACCACAGCTCATCAGGTCTTCTGTCATTAGTGTTCAATGTACCAAATCTGTTCTCGAAATGTCTTGAAAATTCAAGTGGGATACACTCCAGGCTATATAGTATAGCTCTCGTGGAATTGTTTTCATTTGCTTCAACTTTAAATGGAGCTTACACATGTAAAAGTGATCTGCAGTTGGCTCCTGGCCTGTCTTAACTGCCCACATGGAGCTTCTCCACAGTCTCTTTCCGCAAATGTAGTTAGGCCATTGTTTCCTGCGTATCTCAGCGGAAGAAGTGCACGTGTATAACTGCCTTTTGTGTTTGGGTCCCTCACAATTCTGTCATGTGATATTTAGCTGTGTTTCCAAAAGACCACATTTTCCTAACCTGTTCTTTTCTGTTTCCAACTTTTGCATTCCATTCATCAGTATTTATCAAAGCAGCTTGATCGTATGCCTAATTGTTTCAGAAGGAAGCCATTGGCAGAATTCTTCAATTTCTACATCACTGGCTCTAGTGGTTGCTGAATACATTTTCAATAACAGTGTTTCCACATTATCCATAAGTGCTCAGTAGGTAATTCTTCTGACGAAGACAGCCTATTCCTTCTTCGTCTGGAAGCTCTGCTGAAACCTATTCGCTTTGCTTACTCGGCTGTTACATGAAATACCAGTGACACAGTCCTCAGCAACACACAGCCACCACAATATGACCAACTGACAGACAAGCGGTCACAGCACTAGATAAGATAAAATACTCACAAGACTTTATTTTTTGATAACTCTTGTTTTATTCTAGGTGAATAGAAAAACGTGGAAATAAAGTTCACACAGAAAAATCAAAGTACCTGAAACCGTGCTCATGTTTTGCCACAAAATTAAGAAGCTGATAATAATGACAAGCAACCTGCGGCTGTTGAGATGAATCCTCGTGGCAAGCCCCTGTGCTATGGCGTCAAGCTGGTTGGTCTTGGCTCTGACCTTCAGGGACACAGATCGTTAGGCATTGGCCTTGCAGAAAAGTTGAGATTTGAACTGGAAACTTTAAGCTAGCAGCCAATAGCAAACTGCCCTACCTGGGGACCTAAAACTAAGACTTCTTAGTATTTATTGGTCAATAAACATTTAGAAGAAAATCAGTCCCCAATTCACTCTGTACCTTGAGCTTGTAAAAATGCAAAGCATTAAATAATGCACTTGCCTCTTGTTCTGAGTTAGATGGCTATGTCAGCAAGATCTAGACTTTAAGAATCAGCTTTCTGGAAAAGACAAAACCATCTACGAATGGGTTCATTTTCTTCCCTAATGAAGGGAGAAAATGAGGGGCTTGTGAGCAAAGGTTTAGTGTACGTATAGTCATTTCCATACTATGAAAAAAAATTTATATTTAACGTATTTATGGTAGTAGATTGGCTTAAGAACAGAATTGGCATTCATTCCAAAAACCTTACGTGCGTCTTGGAACTAAGAGTGCGCTCCTTGAAATGTCTCCAGGGGAATGCTGCCTTAGTCTCTGTTTTTGAGGTGCTTACTAATTGGATGTTCAGTTTGCTGCTTTTTTTATTCTTTCTTCTTCCTACGTGTATGTTATTATTGTCGTGCATGAATCTGATGTCTCCAACTATGATGTCTCATGGGTCAAGACCATGAATTATTTTTTAAATGACAATCTTGTCTGTTTACACTGTGTTGCAAGACTTTGTTTATAATAGGAACCTGGTATATAATTTTAATTTAATTCAGAATATTTTATATTCCGAGATGTCGGACAGATCTAAGTGAAGAGTTGTTCAGACAATTGTAAACCAAGCACAGTGTGAATTCTCACAGAATTCAAAGAGCTTACAAAAAGAGTAATTTGCAGGATGCCACTGGTGAAACCAACCAATATTTCAAGCAAATAAGTTTGAGAAAAGACATGAAAATTCAATAAGAAAGTTCATCAGATAATGGATTGGATGGCTGGTAGCATTCTAGCTAGGCTGGGTACCATGTTTCCTCCTGATTTTTAAGGAAGTACAACCCAAGTGCTAAAGGATTAGTCAGCTTTAATTTATAAAGAAAACAGAACTCTTCCTCCAGTTATTGTTAGAGAAGAATATGGCGCCAGGATTGGAAAAAGACATAATAACAACCTGTGATATGCAAATGATACAACCTTGGTTGCTGAAAGGGAGGAGGCCTAGCCTTTAGTATAGATTACAACTCCACGTAAAGAAGATCACAATCCTCGCAACCAGACCAATAGGTGGCATCGTGATAAATGGAGCAAAGATTGACATTGCCGAGGATTTCATCTTGCTGGGATCGCAGAAGCAATGCTCATGGAAGCAGCAATAAAGAGATCAAATGATGCAGTGCATTCGGCAAATATGCGGCACAGGATCCCCTTAGGGTATTGAAACTCAAGGACGTTCCGTACAGGGGCATCTGACCAAAGCCATGGCATTTCCAGGTGTCTCATATGGACCCCTGGTGGTGTGGTGGTTAAGCAGTGGGCTGTGATTTGCATGGTCGGAGGATCAAAATTACCATGGGGGAAAGACCACCAACAGCTCCACAGAGAAAGAGTGGAGAGAGAAAAAAAACTCTCAGTAAACAGACTCAGAAACCCCAAGGGGTTGCTAGGAACCAGCATGGCCTTTCCTTGGGTTTTCAATTATGACCTGGATTTCCATCTATTTTTCTACCTTGCTATCTTAAATGACTTCAAAAATCACAGAACTGCCCTCAGTTAAACCCCCGTCCTCAAGAGGGCCTGATGGAAACTCACTGAATGTGGGCTGACAGCACAAGGATCTGATCAATCTAGACTAGAGGTTCCTTAAATAAAGACCACACCCTCCATTCCAATTAAAGCCATTTTATACTTTATGAAAGCTCTTCCCCTGGCTAAAGGCTAATTCCCTACAACTGCAAAAGGAGGTTTGATACTTCTTTCTGAAAAGCAAGGTTAATTATCTACTAACTTGCTCAACTCACCGTTTAATGTTTACCAGATTCTGATGTTAACTTTTTTTTTTAAATCGGCCACTCTGCTGTATATTCAAGTGGAGACATTCATTGTCCCTATTCAATCTCATTTTTATCTTAACTGCATATGGGAGAAAGGATTGAGGAAGAAAAGTACATTTTCAAAAGGCTGTCATGTTACAGTTAACTTTATGTCAGGCACTCTCTGTGGTGCTGCTCTTCTGTTCGTAAGCTGCCGTCCAGAAATCAAATGCCTTACTGTGGGGAAACCCACTGCACAAGACCGCTTTAAGGTGGTGAAGAGCCGGGCTGCTGCTGTGAGGACTAACGAGGGCCTGGCCCTGGCCATGGTGTTTGGAATCAGCTCATGTGCGTGTGCACAGAGTAAGGAAAACCAACGGAGAATTCATGCATCTCCGCTCTGGAATTAGAGAAGTACAGTGAAAGCAGTATAGCCACAGAACAAACTCGACTAGGTCTCGGCAGACCGGCAGCTTGAATGCTCCTTAGAAGCACGGACGGTGAGACTGCCTCACACACTCTGGCCATGTTATCAGGAAGGCCCATCCCCAGGCAAGAACATCATGATTACTGAAATAGAGGAAAGGGTACCCAGAAAAGGAAGACCACCGTGGAGGTGCACTGACACGGTGGCTAAAACAGTGGGCTCACACATAAAGCAATTGTGAGGATGGAGTGGACATGGGTAGAGTTTTGTTCTGTTGCTGCGTGGGAACCTCCCCAAAGGCCTTGAATAGCAGTAACAATGACCCGTGCCAGGCGAGTCGCCATCTTACCCGGAATCCCCCGACAGCGCTCATTGTCACAGCTGTGTGCCTTCAGGTAGGTTCCTGCTCAGATTTACTTCCAGAAATGTATTTTTTGTTAAAAAACAAAATGAGCAAAGAGTAGAAAATATATTGTAGGAGGAGAATGTCCGGAGAGTTCGAACTCTCTCCCAGAGAAAGGCTGTCAGGGCCAATGCCTCAGTGAGTCATGTGGTGGCTCTCCAACCTGGCAGCCTTGTCCACCTCTCCGCACAATTATTAATCCACAAAAGGGAACATTTCTTCCTTCATTTCATTCATTCTCTAACAGCAAAAAGAAAGCAGAATTGCCCACATCATGGGTTCAAGTCATCTGGCTAAGATGGGAGGACAGTGTGGGAGATGCGAACCGTTTATGAGAGGCAGGTTCCAATCTGTCCAGCGCTGCCCAGGAGAAAGGCCTGGCAGTTCTGCACTATCACGTACAAGGTGGCAAGTTCATGGGGAACATTACATTACCTTTCAGCTCCGTTTTTCCACAACATGTTGAAACCCCCTCGTCCATAGTTGTCCTAAGTCAAGGATTTCCCTGATGGCAGTTAATACAAACCACACAGGGTCATAAATAAACAGTCCAAAAACAAGTAATCTGGGCTAACACCCACACTTGAAAACTTCTGGCTTCCTGAATGATGTGAGGATGCTGAGTCATTCTTTCAAATGCAAATCCATTTGAGGCGGGGGAGCTTCAAAGGAAATACCACCAGGTAAATTGGGGTAATCAGTTTGTTATCCTTGGATATAAGATTTAACAAGTTTAGTTCCAAGAATGTAAACATCAAAGGGCCGCAATCCTAGAATGTACCTAAACCTTCTGGGCTGACACCACAACCCCTTTTTTGTCGGCTTTTCCTCTTGCTCTGATAACTAGGCATGGTGATCACACCCAGGCCGAGGCTTACCTTGATCTTGCTAGGTGCCGCAGCTGCAAAAATTCTGCTTCTCCCTTTCACTCCCTTGGGGTTCATTCTTTCCCATCCACACCCCTCAGATTAAAGCAAACAAACACCTCTGCTTCTAGTTATTCTTTATTTTTCAACATCTAAAAGCATTTTTTTCATTAAATAAACATCTATTTAGAACCACCAGAAAAACTAATACTGATCATATTCTTAAGGTGCAGACAAATTAGCATCATCTTGTACACGGCTGGATTACCCAATAAGCAAGATAAACATGGAGTTATTTGTGCCTGTACTTGTGGCTCACAGAAACGCCTATGAGATTGTTCACTAAAGACAGTGGCTGTGCCTTGGGCTGAGAACTGCGAGATCACCAGTTCGAAACCACCAGTGGCTCCATGGAGAAAGGCAAGGCTTTCTACTCTCACCAGTTAGTGTCTTGTAATCCCACAAGGGAGGTTGCTTTGAGTTGGCATCGACTCGATGGCTGTGATTTGGTTTGTGTTTTGTGTGCACACACATTGTATATGTGTTTTCCAAGAAGCCTGCGCTTATCTTGTTTAATTGCTAGTTCTTCCTTGTCAGGGATTATAAATTGGGGGGTTGGGAGAAGGTTGGAATCATTTACTTTTGGGGAGGTTTGTTCTGTGAGTTTGTGTGTGTGAAAAAGAGAGAAATGCAGGTATAAAAGCAGAATTTTTGATGTGGTTAAAACTATGGAAGTGTTAGCTACAGATTAGTAAATACACACAGGTAAACCTGTGCATACCTTGTTTATCAACTACATTGACACTGATCATGTGAATAAATAACTATGTTTTTAATAAGTGGTAACTGTCACACAAAGAAAAAACAAAAAAGAAAACATTTAGATAATTCACAAGACAGAAAAGACAGGACAGACCTCTTATTTGACTCGTGGAAAAATGGAAATAAATCTGGTCTTTAAGGATATATAATAATTGAACATAGTGTGATGAAGAAGTGGGAACTTCAAGGGAAGTAGGATCATTAAGTAGCTCCTTTTCTTAAACCACAAAGATGAAATGCTTCCTAATACGCCAGTAACCAAGCTTGTGAACAGAACAGCTACAGCTTTTACTGCAAAAAGAAATGAGAGAAACCCAAGAAAATAGAAACATCCATAGCATTTAAAAGCACATGTGTACAGCATCTGTTCTAGCCTGAAAATGAAAAGCAGAACAAGTTCCTAAGATTTATCACGCTGAGCACAATATGACTAGGCTTATGAGACATTCGGGATGGATCTTCGAGGCATAGGCAATCGACAATGTTGATTTGGGGTGGGTTATCCCAGCACATAAGCCATCTACAGTGTTAAGGATGGAAGGAGCAGGAGACTTATCCTACTAGACAGATGCAAGGGGTAGCAGGAATGTAGTTGTACCCCCAAAGGATCGCTTCCATCCAAGAAAGAGAGTGACCCAAACTAGAATTTTTATGAAGAATTGAGCTGTGCTTTGGGACTGAAAAAATTTTTTCAACAAATAACCCCTGGCAATTTATACCAGGCGCTGTGCTCTGCTGACGATGGCCAAGCAAAGTACCAGACGCTGTGCTCTGCTGACGATGGCCAAGCAAAGCTAAGGGAAGACATGCGCTTCTGCTCTTTTCTTTGCCTGGACTTGCTTCTCCAATCATTTACTCACCACCACCTTCTCACACACACACACACACACACACACACACACACACACTTTGGTTTCTCTCATGTGCTTCCTAAACCTTTTCAGACCTCATCTTTGATTGACAGAATCCAAGGAAGCATAAACTGTGCTGGGACCAGCCACTTGTCTTCCATAGTCTAAAGGTGGTCTCCTGTTTTTTGTACATAGGCCTGATCTTTTTCTTTGTCACATATTCCCAAAATGAAATTCTATTTAAATTGATTATATATTAGTTTTAATTTTCTTCTCTTAGAAGTCCCTTTCCGCTAAGAGCAGAAGCCCAATCTACTTCACCATTGTATACTATTGTCTGGGAAAATACTTGCACACTGGGAGTGCTTCATAAATTATGGCGAGTACATTAATAACGACCCTGCTTACGGGAAACCCACCAGTGAACGGAGGACTGGATGCATACTATAAGGTGTGGTCATCTACACTTTGCAGGGTGACCAGCAGTTTGGAGAGGTTCCCCCTAAACATGGCGCTTCGCTGCAGCTGTGAAATTCCCAAGCAAGCAGGTCAGTAAGCCTGCAAAATTAAAGGCATGGTCTGCAATATAAATACATATTATAATTCGTGACTAGAGTAATACTAATGATAATGTACAATTGTATCATATTCTGCTGATGAGAACATTCTACATTCTCTCTCTGTCTTTAGCATGACTTTGTGTTAGGAAGCAGACAAGCAGGCTGAGTGGACTTCCTCCAGAATCATTTGTCTAGTCCATGTACTCAGTGAGCCTTTGGAAAGCAGCCTACTTCTGTGCCTGGCCCAACACATTACACCAGTAGTACCAGACTCTCTCCGGGCTTAAATCTGTGACCTTGGCCCAATTAACACTAAATTCCTAGCAATTAAATATTCTGCAACAAATGGATATTAATGGTCAACAAACCAGAATTATAGCCAAGTAAGCTTTTTCATCCTTTCTAGAACAAGCACAACATATCTATGTCAGAAGTATTTTCCCCTCCCTGTTTTTTTTCTCTATGTCTTTGAGAAGTTCTTGATGATATTTTTTTATTTTCAATGTAATATTGTTATTGTTTTTTAAATTAATTGCTGCCTTGCAATCATCTCATTAAATGTATGACCTGTGTCTCTTCTTTGAAGCACATGCTATCATTTTGTGACCCCTATGTACACAGAGCATTTGGCTAATGATAGGAATAGTTATTGTTAGCCATTGTTCAGCTCTGACAGATGCCTAAGAAACAATCACCAGAGGTAATTAGGAGCTACTAAAGTTAAACAGAAATAAATGCAACCAAAAGAGACAGGAAGGAAGAAAATAGAAATCATTGCACAAGGATCTACAACGGACGCCTATAGCTAGTTAGTATCTATGGACTATAAGTAAAACTAATCACATTTAAATGAAAAAACATAGATATTTTCTGATTAAATAATTTCCTTTATAGCTCCTTTAAGAAAATCTCTTTGTCTTCTAGATGAAATAAGACAGCTCTATGGAGTCACTAAAGATTTTTTTAAAACCTATAAACTAGAAAGAGATGAAACAATAGAAGGAATCAATGCTTTCTTGCCTTTATGAAAATTTTCTGAAAGATAAAGCCCATTAAGAATTAAACCAAAACACACAATGTGTCTGGAGAATAAATCTTCCATAAATAGGCTAGTTAGGGAAGGCTTTATCCTTCAGGAAAAATGGGAAAAGAATGACAGAAGGAAAAGGCTAGACTTAGAAATTGCATTACCATTGGTCTCAAAACTGTAAAAACAAAGAAAGACCCCCACTTGTGTATTTATAACCTGGGAACAAGGAAAATAAAAAGTCTCTTTTGACGGTCAGCATGAACACAGCTGTCACAAAGGTATAAAGGTTTTCTGATCAAGAATGAGCCTCGGTCATTGCCCACCTTTTCGTTTAGAGAGTTTAGGAGCGATCACATGTGGGAGGCAGATGGATAAGGAAAGCAGTTAACCCCTATTTTAATCTTCGTCTGTCTAAGGCATCGCTTCCCACATAATACATCTGATTTCAAGGAACTAAATATTGTTGGCTTCCAAAATGATCATTTTTCATACGTGAGCGAAAGGAAAACAGGAAGAATGCTGGTCATTAAGTTGATTTTACTTCAGGGCCAAAAATCAAATAGCCAAGGAACCCTCTTTGTAAATGGTTTCAATTTAACAATTTCCCCACCACATTTATCTTATAATTAATCAAACTCAAAAAGAAGTGGCCTATTGACAGGGAAACAGTTGGGTAAGTGCTGAAATTAGGATAAAAGTCTAGATATATTCGGATATGGCATGTTCAATAACACAGCATGTGAGAATCAGGAAAAATGCTTAATAAGCTGTGTTCATAGTAGCATTTTTGTTCTTTAGTGAATAATGGGTTAGATTATGCATAATGAAATCTCTCATTAAAATAAAAGAAAAACCTTATTCCAAGTATATTTTGAAAGAGTATCATAAATATTCAAAAATATAGTAGTAAGGAATTTTGTTAATTCTCCAAAGAAAGCCAAAATAATATTTATACTAATATTAGCCAAAGCCAAAGGTTAAAGTCATTTGTGATTGATCAAATATAGCATCTAAACTGAAGGCATAAAATATCAAATTTTATAGACTGAATAATGTAATACTAAAAATATAGCAACTGTTAGGAATGAAAAAGAAAAGCCATTAGAAATAGAAAGAAAAAAAACATAAATGGAATATTAAGTAGTATAAGATTTTAAAAAGCTGTTGTCCTGACACAATGGCTGAAGAAAAAATTGGTGAACATAAGTAAATGCATAAGCAAATGTGGCAAAAAAGGCTGATGTTGCCCAGCTGTCAAAAGATACAGCTTGTGGGGTCTTAAAGGTTTGAAGTAAAAGAAACAGCCATCTAGCAGAGAAGCAAAAAACCCACATAGAAGAAGCCCACCAAGTGTGTGATCATAAGGTGTCGACGGAATCCACTAACAAGAACCAAAAGACCAAAACAAAACAGAACACACAAATTGTTGAGACCGAAGGGAGCAGAGACCCCAAACCAATCTGTAGACAATAGGACATCCCTTCACAGAAGGGTCCCAAGGATGGGATGATTCCTCCAGGGCGAATATAGCATCTATGAAACACACAATATTTGTCTGGTTCTTTGAGGCTTCCTCATCCACAACCATCAGGATCCCAGTCCTCCATTTCAGTTCTGACACATGACACATAGACTCCAAGTGAGATAAATCCCTCAGGAAGAGAAATGGGAATACTGACACTGGGAGAGCAGGGGGAAGGCGGGAGAAGAGGGGAGGAAGGGGAAACCGAATCCAATGATCAACGAATAACACACACACACACACACACACACACACACACACACTGAGGGAACGAAGAACAGAAACGTGAGTGAAGGGTGTAAGATATGAAAATATAATAATTCATATTTTGTCAAGGGCTCACAGGGGGTGGGGCAGCTGATACCAAAGGCACAAATAGAAAGTAAATGATGTTTAGAAAATTATGGCAACATATATACAAATATGCTTGATGCAATTGATGAATGGAATGTTATAATAGCTATAAGAACCCCTAACAAAATGATTTTTAAAATAAAAAGCTGTTGTCAGTCCTTAAGAAGAAAATAAAACACATATATCAAAATATACAGAGAATTTAGATGTTATTATTAATACCAGATTATTAACAGTTATCAAGAATTATGCTTTTTAGCAATAAAAATATACCTGAATCACAAGTGTCACTGGAAAATTTATAAACATCAGTCAAAAAATTTATATATGCTCTAAAACAGAAAATTTATAGAAATCGATTATATTCTTAAAATCAATGTTAGAGATTTTGAAACACATTAATTATTTTTAATAATAAATTATTTAGAAAATAACAAGTTTAAAGTACGTAAAATTAAGTAAGCCATAGTTTTAGTTAAATGTATAGGCATAAATGTTTTCATTATTACCTAAGAAAACAAATAATAAGAGCATATATGGTTAAATTCATATCCTTAAACATTATCAGCATTGAGGGAAGCAACCCAGAATAAGGATGCAATGATGGAGGGGATGAAGTCCACCCACCAAAGGGAAATGCAGGAGCTAACAGAGCAGGTAACAGAAGCCACACACATGGTCACAGAATTTACGATTAGGCTTGAGGAGGCAGAGAACTGTATCAGTGATCTCAAGGACACTCAAACAGACCTAAGTAAGTGAGGAAGACAGTTAGATAGGAAAATTAAAGAAACAGAAGATAGCCTGAGATCAATGACATATGCTATGAAGAGGAATAATATTCAAATAATTGGTCTACCGGAGCACTACACAACACACAAGTTGACAGCCAAGATAGCAAAGTAATTTCTTGAAGAAAACTTTCCCACTACAACAAGGGAGAACGAGGCACTCATACAGGAAGCAGAAAGGATGCCAGCTAGACTAGACCCAAAGAAGAACACGCCAAGACATATCATAGTAAAACTATCCAACTTAGAGGAAAAAGAGAAAATTTTACGAGCAGCAAGAGAAAGGAAGACAGTCGCATACAATGGAGAGCAGGTAAGAATATACTCAGACCTATCAGCAGATACCATGAAGAGGAGGGAAGAATGGAGCAACATCTTCCAAAAGCTGAAAGAATAAAAATGCCTCCCCCAGAATGCTGTACCCTGCCAAGTTATCCATTAAGATAGATGGTGAGATAAGGATCTTCCAGGACAAGGAAAGACTCAAAGAATATGCTACAAGACCCTGATCCTGCAGAAGATACTGGCTGACTCACCATGGCCAGATGATCAACCTCCACCAAGAACAAACAGGAGACCACCGTATAGCCCATCTCTATCTAGAAGCCAACATGCCAGTAACAATTACCAGGAAAACAGGGTCTCAGATGGAAAAGAGGACAAGATAAAAACTCTCCACTCAAACACAGCACACTGATATGAAGGGAGATAGGTAAAGACACAAAACACAAAACAAGGTATGACAACTATGAATCCACAGATAGTGATAATAATTCTGAATGCCAATGGACTCAATTCATACATTAAAAGAAAAAGGCTTGAGGACTGGCTCAGAAAACATAATCCATCAATCTGTGGCCTGCAAGAGACACATCTTAAGCACACAGTAAAGAATATGCTATGAATAAAGGGTTGGCAGAAAGTTTACCAATCAAATTGCAACTCAAAAAGGCAGGGGTGGCTCTCTTAATCTCCGACAATATGGACCTCTAGATCCAAACCATAAAAAGAGACAAAGAGAGACACTATATACTGCTCAAAGGTTCAGTAAACCAAGAAGCACTTAGCATATTGAATATTTACACTCCTAATAATGGTGCAGTGAATTTCATCAAACAAACTATTAAAAAGATGAAAAAAGAAATCACCGACTCAACAATCATAGTATGTGACTTTAACACTCCACTATCAGAGAAAGACAAATCACTGGGAAAGAAGCTCAGCAAAGAGGCCATAGAGCCAAACAATGTAATCAGGCAACAGGGTCTGATAGATATTTATAGAGCTTTCCATCCAAATGCAAAGGATTTCACATTATTCTCAAGTCCACATGGATCTTTTTCAAGAATAGACCACATGCTTGGACACAAGTCCAGCCTGAGTAAATTCAAACACATAGATATTATCCAGACCTCTTTCTCAGATCACCATGCCATGAAGCTGGAGATTAATAAGATGTCCAGAAAAGCAAGTCAACCAATTGGAGGATGAACAACGATCTCCTGTGACATGAATGGGTACAGGCCCAGATTAGAGAGGATATTAGGAAGTTTCTAGAAACTAATGAGAACAAGAATACAACGTATCAAAACTTATGGGAAACTACAAAGGCAGTTATCAGAGGTAGCTTGATATCATTAAATGCATATATGAAAAAAGAAGAGAGGTATATGATAGATACGTTAACAAAAAACCTCCAACAACTAGAACAGAGTCAGCAGAATAGCCCCTCCAAAAGCAAGAGAAAAGTAATAATAAAAATCAGGGAAGAGTTAAACCAGTGGGAAGACAAGAGAACAATGCAAAAGATAAATGCAGCTAAAAGCTGGTTCTACAAATGAATTAACAAAACTGACAGTCCTCTGGAAAAGCTTACCAAAGATAGAAAGGAGCAAACATCAATAGCCAGGATGAGGGATGAATCAGGGGGCAATAACAATAGATCCCAATGAAATTAAAAGGATAATCACAAAGTACTATAATGGTCTGTTTTCTAATGAATTCAGAAACATGGAAGGCATGGATAAATATTTGGAAAAACAGTCTCTCCCTAGATTATCTCAGACAGAGATCAAGAACCTCAACAAACCCATAGCGAAAGGAGAAATAGAGAGGGTCATCAAAAACCTACCAACAAACAAAGTCCCAGGGACTGATGGTTTCACAGCAGAATTCTACCAAGAATTCAGGGAAGAGTTGTCATCAATCCTCCACAGAGTATTCCATAACATAGAAGAGGAGTGGCAAACTCCCACACTCATTGTATGAAGCCAGCATTACTTTGATACCCAAACAGGGCAAAGACCCCACAGGTATAGAGAATTACAGACCAGTATCTCTAATGAACATAGAGGCAAAAATCCTTAACAAAATATTGACCAATAGAATGCTAAAGTATATAAACATATCATCCACCACAACCAGGTAGGATTCATCCCAGAGATGCAGGGATGGTTTAATATCTGAAAATCCATCAATATTATACACCACATTGTGAAGAAAAATGATCCAAACTCTGTGATAATATCCATAGATACAGAAAAAGCATTTGACAACATCCAACACCCATTCCTAATCAAGACACTCATGAAGATAGGATTGGAAGGTAAGTTCCTCAAGTTGATACAAGCTATCTATGAAAGGCCAACGGCTGACCTCATAGGCAATGGAGAAAAGACAAAAACAAGTCCACTGAAAAAGGGTACAAGACAAGGATGCCCCTGTGTCCACTTCTATTCAATATCATTTTAGAGGTTTTGGCTAATAACATAAGACAGTGGAAGGGCATCAAAGGGGTCCAAATGGGAGAGGAGGAGGTGAAACAATTGCTATTTGCAGACAACATGATCCTGTACATTGAAAACCCCAAAAGCTCCACAGCTGGAGTACTTACAGTGCTAGAGGAATATGGAAGAGTGGCAGGATACAAGATCAATAAACAGAAGTTGGTAGGTTTTCTATACACATCGGACAGGCGTATGGAAGAGGGGATTGAGAAGGAAGTACCCCGCACAGTATCTAAGAACAAACTGAAATATCTAGGAATATATTTAACAAAAAATACTAAAGACCTATATAAGGAAAACTGTAAAACCCTACTACAGGAAACCAAAAGCGACCTCCACAAATGGAAGAACATCCCTTGCTCGTGGATTGAAAGGCTTAACATAGTAAAACTGACAGTCCTACCTAAAGCACTTTACAAGTTCATTGCTATATCAATTCAAATACCATTAGCCTTCTTCAAAGAATTGGAAAAACTGACCACCGATTTCATATGGAGAGGGAAGAAACCCAGAATTAGCAGAGAAATCCTCAAGAAGAAGGACACAGTTGGAGAAACTTGCCTTACCCTATTTTAAGGCCTATTACACAGCTACAGTGGTCAAAACAGCGTGGCACTGGTACAAGGACACTCAGACCAGTGGAAAAGAATAGAAAGCCCAAGAATAAAATCATCAGCATATAGACAACTGATCTTTGACAAGGGTCCAAAAACCATCAAGTGGGAAGCGGATGCCCTTTTTAACAAGTGATGCTGGAAACAATGGATATCCACACGTAGAAAGATGAAACAAGACGTTTACCTCACCCCATGCACAAAAATAAACTCAAGGTGAATCACAGACCTAGAAGTTAACCCGAATCCATCAGGACCATCAAGGAGGGAATTGGGACTAACCTCAGAGCATTGGCCTAGGGAGCTCATAGGCTCACTGCAATAGGGAAGGGTACACACACCGGTGAAAAGGAAATCAACAAATGGGATTTAATAAGAATAAAGCACCTGTGCACCTTGAAAGACTTCACCAAGAGGGTGACAAGAGAACCCACAGACTGGGAGAGGATTTTTAGTAATGACACATCGGACAAAGGGCTCATTACCAAAATCTACAACACCTTCATGACTTGCAAAAAGAGGAAAACAGTTAACCCCCTAAGGAGGTGGGCAAAAGAACTGAAAATAAATTTCACTAGGGAGGAGACCCATATGGCCAATAAGCATATGAGAAAGTGTGCCAGGTCATTAGCCATAAGAGAAATGCAAATCAAAACAACCATGAGATACCACCTAACACTCCAGAGGCTAGCCCAAATCAGAGAGCAACAAGTGTTGGAGGGGCTGTGGTGAAGTAGGAACCCTCTTCCACTGCTGGTGGTCATGTAGATTTGTACAGCCACTGTGGAAAGCAATAGGGCGATACTTAAAGAAAATGGAAATTGATCTACCTTATGACCCAGTAATCCCTCTACTGGGCATATACCTGGTGGAAGCAACACATAAAACATGACCAGTCATCTGTGCTCCAATGTTTATTGCGGCACAATTCACAAGCGCAAAGACATGGAAACAGCCATCGATAGGTGAGTGGATTAGTAAACTCTGGGACATACACAGAATGGAGTACTATGCAGCACTGAAAAGCACGGACGATCACATGAACCATGTCGTTGCGTGGGAAGAGGTGGAAGGAATTGTGTTAAGCAAGGTAAGCCAAACTCAAAAGGACAGGTATAACAAGATTCCCCTGAGGTAAGTACAATCAGCACACCTAGAATAGAAGAATAAACACCTATCTCGCAATAGAAGTTGAAAGCATAGAAGTTGGAGGGACGGCAGGTCACACTTAGGGAGGTACATGAGAGTCCATCATAAAGAAGGGGAAGGGGAGCAGATGGAGGGAGAAGTGCGGTGGGGAGAAACTGAGTTGATGGCACTTTGGGAACAGGGCACTAACCCACCCAGGGGGAGATTGTTGGTTGTGTCCCCACAGAACTGCAACGTGCATACAGACCCCACCATGGCACGTCAAACCAGGAGGGCAACGTAATACAAGCAGAGGAATCCACAAAGAGACTGGACCACACACCGGCCCTAACCAGAATTAGGCCGACCCCCACCATGGAAGGGAGTAGCACAGAAAATAAAAATAGATCGTGCGGTGTGGGAAAGGAATTGACCTACCACACCACACCCAGAAGAAAGCTGAATCAAAGAAAGGAGGAAGAATTGAGCAGAGCACACCTGGGCCCACCAAGCTCAGAGGATGATAGCCCAGCTCGGAGAGCCCAACGTACACAGAGGACCATGTAGCCGGCCCCACGGCGAGATGCAACATCCCGCACTGACCCATGGCCCTACACGGGACAGCACCTGAGACACAGCGGGGGATGTACGAATGAGCTGACCCCACTACACTGAGGCAAAACACTGGAGGCGTGCAGTGGAGAAGCGGGGGAAGCAGAGCAAGGAGATCCTGAGGGAGTATAAAGGATGGACCTTGGGGCCAGGACGTGGCACCCCATCAGACTCATCTGGAAAACACTCCTAAATGTGAACAACAGACCTTGAACTACTAGCAGGCATTTATTTTGTTTTGTTTTCTTTTTTTCTGTCTTTTTTCCCTCTTCTTTAAAATTTTGTATGTCAGTGACTTTTTTGTTTCTTAGCTTGTCGGTGTTGCTGCTGTCATCGCCATGTTCTTATGTGCCACTTTGGTGCTCTCAAAGCCATCCCCAATTTTCTGTACATATTAATAAATCTGCAGGTCCACCTAGATAAGATAGGCTGGACAAATGATGTGAGAAGAAAATAATGGGACCAACGGTCCCAGAGGGACATGAGAGTGTGGGATGTAGGGGAAGGGAGGGGGTGTTGGCCAACCCATGGACAAGGGAACAATGAGTGGTTCAAAACTAGTGGCAGGGAGGGGATGGGAGAACTGGTAGGGAGTGACCAAGGGCAAAGTAACTGAGAGGAATTACTGAAACCAGAATGAAGAATGAACATGGTAATGGGACGGGAGGAAAGCATAAGGAAATAGAGGAAAGGAGTAGGAGGCAAAGGGCATACATAGAAGACTAAACACAGACTGGTACATATGTAAATATACTTATGATTATGGGGGAAATAGACCTATGTGCATATATTTATAGGTTTAATAGTAGGGTAGCAGGTGGACATTGGGCCTCCTTGCATGCATTCCCTTCATACATGAGCACCTTGCTCAGCTAAATGGTCATTTCATGGGTGGGTACCTTCCCAACATGATCGCTGAAGATAGACGTGTGCATAAGCAAACGTGGTGAAGAAAGCTGATGGTGCTTGGCTATCAAAAGGTATAAGGTCTGGGGTCTGAAAGACTTGAAGGCAAACAAGTGGCCATCTAGCTTACAAGCAACAAAGCCCACAGAGAAGAAGCACACCAGCCTGTGTGACCACGATCTGTTGAAGGGATAAGGTAGCAGCTACCAAAGAACAAAAATAATCATTGTGTGATCACCTTCCCCACATAAATGCTGAAGATGAATGTGTACATAAGTAAATGTGGTGAAGAAGGCTGATGGTGCCCGGCTATTGACAGATATAGCATCTGGGGTCTTAAGTGCTTGAAAGTAAACAAGCGGCCATCTAGCCCAGAAGCTACAAAGCCCACATGGAAGCAGCACACCAACATGTGTGATCATGAAGGCCGAGGAGACCAGGTTTCAAGCGCCAAGGCAGGGGGGAAATCATATCATTGTGAATGAGGGGAGCGCATGATGGTGACCCATGCCCCTCTGTAGACAATTGGACATCCTTTGCAAAGGGCTTTTAGGGAGGGGATGAGTCACTCAGGGTTCAGTGTAACAATAATTAAACTCACAACCTTCCACAGTTCTTAAACACTTCCTCCCCTCAACTATCATGATCCCAATTCTACCTTGCAAAACTGGTTAGACCAGAGGATGCCCAGCGGTAGAGATGGGAACTGGAAACACAGGGAATCTAGGACAGATGAACCCCTCAGGACCAGCGGTGAGAGTGGCAATACTGGGAAAGAAGCAGGGGTAGAAAGGGAGAACTGATTACAAGGATCTACATATAACCTCCTCTCTGGGGGATGGGCAACAGAAAAGTAGTTGAAGGGAGAAGCTGGGCAGAGTAAGATAAGATAAAATAATAATTTATAAATTATTAAGGGTTCATGAGGGAGGGGGGGAGTGGGAAGGGACGGGGAGGGGAAAAGGAAAATGAGGAGCTGATTCCAGGAACCCAAGCGCCAAGCAAATTTTGAGAATGATGAGGGCAACGAATGTATAAGTGTGCTTTAAACAATTGATGTACGTGTGGATTGTGATTAGAGTTGTATGAACCCCAATAAAATGTATTAAAATATTATCAGCACTAAAAATAGAGGAAATAAACAATATCTAACTCAAGAATTAAAAAATCAAAGGCTCAAGGAAAGTAGGCAGAAGGAAATCATTAGCACCAAAACAAAATTTAAAATCAGAAAAATAGAGGAATTGGAATAAATAACAGCTGGCCTTTTGAAGGAAAAATAATACAACTGATCGACCTTTCAGAAGTCTAATGAAGAACAACAATTTTAAAATAAGAAGGAAACTATGACAACAGCTGAAAATAAATTTTTTAATGTTTCAGAGAAAAGTGTCTACTCAGAATTGGCTTACTGACAGTGAGTTTGGTCTGGACTTTATACCACTTACAAGGACATTTACAACTCAACAACGCACCTATAAACTATCGCCATGTGATACATTTACTACACGTGATCTCTTTAAAGGATTGAAAAGCAAACAGGTTACTTTGAGGACTGGTCCAACCATAATATTTCAATTGTCTCATATGCATGTGAAAGGCGGATATTGAATTAGGAAGACAGAAGAAAATAATGCATTTGGATTATGGTGCTGAAAAAAGAATATTGAAAGTGCTCTGAATTGCCAAAAGAAGAAATAAATCCTTCTTGGAAGTAGAGCCATTACTCCCCTTAGAAGCAAGGATGGCCTATATTTCTCACATATTTTGGACATGTTGTTAGGAGAGACCAGTCCCTGGAGAAGGATATGGTTGGTAGAGGGGTTATGAAACAGAGGAAGATGTTGGAGGAGATGAATTGTTGTAATGGCTACCATAATGGGCGAAAACACAAGAACAATTGTGAGCTGGGAGACCTGACTCAGTGGCACCTATCAACAACAGTGAAGATGTAAAGCCTGTCAGTTTGTTAGACGCCATGGAGAAAAGGTTGAAGTTGACACAGATGTTATCTTGTTTGATCCAGTACTCAGGAAGAAGCAGTCAGAGATCAAGACACGTTTCATTAAGTAAATCTGCTCCACAAGATCTCTTTAGAATGTTAAAGAGCAAAAATGTTACTCTGAAGAATAAGGTGTACCTGACCCAAACCATGGTATTTTCAATTGCCTCATGGCCACATGATATCATATCCATTGAATCAGGAAGACCAACGAAGGATCGATGCATTTGACTTGTAGTGATGGTGAAGAACATTGACAGTATCAACGCTGTTAAATGGTCAAACTTCTCTGTCGTGGAAGAAATATGGCCGGAGTGCTCTTTTGAGGAAAGGATGGCAAGACTTTGTCTTACACACTTGGGCCATGTGGCCCGGAGAGACCAGTCCCTGGAGAAGGACATTCTGAGGGGCAGTGACAACAAGGAAGGCCCTTGATGAGATGCGTTGACACAGTGGCTGCAACAATGGAAGCAGGTAGGGGAACGATTGGGAGGATGGCACAGGAAAGGCAGTGTTTCCTTCTGATGTGGATAGGGTCGCTAGGAGTTGAACCCAACTCGATGACACCTAGTGACGTCGAGTCAGCTCAGACACAGCAGAACAAAACTCAGCCAGAGATTGCACATCCCTGGGCCCCTCATTGATCTGCATTAGAGGAGTTTTAGCCATAAGAAACAGATGTAGAGTCAGTGCTATTACGCATGAATAATCTCGCACTTTTAAGAGAGATAATGTCCATACTCCCTAATTCATTCCAGAACATGAGAAAGAGATGAAAAGTGACCTGCCACCTACAGGGCTGATCTATGATGCAGGTCAAAGTACTCATTAGTTTGTTTGCTGGGTTCTTCACAGCAGC